>NW_006800036.1:1485058-1773187 GCF_000485575.1 Poecilia formosa
TTATTATTATTATTATTATTATTATTATTATTATTATTATTATTATTTATTTGTGGAACTGAAGTCATGCTCTCAAATAGATTCAATTTGGATTACAGATTATCCACATTATGCTAACACTTGAACATTTTTGACTTTACTTGAAGGGGGTCCACTTTAAAATGTCATTAAATATGGAAAACCTTTTTTCTTCTTCATGTTTACCCAAGAAGGTGGGAAAGTTTTCCACCTTCACTGAGTGAGCCTTAATGTCTGCCCTGGAGCACCACAGCTTATGGCTTCATTTACCTAAGTTTCTGGTCCACTAAAGTGTGGATTTTTATTCAGACACCTTCACTTAAATGAGCAAACATTTTGGTTAGATCTGTACATACAAATCTGTGAACAAATACGCTGATGCTTCGTGGGATAAACTGGAATAAAATGTGTTGCAGCTTAGCTGCTACAGACATAGATGTGATGCATCTGTAGCCATCTTGAGCTTTAAATAGCTCGGCTGTCTTTAACTGCGCAGGCCTTTTCAGGCTGGATCAATCTTCTTTGCATCATCATGTTGGGTTGGTAGTTTATGCTTTTGCAAATGGAATGTGCACAAACAGGACTACAGACCAATTAAGATATAAATGCTTCATGGAAATTGCAAGAGATTTTTTTCTGAAGCTTCAACAGCTAAGAAATGTTAAAACGTTAAAAAGCAGCTGTGTCGTTGAAAACCAAAAGCTGCATTATTGAACATCTTTTCATGAATCTCTACAGCTGCAAAATCACCAGCATCAGGTTAATAAAAAGGAAGAGAAGCGACCACAGACAAATTAACTACAGAGAGCGTTAGACTATGAGAATTGGAAGGCTCATGCTGATAATGTAAAAGCTAAAATGTCAAAAACTATTGCAAAATAACATAAAATACTTTCTAAGTAAAATAAAATCACTTTGCAACTTATGCTGTCATCTACTGCTTAGCATAGGTCAAGAGAAACTCTTTAACCTCTAGAACTAACACAAACCTGTGTACATGCTTCAAAAGAAACATAGACGGATTATAACCGCATCAGTTCATTTTTTTTCAACTAATGAAATATTTCTGTGCATCCTTGAAAATGTGTTGATTTAGAAGAGTCAGAACTGCACTGACAATTCACAAAGCCTATAAAATATTCCTCTCAAGGTGCAAAGAAAAGTCTGGTTGAAGCTAAAGGTCAGGTCAAATATTTAAAACAATTGCACTTCAGCTAGAGGAATTAATGTGTAGAATAATTGTTACGATATGTTAAAATGGTGTTTTTCATGCTTCAAATGAAAACATGCATAACAATCATTAGCTAAACAAATGAAACAAGACTTGATTATGATTATATTTTATGTGTCTACAGACTCAGGTAGAATTCCTTGCAGATACATTTTAGAAAAAATGCAGAAAGAAATCTGCTTTCAATTTTGATAATGCTGTATTTAAAAAAAAAGAGTCAAGGTAAAAATAACAAAAAAAAAAACCTTGTGCTTCCATCTAAGCTTTTTCTAGTCTACACTTTGTACTCTTGCTATTGACAGGGATTCAGATACTGCTTATTATCTCATTATCTAAACCTTCACTCAAATGGACACTTGATTTGTGAGGACCCTGCATTCTAATAAACAAGTGACAAAAAAAGTAGTTGTGGTGGAGAGCCCAAGACAAAGTGAGTACATGTTCGTTTGTTAAGTAACTAGAGGTCTCACCTCGCTCTCAAGCAAAATCAACTCATCACATGCTAAACTACAGAAAAGTTGGACAGACAAACAGGATGTCCAGACTGGGGAATAGTACTTTATAAATCTCCTTTAAAACTGGCATAAAGAGCCAAATGTTTTAACACAAACTCACTGTTCTTACTCACTGTTTTATTTTAATGCCTTCCTATGTACTTATCAATCCTTAGCTCTCTGAAGAACTGTTGATCCCAGGGGTCATATGTTTTTTCTTTGCCCTTAGTACTCCAGACAAAAGCCCCAGTGGGGTACATCAGTATGCAGAGTAGATAATAAAAAGAAGTAAACCTTCAAAATGCTTCGGAGGATTTATTTGTCTTTTATAGGAAGAGTATATATACAAAACTTACATTCTTTCTGTTTTCATCCATCATCCAGCTAAGGATGCACAAGGCTGTTCAGGACTGCCACCATGTGGGAAGAACATGCTACAGCATGTGGAAATGTTTGAGTAGTAACTTTCCAAAAAGCATTATGTGATGGTGCAGTATTTTTATCTAGTACATTGCCTTTATGAAGTATTCACCCTCTTGTCTGTCTTACCCTTTTAATTGCTTTCACAAATCATAGACAAAAACACCCCAAAACCTTTAATGTCAAAGTGAAAACTGATTTTCAGAAAATAGTGACAATAAATAAAAAATATTGTATACAAAAAAGTGATTGCATAATTATTTAAGGTGACTGACCAAATTCAACAGACGTAAAGCTGTATGCAACAGATGAGTTAGTACTTTAACAATGAGTGGACTGGAGACCAGCTAAGTATTTCTGGCTGCCATTAAAGCATAAAGACAAAATAACACTCAAAGAAATTCAAAGAAATGGTTTTTGAAAAGTCTGACAATAAAAATATATATATATCTTAGGCAGTTAAATCTGTCACCGAGAAATGGGAAAAAAATATGATCCGTGCAAATCTGCCTAGATCAAACTGTCCTAACAAATTGAGTGACAGTGAAATAAGGAATCTAGTGAAAGAGGCCAACAGGACACCTGGCCACACTAAGAGTTACAGGCTTCAGCAGCCAAGCTGGGAGAAACATACAACACATTGCACAAGCAAAGAATCCCCACTGTGAATCGTGGTGGTGGTGGTAGCATTGTGGTGGTAGCATTATGTGGAGTGCCCCAGTCAAAGCCCAGAATTCTGTGACAGGATTCTCTATGAATCCTGTCACAGATTCATAGAGAATCTGTGACAGGACTTGAAAAGGGCTGTGCAAATCCACGATAGTCAATACTTTTCACAGGCACTGTATAGTTTTCAGAATTTCGAAAGACTCCTGTAACATGTGCATTCGGGGGGCTAAAGAGTTTAAATATTGAATATGTTGGCAATGTCGTCAGGAAGTCTTCCACGGATTCACAACATCCACATATAAACATTTCCACAAGGCTTGACTTGCCTGCTTGGGAGCTGCTACAAAGTGCCTCTGTTCTTGTCTAACCTGAAAGCATGTCTAATGGTTTCCCTCATTGTTTGAGCTGAAATAACATCCCCACAACACAACATCATTCACTATTGATCATTGGTGGATAAAATGCTGTCATACTTTGCTCAGTTTTCATTATTCATGTGTCTTAATGTCTCTTTGTGTTGAACAGTTGAGTTCATCTGGCAGTTTAAGTAAAGAGTCGCTACAGCTAAGACTATTAAAGGTTTATTAGGTTTGCAAGTCAGGAGAGGTTTTATCAAGATACATTAATCTGTCAAAACAATATGACCACCTGCTTATTATTGAGTAGGTGTTCACTTTGCTGCAAACTATTTTCACTCCATAGAAGCCTGTCAGAAGTTTAAATCATCTTAACCCAGATGATTTAAACTTCTGGGTAAAAGCAGCAAAAATACTGCAGTATTTTGCTGCTTTTAAGAATTGGAACTAGTCTTTCCAAGTACAGAACAAACATACAGCTCTGAGAATGTCAAAAACAAGAATTGGCTGTACACATGTGAAGTTGTTGGTCTATACACATACAGTAGTCTCATGCATACGCCATCCTCACTAATGTGCTGTTAAATAGCAGGGTGCAAACCAATCATATGTTTTGTGTGAGATTTCTTTTTATTTTTCTGGCGTCAATAAGGTTCTGTTTCAGGTCCGTCTGGATATTTTACGACTCTTCATGCCAAAATTGGTAAACTGCATGAAAATCGGTTTGTTCCCTATAATAAATAAAAAAAATAAATAAATAAAAAAAAATAAAAATAAAATAATAATAATAATAATAATAATAATAATAATAGACCAAGACCTTTTTTTTTTTTTTTTTTAACTAATCTTGACTCTCAACTTCTGGGAATCTACATTGTGTCTCCATCTAGTGGACAAAAATTGAAATTACATAATTTCATTGCTCAAGTCCAGTTCTCTAGTCTTGAATTAGATACATGAAAGAGTATTTATGTGCTTTCTGTATCATGAAAAAAAAAATAGTGAGAATGTTCTCACCTTCTGTGAAGAACATGTTTCTCGCCATCAGAGAATGTTGCATGTTAGTTTTGTACAGTTATGTTACATTTGATCAAAAGTAGAAAACTGTGTTTAAAACTAATATGCTCTCTAAACATATTTCTTTTGTTACAAGACACAGTTTTGTCCATATTAATTTCAATACTTGTTCACTTTTACCAGAATGGATTCTCTTTGGTAAGACAATTATATTTAAGCTATTAATCAGTAAGTCACAAATAGGTTCAAACTTGTACAATGAACCAATATTGTGTCAACTGTTAAAAGTTTAATAAGAAATATTTCAGTAACATCCACCTTTATACACAGTTTAATGTAGTACTGTCGTGACACATTACAACACAATATTTAGTTACATCTCTTCTCCAAGGATCAGGGGGAAAAAATCAGCCGATTGTTCCTCTTTTAATCAAAATTACATTTATTAAAAAAAAACATTTACTGCACAATATTCTGTCCTGCTTGCGTACTTCAAATAAGGTGAGTGAGAAATATCAGAATGACATAAACTCCAGGAAAAATTCTAGAGGATTTTTTTCAAGACCACCTACAGTAAAAGACACTTCTCAATGATAACAAAAAGAGAACGTCATTCTGGCTCTGCAACTTCTTGTGGTATTGTAAAAAGTTGCTGGTATTGAACAAACAGAAATAATTTCAAAAATCCAAACTGACCTAAAACAGGAACATTTTATTGTGGTTTGATGTAAGAGGTTAATGGAGGAAAAAAGGTTATGTGTCATTTTAGACAGTGGGTGCAAATACCTTGTTTCAAACGTTTTTACAAAGCAAATATGCTTACTTTCATTTACATTCGATTTCACTGACAAATATATTTCTTGTTCAATCTTAAATATAAGAATAAAATCTAGTTTTGATAATTGCTAAACTCAAATAGGATGAAAGACCAATTATCATTCTGGGAACTAAAAAGTGAATCACTGATTTTAGAAATAAAAACCCCTTTCCTGAATACAATTCTATATTTGTATTTATGAATAGTAACATATTGCACTCATTTTTTTTTTTTATTTTTTTTTCTAATTTTGATAGTACACCTTATTGAACTTAGATAATACCGAAAGTAATCTCAGACTAAAAAAAAAATTCAATAATTGAAAAAATCTTCACATTTACACTTTTATTGTAAAGGCGGTTTGTTACAAAACACTTATGTGACACAGAAATGAACAAAAAAAAAAAGAGCAAAAGCAACAAAATAAGCAGAATTTAAAGAAAGTAGCTACAGAAATCTAACTTTGGTGATGATGTTTATTTAAACAGAAAACTAACCTGCTGACAAATACAAAAAAAAAAAAAGTACAAAAACAAAAAAGAATGTAAGCAACATAAAAACTATATACGACACAATCTTCTAGCAAAAAGCTCCGATAGTGACTGGCTGCATGGAGAGCTGTCCCATATGTTTGAAAAGTGTAACAACTTCCAGATCAAAGCAGCAGATCAGCTCAGTGCGACTCTCCTAGGACCCCATCTAATGTTTCCTCTCAGAACTAACGAAAGCAGATGCGGCCGTTAAACGATCTGTTCTGCGGCAATAGGTACACCTGGAGAAGCATACTACTGAAAACAAAACAAAAAAATTGCACATGCTATATCAAAGTTCTGTGACGTTATCGCAGCTTTAGATGCTACATCAGCTGAAACAACAGATAAACAGCAGTACAGTATATAAAGAACTAATCTGAACAGTATAAAACATTTCCACATAAAGTATTTGTTTATTAGAGAAAGCAGTTTTTGTAATTACCTAGCAGTGTTTTTTATAAGTGTGGTTAGATAGATTTACAGTACATTTTGAAGCCCTAAAAGATTTCCTGTTTAAACATCTGTGTCCTGCAAAAAGCCCCTAATATTTTCATCTTTTTTAAAAAAAATCATCGTCGCCTTATGCTTTTGGAGATGGAAAGTAAAAGTTGTTGATAATAAATTATAAAAATACATGATTGTAAGGAAGAGTAACAATCCTCTTTTGACAACTAAATTACTTTTATGCTTTTTAAAGCACACCAACACCAGGGGTATCGCATGTGAAATGAAGCGTTTGGTAACTTGGGAGTCAGTTTTATCTACTGTCCTTCTCCATTGTAAGTTAGTTGGAAAAGTTTGATTCACACTCATAGTCTTAGTGTAGTGAAACTTCTTCCAGCAGCTGTCTTGTTTTTCCGTTGCAACTAAGCAGAGTGGCTGCTTCCAGTTTTCTCAGATGTTTAGTTTATTTAAAAAAAAAAAAAAGCGGAGCAAGTTGATGGTGCACATTTCACACATAAAATCATACCAATAGTGTTACATATGCTGTGTATTATCTAGTATTAAATAATGACTATAAAAATATAAAAGGGGCTTTTGTGAGCCGATAACTTATCTTTCATTGATTTAAAGTACAAATCCAAGTTTTTGCTTACATCTCAAAAGAAAATTTCAGACAAATTTTATGCATAATTTGCATATGTATGTATACATATTGGTATTACTGTGATTTATAAGTGATGTCTTTGTTTAGTACGTGATAAACTGTGGCAGCCTGTTAACATTTTGGACAAGAAAGCAAATGGAAATCATTAATTAAAATCTAAAATTGCTGGAGTAACATTTTAAACTTGAACTGCAAGCATGGTAAAAGCAAAAGTATTTCCGCCTTTCAGTTGTAGGACAAAACATAACAGAACTGATCGGGCCTTTAACAGCTTCTACAATTATGTAAATCTAACTTCAAGTGTACAAACACCCAATTCATTCTAGACTATCAATTACTGCACAAATGTGAAGCCAAAAGGAAAATGTGTGATAAAATAAACATCATAGACAGTGGCCCAACAACACACTGTGCAGTGCTTTGAGGAGTGACAGAAACTTCACGATCATCTCAGTTACAAGTTTAATTCAGTTAAAGAATAACTAGAAAAATTCTAAACAAGTATAGATTTTTACAAAGAGTTACTGAGCAAATTCTCCTTTACCTAAAAATAAAATGGCATCATGCTATAGGTCTGTGAACTAGTCTAGACATCAGCACAGTTCAGATGCTTTGGTTGGACCTTAAAAGAGATGTTTCACAACCGAATGTCTACAAACCTCAGTTTGATACAATGCTGAAAGACGAGACGCCCAAAAATCCTTCACAATGAAGTGATAAAGTCAGACAAATGACTATTGAGAGTCACTGCAGCTAAACGTGCTTCTACAAGCTATTGGATTATGTGAGTACTTAGTTTTTCAAATGAAGCTTCCTCCGTTTGGCTTCATCTTTGTTGAAAAGAAAGCACAGACTATAATGTGTTTTTACACTCAAAGTTAGACTTCGAAAGCTTCAAGATCTTGTAAGGACCAAATCATCTTTGTTATACTTTGCTAAAAACATGTGAAAAAGGGCGTCTTTTCTTTTTTTTTTTTTTTTTACCATGATTGCATAATTTTAAACCAATACTGCAGATGGTGGGAGGGTTGTAGGAGTTGGTAATGCTGGGGTTAACAAAGCTGTTAGTTCTCCGAATGCAGTTTTGCAGGACACAGATGTTAGTGTCTAATACTTTCTTTGTGTTCTAAAATGAAAACCCTTCCTGTTTACTAATTTCTACAACAGCTTCACTAAACATCAAACCTTCTCTTTCTGTACTCTGTTTTCCATCTTCTGAGTTCATCACTTGCTTCCTCTTTCGCCCGTCTCTCCTTTTTGAAAGTTTGAAACTAACCCATTATCATCGCCCTCTCCTCCTTTCTGCCAACACAGAACAAGTTTCTTATTAAATTTAGACATTTCTGATGTTTGCGACACTCCTTTCCTCCCTGCTCAGTAGTAGCAGGAATCACTGTTACAGGCACGGATCTCCCTCCGGTCCTTGCAGTTGCCCTTTCCCCTTCTCTTTGGCACCCTGAAGCGCTCCTGTAAGCCTCCTCCGCAGGGTTTAGTGCAGTCAGTCCAGCTGGTCCATGGCTGCATGCGGCAACCCGCTGCACCTGAACAAATGAGAAGCAGCAGGGGAGGCAGAAACAAAGTAAGAAACTGTCATTCAGAAGTAATCAGCAACACGGATGGAGGACTCCCTGCTTTACAACACAGTGCATGCACGTCGCAAAAACAAAACAAATAAAAAAAAAAGACTTATGTCTACATAGTTATGAATTAATGTGATTTTAAATAGATGAGATGCAACTAAATTATCCGAATACTTTTATTTACCCAATTCCTTGGCCTTGCTTCTGCCTCCCCCTTTTGTGCGGCACTTCCTGATCTTGCATTTCTTCCGCTGGATGGTCTCGGGACAAGAGCTGCCCCCGAACTGCGGCTCCAGTTTGATCATTCGAGTGCGAATCGTGTGCCCTTTACCGCAGGACTTGTTGCACTCCGACCACTCTGACCACTCTGAGACCATACAGTCCACCGCTGGATGATAGGATGATAGGAACAATGGAAGGTAAAGACATAAAGAGAAAGAAAAATCAGAAGAAAAAGAATAAATAAGCTTTTTTTTATGTTACAACCCAAACCATTTCTATCATTTTTTGGGGGATTTCATGTGGTAGACCAGCAGAAAGAAGTGCTTAATTCTGAAAAGATGCATCGTTTTCAATTATTTATTGGGTGATAATGTGAAAGTGTCATGCTTTTGTTTTCAACGTTCTCATCTACATACTTTGCAGGACCACTGCGCATTGCAAAAACAGCTGCAGGCCATCTGGGGAAGCTTCAACCAACCTTTTAACCAAGTCTTTAACCAAGGCGAGACAGAGGGTCTGTAAACCTTAACCTTTACAGGGTCGTTGTCTTTCGTAAAAGATAAACCTCGACCCCAATCTTTAGACTTTTATAGGAACTAACAGGCTATCTCCAGGATTGCGGCAGTTAGCTAGATCCATTTTCCCATCAACTCAAATCAGCTTTCCAGCCAGTGCTAAAGAAAAACATCCCCACAGCATCACCAATTTCCACAGTGGGGATGATGTGTGACGGGTAATCTTCTGTGATAGTATTTGATCACACGTAGCACAAATGTTGCATACGTCCAATTTTGATCTCGTCCGACCAGAGAACCTTCCTCCACATGTTTGCCGTGTCAGCCACATGTGATGCATGTGTGCAGCAAACAGAATTTCTATGTCTTTCTTCTTGCAACGCCTCCCTAGAGGAAAAACAAAATGCGGAGAGTACAATTACTAGGATTATCTTGTTGGCATATTCTCCCAACTGAGCTGTGGATCTCTGAAACTCCTTCAGAGTTACCATTAGCTTCTTGGGTCCTTCTCTGATTAGTGCTATCCTGGTCCAACCTGTCAGTTTCAATGGGTAACCAGGTCTTATTAAGTTTGCAGTTGTGCTGTACTCTTTCCACTTTCAGATAATAGATTGAGCAGTTCTTCCAGAGATGTGCAGAGTTTGGTGTAGCGTTTTATAACCCAATTATGTTTTAAACTTTTACTCAACATCGTCCTATACACATCTTTTATCCCCCTTGGTTTTCACAATGCACAATGGTGTCTGTTAAACCTCTTTAAACCTCTTAAGCACAGCTGGATCAATAATACAAGTAATCTACTCTTACTTATGGGACAAGAGTAAACCATGAGCAAACCATAGGTTTTTGTTGGTCTATCACACAAAATCCTAATAAAAAACGATTGCAGTCTGAGTGTGTTATGTTCCAAAACGAGAACAAGGTCAAGCTTATGATAACTTTATCAAGGCACTGAGCATGTGACACATTTGGTTGGGCACAAACTGTGCAGAGCTCCAGGGAGACTGACTCCTTAAACAGTAATGAATATTTAGGAGGATCTTAAGCAGAATAGTTCCTACCATTTATGAGATTCAGTTTGATACCACAAACCCAACAGATCATTTTATTTTATGAAACTTGCACATTCACAGCAAATTTCTGAAACAGCCTTTTCTGCAAAGCCAGGGCTTGTGAAGTTTTACCATCACATTGGACAGATCAGCACACAGCAGAACAACTGCTCCCACTGACGCTGCACCTTCCTGTCCAGAAACAATGGAACATAAAAGCAAGTATTTCACGCTACACTGTGCGTTTTTAAGACAAGGGGAATGACCACGAGATGCTTATGATCAATGGTGTTTGCTCTGTTGTAATGTTCAAATGTTTTTAAATGAATCCCAGTTACAAAATGCCTACCAATATTACAAAAAAAAAACAGTAACACTTGTATTGCAAATGTTACTGTTTTAACCATCAAACTCATATCTGTGTAAACTCATTTGTCCTTTGAGATCAAAGGTGGGCAACATTTTTTCCACTGGTTTGCTTTGTTTCAATTTAAGGAAATAAAGAGCCACAAACTGAAATCAAATATGGAGTAATCTTTGTAAAACAGCTAAAACACATCTTTATGGTAGTATATGTTACAGAGGTAGAGTATGTAGACTCTGAATGCATGTGTGCAGTTAGAAAATGATGAATGGCATAAAACTAAGCTGCAAAAAAGGTTGCGAACCATTTTCAGATGTGATATCCCCTTCATTGATCGTAACCCTCCAGTCTGCCTAAAAAAGACAAAGCATCTTGACACTGATCTTTCTTCTCACAAAACTTTCCTGGCATTTCAAACACAGCATCGACTCCTGCTGTTTAGATGCTGGCTATTGGTTGAAAAATGCAACATTAAGAATACATTATTTTTAGGGTATTTCCTAGAAGTACATATGTTGTGGCAGCTTTGTCATCTTTCTAGTAAGAAGAAAAACTAAAATACTAATTTAGTCTTAAAGCCATTTGTTTTTAACAGGAAAATGGACCCAAATGCTTTTGTGTTGCATCTAAATATGTTAAAAAAATGATGTTTATGAATGACCTTTTTCAATGTTTTGTTTCTATATGAATTCCTCTAGGCAGACATTTGACCCAGGAGGGATTCCCGACAGCAGCTATGAGTCTTGTTTAGGTAACAAGAACTTCATGGTTGCAGCAAGAGTGTCAGAACCGCATATCATGAAAACAAGTATAAATTGCGACTGTACATCACAGAGCTCAAGGCAGCAAATCTTTCAATATGCTCAAAAGATTGAGATTGTGTTAAACTGAGATGAAACTATCAGCTTTTTAGGAACAGAAGTGAACAAAGAAAGAATTTATTGCACTTTTACAGTAACAACAATAATAATCACAATTAGTAGCCTAATGCATTTTAACTCTTTTGAGAACATGGCAGAACACTTTGTGACAAATCTGAATAGTTCACATAAACTATAGTTTATGTACATGAACCACATTGAAGTAAATTGTGATGAATTGTAGAGATTCAAAAAAGTCTTATTTCGCCACATGCTGCAGTTCTCTTCCTGAACAAGAGTCACTTTCAAGCAAATAGGACCAGTCTGCAGCAGAATGTGCACAAGTTCAATAAGCCAGAACAGGAGCTGCATTACTAAACTTTAATCTGAACAGATTCAATTTTACCAACATAAACTTTTTAAAGCAGATGCATGCAAAATTCTTATAAAAACTTAATCTAATCACGGTTGCTCTTATTGTCTTTTTATTACAACAGCATTTTCTCTGCAGTGGTCTCACATGGGCACACCACCTCATTAGGTAATGCTGCCAATATTTGGGCAGAAAAACTGTGAAGAGAACCAGTGAGATGTAACCATATGCAGTCAGTTAAGAATATTAAATATTAAAAAAGTGGATCTCCTGAACTAATGAAAAAATATTATAAATCTGATTAATTCTCAGAAACTCACACATAGAAAAATTGTTGAGTGTTCTGAAAATGTGACTCATTTTGTTAAGCAAGAAATTAGAGAGGGAAAAAAAGTTAAATTTGTCCCATTTTTCTTTATCTTTACAATAAGGACAAAGTTCAGATTGATCCATGAGCTCCTTCTCTAAACCTGACTATATACTATAAAACCACAGTGAAGAATGACAAAACTGCACATGGCAGGTTGATAAAGAAGAAGTACATATATCCTGCACCAGTGACTTAGAGTGAGGTTCATGACTGGTGAGGCACCGACTCATCTGGAGTCGCATATACTGTATAAATCCCAAACAGAAGCTTATTGTTCACTTTTTAAACATTTAGTTGACTTAATTATCTTTTAATGAACTCCAGACATATGAAAATATGGCTGTCTTAATGGAGATGATCACCACAGAAGAGAGTTGGTCCTAGTTTGACTATATTTTTGGTCTTTTCAATCATCAAGAGAGAAACATGCAGGGACCCACTGCTACCCTCTGTGTCTTTGGGACTCGACACCGCCCTCTATCAGTACAGCAGAGTACTGCAATCTGTGCATTTTCACTGTGCATTTATGACCAATCAGAAAGATTAAATATCGCACGCACTTTCATTAAACATTAGATATACGGTACAAAGGGAGACAGAAATGGCAGGATCATCCAGTGTGTCTTCAGAGAGGAGGCACAGTTTCTCATTGCTTCGCCTCGCCTTTCTCCCATGTATTTGAAAGGCAATGCATAAATTCAGCAATTCTGACCATGAAATGTTGAAATTGTAGAGAAAGCAAATTTATAGACTAGTCAACTGGACAAATTGATTTTCTCTTATCACTGTTAATTTACTTGTCATGATGACAAGTGAGGCCGCCTCACCGACCTCTGCTCATTGCAAGTCACTGTCCCAAAGAGTTTAAAATTCAAGAACTCACGGCATTCGGGCAACATGCATTTCTCGGTTTGCTCCAGCTCCTCGGTGCACTCAGCAGGATCCGACTTCAGCATCCTCTGACGGTTTCGAACTCCCCGGCCGCACGTCACACTGCACTCACTCCAATCCGACCAGGGGGACAGCATGCAGGGGATAGTGTCTGTACACACACACATACACGCACGCACACACATTCAGTTACCATCTGAAATGTGTAGATCAATTTCCTTAGAGAGAACATTGTAAAGGAAAAATATGTAATAATAGATCTAAATCATGACTTTTATTTTGGTTACTGATTCACACAAATGCAAAACAACATGAAGAAACAAGCATGAATTCCAAGTAGTCGCTTTCTGCTTTACATATTTTACACGCAAATCAATTTTCGTAGTAACAGTGACAGGACAAAAACATTGTGAGGAGGTTCTGAGGAAGTGGGTTATTTAAATTGTGAGAGAGTAAACTTTACTTGTTTAGAAGCTTTCAAAGGACAAAAACTACATAATACAAGATAAGCAAGCTCAAGATAAAACAAACAAGGAAAGATAAAAACAGCATACATATAATATCATGCAGTATATTATATATACTGCATGATATATAATATATCAGACTAGTTAAAAGCCAGTCTGAATAAATGTTTTTTTTTTTTTTTTCTTTTTTCTTCAAAAATCAACAGAACCAAGACAGCACAAAGATGGAAGCAAAGCATTGTACAATCTGGACAAAAGCATTGATGTCCTCTGGTCTTAAATTTTGCTTGAGGAACGATTATCAATTTTTGTCTCAAACTAATAAAAGTAAGAATGACTGCGAACTCACGGCATTCTGGCATCATGCACTTCTCCACCTCGGCCACCTCGGTTTTACACATGGATCCGTCTATAGGGGGCATCTTCACCATGCGCTCACGTCTTCTCATGCCAACACCGCAGGTGATGCTGCAGGGGTCCCACTCTCCCCACTCTGTCACTACACAGCTGCTGGGAGCTGTGGGCAGCGAAACGAAAACAAAAACAAAAAAAAGTTAAACTAGAACTTCCAAATTAAACACTTTTGCTTCATCTCAAATGAACGAAATGCTCACTCTTTTAGTTAATTTTTTTAATTCTGCAGAAATTATGGGATATAACAATAGGGTTTCCAAAATGCCTAGATCTGAATGGGTCATAGCAGTGACATTCATAAAGGCTGTTTTTTTTTTTTTTTCTTTTCTCTTTGACAGCCTGGTCAGATCTGAAGTTTTGTGATTAAAGCTACTTACAAAGTGATGATGGTTGAATAACCTCTTAAATATGAACCGTTTCTGCCACACACAAGAGTCTGTTAAAAACCTGAACTGAGTTTTTAGCAAATGGTTTAATATTTCAGATCAGAGCTGCAGAAAATGTAAAAATAAAATCGGAATATCACACTGTGCACACTGATGGAAGAAATACTTTAGTAAATGGATGAATATACTTTATTAATCCACTATTCACAACAGATGTAAAAGTAAGATTCAAGCTTAATTAGTGCTGTAAAATGTAAATTCTAAGGTTAAAAAAAAAGAAAAAAAAAAGATAAAAATATTAGACAAGCATCAAGACAGGGAGAATTGTAAGGAAATTCTTCCAGCTGTTCTTATTGCTACTGATTACTTATGCAAGACTGTGTTCCTCAGAGAAACCCATTATGATTGAAAAGGAGCATAAGGCTTAATAACAGGGTGTGAATAGCAGTGGAGAGTGTAGAGAGCCAGAAGTGCCTCTGCAGGCGACCTGAATCGTATCCAAGCAGCCAGTGGGGATTAATGAGACCTGACCAAACACGTGTCTGATTTTGGTTGATCAAACGCCAGATGTGCTGCTATTTTACACTGTTATATTAACTGCTGTTATATTACAGACAAAAACAATCCAAGTATGACTTTACAATGCCCTGAAAAGCATAGAGGGCACAGAGGATTGTCCAGCCTGCAGCTCTGTGATGCCATGCTCTTTCCAGGCCTATAAAGAATTATGTTATAAAATCTATACAATGTTTTCCTGGATCACTTCTGTAAAGAAAAAAACTAATTACTGTTTCCAAGTGTACTTGCAGTTGTTTAGAGGCAATAGACTTAAACCTCAATACTCAAATTTATTTAATTTAATTTGAAAGAACAAAAGAAAGAAATGCATTTTTGACAAGTGGAAGGAAAGGAAACTTTATGACAAACAGGAAACTGAAAAGGGTGGTGAGAATTTATAGTTGGCGTCCTTTACAATGATACCCCTCAATAAGATCTGGAAGAAACAATTGGTTTCACAAATCAACAGCTTATTCCCAGTATAAATTCAAGGCCTTCAGATGTATGGATTTTTTTTTTTTCAGCATGAACAGAAGAACAGATGTGAAGAAGAACAGAGCTACATACTGTATAGGAACATTGTAAAATTCAGGACTTTTCTGGTTTTTGTAAAACCATGTGATATGATATTTTCACCTCAACTTTGTGTTTGTCTATCACCTAAAACCTAAATAAAGTACAACAAATGTCCAGAGAGTAAAAACCGCTGTGAATTTTAGCTATCAGGAAACAGAGAGGAGCTGTTAACCGGCACATCATTGGCACATTAATGTAACCTGTGATTTTTTTTTTCTTTTTACTTATTTTGATCTAATTTGCTATATAAAGATCTAGACAGTGATACAAGCACCGCGTCACTGAAGGCAGACTCACAGCATTCGTCGTTGACAACGCATTTCTCAGTCTCCTCAGTTTGAAGCTGACAGAGCGAACCGTCCTCAGGATACTGTTTGACGTATCGCTCTCTGGACCTCATCCCCATCCCACAGGAAACACTGCAAGCGGACCAGCTGATCCACTCCGACATCATGCACGTCGAAGGCTCTGTCAACCGGGATAAGAAACAGTACATGGTATTTTTTTTCTCTTTGCATTTGACAAAGAGAAATGTGTGTGTTCTGTGAAATGACAGAATACACACAGATTCTTCTGAGCTCAGAGACTCGGAACAGATCTGTATAGAAATGTGTTACAAAAGCAAATTAATATTTCTCAAAATTTTTACGTCAACAGCAGACAAGTCATGAAAAAAACATTTTCTTGACAAGTTTTTTTTTTTCCTTCTGATTTTACAACTTGAGATCAAAATATACTGATTATTAATGCTAACAGTATGAAACTCCATTAAAAATATATAATAAAATACAAGTAATGAATGGCTTTTCTTGGTGTCATAAAAATGTGGTTCCCAAAAAAAATTACATTTGTTAAGTGTTCTTTTTAGTTCAAAGTGAGTTAATCGTCATCTAAATTTCATTATGGATATCAATTTTTAACATCCACGAAACAAGTTTAAAATTTATTTGACAAAATTTGCAAACTGAAGCTGGAAGAAAGAACAAAAGAGAAAAAAAAAACATTTGTGCTTTTGTACAAAAAAGCCCAATTAAGAAAGACGGATTTAATCAAAAAGTCAGAAATGCTGATATATACTGTATACGTTTCTTAAAATTAATTGCTACACCCTCAGTCAAATAGGTGTTCACCTCAACTAGCACTATAGATGAGAGCCATCTTATGTTTATATTAAATAGAGCACTTTTGAATCAGAGAAGCTGTTTTGAGTTCAGATATTGAATGGATGTGATAGTTAGCTGCAGGTATGATTTGTATGTTTGACCTAATGCAAACTTTACTTAATAAATAACATTGACTTTTTTTTTTTGCTTGTTTAGCTGTGATTCACTTCAGCCTTTACTGTCAACAATATTTACTGAAACATAATCAATCTGATATATAGAAGTTCAATGTTAATAGATTTTTCTGGTATGGATTCATATTACAGGTGTGGAAGGTTGCGTTGACATTTCCCCTAAATGTCAAGCAAAACATTAAGTGAAATAAGCAACAACTTTTTCTAAGCCATCTAGACTCATCACTAATAGATAAAAAGGCAGCTAAACTTTAAAGAAAAAGTTTGAAATGCATTAAGAAGGGCTGTGGACTTATCGATGATGAGCACCTTTAACACTTAGTAAGGTCTGGCTGGTTGGAAGAAAAATATAAAGAAGTAAGGTGTTTTATTATAGTGACCAGAAATCTGCCACATTTCACTATGACCAAGGCTTCTGAAAAAGCCTCCACCATGATTTCAGACTAGGATAAAATAATATGTTATCTCACAAACAATGTCCCCGAGATCTTAAAATTATGGAAAATTTAGAACCAGGAAATGTAATCACCAAACTGTTTCAATTACTGAATACATGTGAAATGCTTCTTATATGTACGAATGTATACTTGCACGACAGACTTAACAAGTTTGTGTCATTTGTGGCCTTTATTGATTAAAAGCTTCACAGGGAGAAGGTCAGGGAGAGAAAGGGAAACACGCAGTAAATGACCCAAAGTGGGGAATGAAAACCACAACAGTTTTGTGGAGGACTGTAGCTGCTATGTACATGTGTGTGCTGTAGCAATGAACCATGCGGCACCCCGACGTAAGTGAACTTTGGCCTTTCAAAGCATGAATCACGATCGTTTAGAACTTTAAACAGATATCACTGTGTAGTCTTTTCATCCTTCAATTTCTATAGTTTAAAGGAGGAAATATAGATAAATAGATTTTTTTTCTCTCTCAGGTTAAAAGAAAGGTTTGAAAAACAGGTGAAGGTATTTTGGTCTTGAATGGAGACTGTGTGATAATCACATGAGGTAAATGGTTATTGCACCCCGAAGCTAGAAGAAGCACATGTCCATCGGACATGTCCATTCTGATCATCATGTGAAATGCAGTTGCAATGTTTCTGGTTCATTTTGCTACTCAATCAAACCCATTTGTCATCGTCAATTGTTAATACATCCCATGCTTTCAGTGCAGGTTCAAAGAGCACAAACATGCTGCTGGAATACAGGATCACACCAGGGACCTTTAGATTTTCAGTCAAACGCTCTCCGAACTGAACAGTTTCATAGGCTGCATGACAGGAATGTCTGTGCCTTGTCCCCTGGTCGCAGGATACCTGTCCCTACACACTGAATTTTCCATGCATTTGCTTGATAGCAGTCTCTTCACTAAGCTCAAAGTTTAAAAGAGGCATTTTCAAAGAGCTCTCCTTTCACAGAAATGACTTCAACTCCGTTTTTTCCTTGGGCACTGTCCTATTCACAGCCAGGGTCTGAGGGAGCCTAAGTCAATATGTATGACCTCTGCTTGGATAAGGTGAATAGTGAACTGCTGCCTCCGAAGCTTAATGAGGCTCAGCTCTGCCATTTTTCCCATCACTATTAGTCAGGGTGGTGCTTCACGACCCCACTTATATTTGCTTGTGGAAAGACACTGTAAAACCTTAACTGCTTTCGACTGAAACAAGCCCTCTGAAATAGGAACAGATAACATATCACAAGTGTAAAAAGGGAGGCTGTCAAAAGCAGATGATTATGTGGGAATAGACCTTGTAAATTGGAGGTTTTCTTCGGGAATGATCAATGAACTCTGACAAACATAAATGAGCCTTTCTTTGACTAACAACACTTGACTCTCGTACACTTCCAACAAACTGATGTTGCTTACCAGCTGCAGCCTAATAAAGCAGAACTAAGCGAATCATTAATAAAAGATACAGGTATCTCAAGCTCAGTAGGGCCTCCAGAGAGTCGGAGTGTTTCCCTGGAATATTAATCATCCTGAGCGTTGCTTCCCATCCTGCCCCAGCATGGACCCCACAATTATCAATCTCCCACCACACACTAATGGAGCACTAAATGAAAACAAAGGAGAGGTGCTTGGGAATAAAAAGCTATCCGTGTTCCTGTCTAATAATCGATAAAGGGTGTAGTGGAGGATAGAAGCGTGGGTGTCTGTGAGAAGCTCCTTTAGCCTTGAACTGTTTCACTTGTCTAATCACTAAAAGACTTCCTGGGAGTGAAAACTGGGGACCTGAGGAGACAGCGAAGACAGGCACTCCCTTTCAGCACTTGTTCCAGATGCTTTCAATAAAAATTGGACAAAAGCAAACTTCAGGCATTTTGCGATAATGTGTGTGCTTCTTCAGCAGCATCATCATCTCTACCTTGCAGGACAAGAGAAGCAACTTGACAAATTGGGGATTAACTTTTTGCAATTTGCCAGAAGAGAATAAATAAGAAACACAGTTAAAGGCTGATGTTAATTTGTGAGCACCTTGAAATTTAACAGAGATCTGAGTTATTAAATATGTATTTTTAACTTGCCTGCTGTGTGTATTAGTCCCAATTATCCTTCAGAAAAAAAGACAGTTGTTTTTGTTTTGTTTTTTTCTTTGCTCTGGTTAGGTTTGACATAACGATGAACACATGGAGTGTTGATTTCTTTGATCCTCAGAAAACATAATCAAATCCCTGTTTAAAGATCCTAGAAGCTGAGCACTGATGGGATTTAACTGCTAATCCTCACAATTTTACAATGTGGTTATTAGTCTTTATGCAACATGGGATTTCTGTGTACATTCATTATTTGTCTATCAACCTCAAAGATCTGTGACCTTATTAGGACCACTTTTTTTGTCAAATTGCTGTTGATTCTCCTTTGCACATCTTAGTGGGAAGAGCGGTTGTCCTGATCTGATGAAAAAGCATTTTGAGTCATCAGGATGGATAAAAAGGCTTTATACAAGTTTAAACAATTTGCGCTCGAGAATCACATTTGTTTGACAACTACAACTTGGGATCGAGTTTTTATTCTTCTCTAAATAACTTTAATCTAGGTAATTGCAAAGAAGGCTCAGATTCACAAGGAAAATTGTTGATGTGATCCAAGGCACGGGACAGCAGAACGGCTTTTTACCCTTGAAAAGCTGCTTAGAGGGTACTGGCAATTTGGCTTGATTTTCCACTTGTTTAGCGGATATGGAGAAGGGTTAGAAGGAGTTCAAGTATCATGGCGTCTTGTTCACAAATGATGGTGAGATTGAGCAGGAGATGGACGCCCACAGTGGAGGCTCACGACTCCGTTGTAACGCAGGTGTTGATCCCGTCTGTTGTGGTAAAGAAACAGCTATTGCAAAAAGCAAAGTTCATCTATGACCAAAAGCCATTGTGACTGAAAGAATGAGATCCCAGATTCAAGTGGCTGAAACACTTTGCTTCCACTGTAGGGTGGCTGAGGTTCGCTTTCAGAGATTGAGTAGGGAGGGAGAGGAGCTCTCAGTAGGGTATCTGCTCCTCTGCACCAAAAAGACAAAGCTGAGGTAGTTCAAACGTCAGCATTGGCCCTGTACCTTCAAGAACCAATTCACAGAATGGATTTAAAGAACTGAAAGAAAAGAAATCGTTTTTGGAGATATCTTCAAAAAGGCCTGACATTAAAATAGTTTGAACTAGGTTGAACATTAATCTGCCTGAGCATCCCAAACTCTTGAGATAATTACAACACAAGAAAGTGCTGCTGTAAGCTGCTTAAACAAAACGTAAGTGTAATCCTCTTTTGATGTTTTGTGGAAACTACACTCATCTCCTCTTCTTTTGGGTAACCAAGCTATAGATGACATTGCTAGGTATTCAAGTGCTTTAAAAAATATAGTACCAAATGAGCTAAATTGTAAAAATAATATTTCTAGCTAGATATTTTTGATGATACAAAGCTCCCTTTTGTTTAACCAAAGACAGTAGTATTTTATGCTGCAATTTAAACAGAATATTGAAATGTGAAATATATGAATTTACAGTGAAAGGAAAAAAAGTAATTTTAAACTTACATATGTATTCTCTTCAGTCCATGTTTTTTTTTTATCAGACCTAAATTAACATTTTTATTTCAGACAAATATAACAACAGGAAATAAAAAATGTGGATTTTAAATAAATAATTTTGAGATTTAGGGAACCTTGTGCAACAGATTGTGAAGCTCAGGTTGGTCCAAAATGGGGAAGTCTATGTCAAAACGTGGACCCATTATGCAACTATTGGCCTACAAATAACTAGGCATAGTGTGGAAACTTCAAATCCAGACCAAACCCAGAACACAGTTGAAATAGCAATTTGGTGAAAACAGTGGGTCCAACTGTGGGCAGCAACTGGGCCACATTGTTAACCTTTACTGACGTTGTATGGGCATGTTTATTTAATTACAAACATAAAAGAAGCCAAAAAAAATAAACTTTTAAACTGCATAAATTCTAAATAAATTTTAGCTTACTACAAGATCTAAATACACATAAGCTGCAGCTAGGATTTGTTATTGCCAAGTGTAATCAGCGCCTAACTCATAAATTTCCAAAGTATTGAAGTGGCTCAGCTGACCCCATTAAAAGGGAATTAAAGACTGCTTTCCTTCAGTTTAATGAGAGAAAATAAAGAATTATCCTGATCTGTATTTCAGCGGTGTAAGCCCAGGCTGTTCCATATGCACATAAATTTTACTTATGGACAGCAAGCTGCCACAGAATGCTTATTCTTTTTCCAAATCTTTGCATGCATTTCTTGTGTACGCCTTCTTACCCTCCATATTGCATCCCGGTGCCATGCAGGGCTGGAAGTCCTGGGTGTGAGGGCAAGGTACGCTGAGATCCAGCTGAGCCTTTAGCATCCTCTGCCTCATTCGGCGACCTTTGTCACAGGTGGCGCTGCTACAGGCTGACCAGGGAGACCAGGCAGAATAGATACACGTCTCCGGTGTGTCGTCTACGAAAGGCGGATGGACAGATCATGAAAGGGTAAGGACTAAGTTCATTTATTTCCCATTATTCGGGGGAAAGCCTCGGGTGAAACGGTCAATGTGGGAAGTTTAATTTGCATCTCAACAGATTAATAATCTATCTCACTGTGAATGAGCCAGATTTCTCTTTCCGGTGCCGTGAGAATGAAGAAAATTACTTAACACCGAGTGTAAATGTGAGTACAGCACGTAGCAGACCACCAGAATCCCCCAAATCATATCCTAGCAAGAAAGGAGGCAGCAAGGGACTCGGGCTACGCACAAGACGAATGTGATTTGTGAATGTCTCATCCAATTATCAGCTGAAGCAGAGGTATGAGAAGCAGCGAGGCTATGAGCGTCAATTAAAGTTTCTCTCCTGGGACTTTGGAAAGGCAGGGAAAATGAGAGGAGGAGGTGAGAGTGAATATACTTTAGGACTACAGGGACAAACCGAAATGGACCCAGTTCCCTGGGATAACACATAATGGCAAAGGAAAATGAGGGAAGAAAAGAGCTGAAAAGCTAAAGAGAGGGATGGGTGGATCTGTAAGTGAAAGCGTTAAAGGTCTGGGCTGACCAGAGGGAGCAGCATGAATGGAACCTCTCCTCTTTAGAGGCATCCCACATAGAAGCGAGAAAGAAATCCTGGACATGTAGAGGGACAGAGAAAGTCAGGAAAAAGGGAAATGGGTCGTGACTCAATGGGGAAGAAATTTATTAGACAGCTGGTGATGCTTGCTAAGATTTTCGCCCTGCGTGCAAAATCTTGCACTCAACCAAAAATCGTTTCACGTAAAAACAGGTATTAGGCCGGAGTTGAGAGAGGAAAAATATTACACATCGAACGAGTTGTTCAGTGGGTTGAAAAAAATCTGAATACTTTGACTAAAAAGAAGTAGAAAATGGGAAAATGGAGTCTAATTAGCGCTAATGACCTAGTTTGTTCACACAAAGGGTAATTTTACACCAGTTTCACACACACTCTCATACAAATATTTAAATCTAAATACTAATAAATACACAGTATATATATATATATATATATATATATATCCCTATGAATAGAATAGAATAGAATAGAATATGAGTTGTTTGACCATAAACATCAAAGACGCTTGTCACGCAAATTACAAAACATTCACAACACGCCTTAATGACAGATGCATTGTACCTGTAAAATATTGCTCAGTAATAAGAATTGGTTTGCTTCATGTAGAATCTCATCTCTGGGGCAGAAGAATCCAAATGGCTGACCACAGTCCAGATCCCAAATCACATATTTTTTCCCCATGTTCACAGTTGCATCACTTTTTTATATAACAGTAATTATAATGAGTACAGAGTTACAATGTGTCTACAGCTGATTTTATGTTCAATACTTTCTTGCCCACTCACTATGTTAAGGTGGATGGCAATCTCTTGCTAGGTTTCAAGTTTAGATGATGGACTGAACAATGCTTAGTGAGATGCCTTGGGATGTTGTTTTATAATCCGTCTCTTTTGTTACTTGCTATTGATTTATTTTTTCATCAATTTATGTTGTTTAAGTTTCTTAGACTTTTTCAAGAACAGCTGTACTTATGCTGAGAATAAATAAAACACAGGTGGACAAATTAGGAGACTTCTGAAGCCAGATACTTGCTTGTCAAATTACTGCATCCTTTTCTTTCTGTTTCATAGGAATCCATTAATTTGTTTCCTTGTATTTACAGTAAAGTACAAGATTATTGTTGTTGTTTTATTGTGAAAAAAAAAAGAAAAAGAAATAAACATTTAAAGGGGTATGACTTTCCAAAGGCCCGCTATGCAGTGCTACTGTGCAGGGCTATCAATATCCAGATCAAAAAACCTTATTGGGTGTATTTGAGAAGGACAGGATCCTGAACCACGGCTGGTGCTCTGCAACAACAGGAGCGCCACCTACACACAGCAGGTTGAAGCCAAAGGCCAGCTAGATCTATAAAGTTACTATTTGACCTCTAATCTTAGCTTCATCTCAAACCAGCTGTCTCTGCAGTGAACATGGTTTGCTTTCTCAAGCTTTAAAAGACTCAGTTTCAACACAGCCTCTGTGTTGAAACTAAAGAGGTTCAAATGTTGAATTTAAAAGGTTATGTAATAAATACAGACATCTGAAGAGAACCATTTTCCAGGAAGATGAAGGAAATATAAAATCAAGTAATAATAAGGCTTGAATTATTTAATAAACACTTCATAAACATCTTAAAGCTACTGTGTTGTGTGAGGGTTCATTTTCTGCTCAGCTGTAATACAGCGCGTCTGCTTGTCCATTTTGCTTTACCTTCCTCCTTCTCCTCCTGTCCAATATCGGCTACAATGTCGTCGATGGTGTCTGGCACCACATTACACTGTTCTCCCTGTAAACAGGAGGAAAGATAAGGATCACAGGGACTGTAGCTCCCAGATGTCGCTTTTAAGTCAAGTTATTACCAATGTCTAATCTATGGATCCTTCAAAGTTGGACCAGATCTATGCCATCAAAAGAATATCTATTTTGCACATAAAACCATCGATTGTTTTATGGGCATGCCTATTTTCTATGTCATTGACAGTAACACAATATGCATATACGGTGAATCTTTTACCTTTCTAGCAATACGTTCCACCATTACCCGAGCCACTGGAGTAATTGCGCCCCCTTCTGGGTCGTAGAAGGGGCTCTGAGGGTGGTCCAGACTGGTCAGAGGCCGGATTTTCTCCTGAGGAACAGTGGGCTTGTTTGGTGACTGAAAAACCACAAGGAAAAAGTGTCAGTGATCTGTAAAATGCTGTGAAATAACAGTAAGTCAAAAAGCAAAGATCAGCAACTGCAAACAACATAAGTTTTCATATTCAAGAGGTGTTTGAAGTTTTTTGTTTTTTTTGCCACCTTGCAGCATTAATTGAAACAATAAACATGTATCATTTTGAATCACTGAAATGTCTCAAAGCAACACAATTCTGTAAGTATTGAAAATTTCTAAAAAAGAAAAAAAATCTTATAAAACAACTAAAAATATGTACCTATTTAGAAGATTTCATCTGAATCTGGTGTACAAATATGTATGTTTTGTACATATTTGTACATACAACCATATCTTTACTAACCGATACTGTGTATTTTGTATGCTGTACATCAGATGTGCCCAAGAGAGGAGAGTACAGGTTTGAAACAATGGTTAGTAATTGAAAATAAGAAGCTGAAATTCGGAACCAAGAAGTCATTCATGAAACCAGAACACTAATCCAATTGCAGCATAAAATGACTGAATGATTGTAAAACAAGCTTTTCAAAAAAGGACAATGACATTATTATTCCTTGATGATGAGAACAACTTAGTCACAATTTGTCAAAAAGAGTCAATAAAAAAGTTATAATGCAACAATAACCCATAGATTTTATTAGCAGCCAGAATGGCAGGTGTTTTATTATTTGATCTCTGCCATGCATCAGTGATTCCCTTCCTACTCTGCTTTAATAAGAGAGACGCAGCTCTCTTTTCAGGTGAGTCAAAGCGTGTGTTTTCTGATGCACTTAAAAAGAAAATGTAAAGAAAGAAACATGACAAACATCAATGACAGCAAACAACATGACCTATTAAAGTCAACATGCAGCTTTACTGGGTGCGTTTCATCATTTTGACCAATACTATGGATGAATGAATACTTTAGCAACATTATGTTTTTCATCAATTGAAAGTTTTTTTTTTTAAAACCATAACAATATTTCTATGAACAGTGCGTGGCATTAATTTATACAGGATTGCTCCAGCATAGCTTCACAGAGCTAATGTCTGTATCTGGAGTATCAGTGGCAGGTACTTGGGTTCTTAATTTATATTGACAGAGCTTTGCATCGTGACTCCCACTTCATTTTTGTTTAGTAATATGAACGATATTTCCAGTTATTTTTATAGGAAGATTAATTGTTAGCATACAATGTTCAACAGAGGCACCAAAATGAATTAAAGCATAAATCCTGGTAGAGGTTATTACAATCAATGCAAGACACGTTTGATCCAAGATAACAAAGATGAAGGTTTTTGTTAAAGAGAAAGAAAAAGGCCTAGTATAATCTAGTATGCAATATATAGTAATAAATCTACAAATTTATGGGTATAGTACGACTATACCCATAAATAGTCGTACTATTTATGGGTATAAATAGTACGACTATTATGTGAAAGGTACTTTCACAGGTACTCTGTGAAAAGTACCTGGACTAGGTTAGGCCTAGGAGTCCCTTGGTGGTTTTAGAAAACCACACAGACAATTTAACAGACAAGTGTCTGATGTGAGTTTGAAGACAGGAAAATTCTTCAAACTCACATCAATCTTAAGAAAGATCAAAAATAAAATCCCACGGTTTTGTCTTTGTTCTACTATTAACCTGACTTTCATAAAGAATAACTTTCCCCTGCTGTGAGTGCTAATGCTTGCAGAAGTGACACTACCAAAAAGCTCACAAGGCTAAAATGAAGCTCTGAACACTGAAGAAACACTTCGCCTTTCAAAAGTAACACACCTGGCTTCATGTGAGTGAGACTTTTGGAAAGTATTTACCATCTCTCCTCTGCGGGATGAGATCCATGCGTATTCATGAGTACACAAGCTATAAATAAATTGCTCTAGTCTCAAAACACTTGGTGAATATGGATAAGCCTCTTTCATACCATGACTGCAGAATCTAAAGACACCTTTCACAGTACCAGAAAGCGAAAGTGAAAAGCACTCGGTTGCTGTGTTTTATAAACAGACTGATTTAGACCTACTGCCTGTGGTCCTTCCATCATTGTACAGAGTAACATGTAGAAAGTCTATAGGTTTGATAGACTGCCCTTAAAAAGATGTTCGGCGTAAGCTAACATTCCAACCTTGCTGCCTCTTATGGAAGATGTAAGCTTCCATTTACCATCACATACAAATAACTTAAGTAAATACAAAATGGAGCTGTTATGTCTACTAGCTCCATGTCAGGCCAAACAGACAACTGCGATGAATAACGAGGAGGAATTGTTGTGTCACGTAAACTAACAAAGGTTATTCACAGGTGGAAAATATTTCAAGCACGGTGGTGCAGTGGTGATGATATGGGCTTGTTAGAATCTTTGCACACCGAGTTACTTAAGTTTACTATGAACTCTTCTGTAAGCCAACATTTTCAACTGTCTGACAGCTGATGATTGTCCCAAACTGGGTTATAAACAGGACAATAATCCCAAGCACAACAGCAAATGTACAACAGGATAAATGAAACAGAAAGGACTCAAAGTCCAGCAATGTTCCCCTTAACCGGACTGAAATGCTAAAGCTTCATTTTGAGAGACCATTAACAAGATAAATCCTAATTGTCTGACAACATTTGTCTATTGCCTCATGTTTCACTGTGATGGGAATGCTGAACAGCAAAGACGTCAGTAATGCGTCTCTAATGTGACCATGTTTCATTTTTTTCACTTAATGACCCGTTTTCCTCACTGATGTTGTGATTCCTTATTGGCTGTCATGATGACAGGCTTTATAAATTGTCAACAAGATGCTTCTTTGTGGCAGGATTCTTAATTTGGTAGTTATCACTGTCTGACATAAAAAGATGTAATAAAATAGTACCTCATATGTGACACCGCTGTCTGTGCCTGCATCCCATGGTATGAGATCTGCGACAAGTCTCTGGACCCAGCCACAGTCCTTGGTGCAAAGGTCCTCTCCGGACAGCCCCACGTTCCAGTCTGGGCTGGGCCCGAGCATAGTCAGGAAGGACATAAGGTGCCGGGTCTGATCCACAGAAAACTCTGCCGAGGGAGCAGCTCGCCTGATTTAGGTGGTGAGAAAATAAAACATGTTAATGTTTCACATCGTCAGAGACGTTTTATTATCACACACAAATAACTGAAGTAAAACCACAATGCAGTTTTGAAATAATGATTTCATTTATTAAAGATAAAAGTTATCCAAATCATTAACGCTCTGCATCAAAAGTAATCGCCTTCTAAAGCTAATAACTGGTTTAGTCACCCTTGGCGGCGGCAAGTACCATCGAGCTTTTCTCATCACTGGCAATCAGTTTTTTCACCACATTTGGGGGTGATCAAAAACAAATGGCTGCATAAGGTCATACCACAGCAATCATATTCAAATCCAGACTTTGAGTTGGCCACTGCAAAACCTCCAATTTTTTTGGAAATTGTGCTTACTATTTCAATTTTTGTGGTGACAATCATCCATTTGCATAGTGCTTAAAATCAGTCTTCTTCTGTTAACCATGTTACCTGAGAGAAAGCGTGCCATCATCATCGGTTCACAGCAAAAGATCATCACAGGCAATAATATTGCTTCCCGTGAAACTTAGCATAAATTAATCTTTTGCTAGAATCGTCAACAACTCCAAGAAGGAAGCTTGTACTGCAGTGAAGGAAACGTCAAGCCACCCAAGGCAGGCCACTAAGTGCAATATTCTAAAGATGACTGAACTGAGGGATCGGATTGCTGTCAGTGCAGAGATTGCTCAGGAGTCACAGTTGTTTCACTGAGAGTTTTGGATTCTGGCCTTATGCCAGGAGGGACAGAAAAGAAGCCACTTCTCTCCAAGAAAACCATCAAGGCCAGGCTGACACATTGCAAGAAGTTCCAGGAAATGTCAGCGAAGAACTGGGATAACGTTCTTTTTCTGATGATGGCCCCTTCAGGCTCTTTGGAGAAGAAAATGTGAATAGAAAAGGTTAATATTACCATAAGTCCTGAATCATCAGTCAGTAAGTCAGCAAGGCAGGCTAAAGCCATTCATGTCTGGGTTTGTCTCTCATCAAAGGCGGTCGGTTCACTTACTAGTAAAAGTACTTACTACTTAGATTTAGCCAAAAAACACTTTGATGAAGAAAAATTGGGATCCTAACATTGTCCAAGACCGAGTTCTGCAATTTTTGCACAAAAACAAGGAACATTTTTGAAATTAAACCTTTTTTTTTTTTCAACTTGAAGTGTTTCAAAGATCAAAAAAACACACCTAAAACAGAAGAGTTAATGAAAAGTCAAATATCTGTTAGCCTCAAAAACTTTGTCCAGGTCTGTAATTTATTCACATACATAATCATTTGCAAATTCAGAAAATCTTTGGAATCTCAATTAATTGCATGTAAATGTGACAGTTTACATGTTTTGACCTCTGACCCCCGTTAGACTGCTAATTGCTTGATAATTGCATCCACAAAATAGCTAATCGGAAGCTGAAAATGTCTGTTTATGCTGAAATCATCTTGCGAAGCCATAAAGTCAAGGCTGCATTGAGACATCTGGGAAAGAATTAGGTTGCAAGAGCTTTTGTTAGGGCCTTAAACTTTTTATTCTAACTCATACACGGGTCAAAAACATTACATCTCAGCAAACACAGTTGCAGAATAGAAACAATGTTTCATATTCTCTGAGAGAGTGACTGCAGGTGCATGCAAATATGTGACTGCTGGTAGTCATAAAAATAAGAGTTCCACAAGCTATCACAAATTGCTAACAATTCGAGGAAGGGCAATTAAACAGATGTTTAGTGAAAGATACACAAGTGTCGGCGTGTAAGTGAGTGTGCACATAAAGCCTCCAGGGCTGCAGTCGTGATAAGATCCTAATTGCTCTTGAACTAATTCTAGAGGATGCTAGTGTGTTAATATTCAAACAAGTCAGCACGCCACTTACCAAGCATATAAACGATGCCGACAGAAAACAATAAGGTTTATTAATATTCATGCACAACAATAGCTCATTGATTGTGCTGGAGCTGAAACTTTATTCAAACAACTTCTATGTTCTGCTTATTAATTGTGCTAATTGCTACTTATGATGCAGATTAATTCTGCCATTCATGTATAAACCACATCATCTGAAGATACATCCAGGACAAAGGAAATAAAGTGTCTCATGCTTTTCTTTTGATCATCTGTTACAGATGACGAACTTTCTTTGTTATTTTTAGTCATGTTTGTTTGGTTTGTTGGTTCTTGGAATATGCTTTGAATAATTGTGTAGTCGTCTCCATGTAGTTTCTCAACAAAATATAATCATCCGTTTCTTTGTTTGTCTCAAAAGTAAAGTCGAGGTTGTCCAGACTTCTGAGTGTTCAGTGAGCAAATTATGTTTTTCAACAGAAGTTACAACAAAATGAGATGAACACATTTCTTCAAGAAGCAAGATGAAAACATGTTTGCTCACACCTACCTAGCAAATACCGCACATATACGAACACATGCACAGTTGCTGCAGCATAAGTCCCATCTTTCCACTAACATCTGTTTTTCAATCACTAACACATTCTAAGAAGCACAACAAAGATCAGCAAATAACTGTTTAGCTTCGGTGAATTAAACTAAGCTTTATTATGAATCGAAGGATGCCACTCACCTCCAGCAATTTCCTAGGTATCGGAAATAGTTAAAATATTAGTATTTGGTCAAAATAATAAAAAAAAAATATGTACACCTGGTATTTTTTTTTTTTTTTTTTTTGTTGATCCCAAACTTTTGCTGGGGAAAGCCATCTTTATTGCTCAATTTTTGTTTCAATCCATTGGTTCAGAACCTTGTCTTATGTGTTCCAACAACTGAGGAGGTCTGCTACAGCCGCTCTTCTAGATCATTTCAGATCCCAATCTGAATGCTAACAAGTTTTTAGTTTCGGCAGAAACACAAAGTGACAACTTGTTATTGCTGTGCTCACATACAATTAAGAGAATTGTCCTCAGACAATTAGAGTTACATAAAAAAAACAGCTTCCTGACTAATCTGCAGGAATAAAGGTAACACTAAGGTGACACTAACGTGATGCTAATATTAATTAATAATAGCAAGGACTGAAAGTGTTACAATTTAATAAATGAATAAGCCATCATATGAACATTTTGATAGAATAATATAAACAAATATTTTTGATGTTGCAATAATTTATAAAGAATACAAATAACTGAGCACATTTACAAATCATTAAGACATCAGTTAAAAGCGTTTCTAGGACATACAAGTATTTCAGTAAGTATTTAAGAATAATATTTAAATTCACATGCCTGTGTTAAAGCATAGTGTCAATTGAATTATTTATTTCAACAGCCATACAATTCAAATTCAGTTAAGAAGACTGATACTATCAGAAAGTGTGAAGAACTTTAAATACCCACATTGCTGAACACAGTAGTAAATTCAGAGGCAAGAATATGAATTATCCAGTAGCTATATATGTATATAATGATTCTATTTCCTTCACTGTATATTGGAGTTGGAGAAGTGCCTCACAATCAGCAAAACACTTTAAAAAACAACAAATAAATACTCCTGGTTTACACACTTTTCACTTATATTTCTGTTTAATCTCATCTCTTACAGAAGTACCCTCTGTTTTGAAATTGTGTGATACTTACAGGTTAAGTGGCTGCCATGCTGGCCACTGAGCTTTGGTTTTAATGACGGTCAGCACTTCATCACCCTGGAAAGAAACAGATGGAGTGAAGAGTGGGTGTTTCGCAGTGTAATGTGCTTCTAAATGTACAATCGCAGAGGGAGAGAAAAGAAACATTCACGGGGAAAAGACGAAAATTGACAAATTGACATGACTGGTGGGGAGAAAATCTCATTCAAGGACAGCATAGTATATCCCAATTTTCTTAGGCTTAAGAGTGTCGGTAAAGTGGGAGTGATTATGACAAAATGGTCCTCAGGTGTTTTGCTTTAGATGTCTTTGACTCTACATGGTGACGTCACTGTGCCCCCACCAGTCTGGTTGTTGTTTTTGCAGCTTTACAGCCACTTTATGTACTGCGGCATGCTCTTTCCATTACTATGAATCCCAACAAATTATTCAGCCAAAAAGCAGGAGAAAAAAAATTATAGATTTTGCCTACTCTTGAAGAAGTTAATTATAGAGGAAGGGAATTTGAAGTTTTAAACACACCTTTACAGTTCGACAAATATCCTTAATGCAATCTCAAATTCTCCATCTTTTACACTTTCTCAGACACGCAGAAAGAAAAACTTTTTATCTGGTTGACTGAAGTTTACAATCTTCTCTATGAGGCTGAATGAAGAAAAAAACAAGTTCAGGCTGGAGCATGGATGTGTGTTGTGTCTTCTGTTTGAGTTTGTGTGGCTAAAAACAATTTTAACAAGTGAGTGTTCATTTTCTCTTTCGAGCATCCTGGGGCTTTGAGGCTTCAGTGGCTTCAGACCTTTCCCTACACACACACACACACACACACACACACACACACACACGCACACGCACACGCACGCACACACACAGCAAAGCAACAAACAGTCACATATAGTCAGAAAGACACACACAAGTACACGCACACAGATATGGAGACAAATACAAAAACACCCATAGAGCAAGAATCAAAAAACAGTTCCAGCAAAGTGACAAGAAGTCAAGAGGAACAGAATCATAAACACATTAATCAATGTGCAATGGACAGAAATCCAGACAGGAGCGATTTCAGGCAAAGCGATAACTAAGATCCTAATCATACATTTCCTTCTGCAGCAAAGCCATTTCATGAGGAGAAAAACTATTTATTCGACTTTTCTGGATTTGGCATCTTTTCAAATAGAAGAGGTCTTTGCATGAGAACGTCACAATTGAATTCAATAGAGCAAGCAAAAATAAAGGCATTTGTTTTGATTTATGCATTTTTTTTATAGATGTAACGACAATAAAGTAGCTACAGGTGTATAATTCTGAACTGAGACTAATAAAGTATTGGCAATAAAAATTATTGGTGACATCCAAACAATTCAAATTGTTTCCAGAGATGTTTAAGGTGAGAAAGAAACAATGAGATATTTGGCCACAGTGGTAGGAATAATGTGTCGAAGACTTAAGAGCACTGTATAGCTGTCGATTATGGATGGGCAGTATGGACTTAAATATTTTTCAAAATACTTTATATTTATTGTGACAACCATAAAGTGATGACAAAAACCGCCCATGAAGTCGTTTTTAGCAATACATTGTATGTTATTGTGCATCACTGCATAAATGCCTCATGAACACAACACTTGCTCTAACTCCTCCCCCTGCAAACAGAACCAAACAGCCATTTACTAATAATGAGTAGGCTGTTTCTGGGCACCATATAAGTTAACTGGTGTGATTTCAAAGACAACAACAACTGTCATTTAAAAAATATTCTTATTTATTGTTGCACTAATGGAACTAACAAAAGAATATGAAGACAAACTATCACTAGTTTTTGGGTGATTGTTGTCACAATAAATCAATATTCTCACTGTGATAAAACATGAATCATAATGAAGATAAACAGTGGGATAACTGCTCATCTCTACTCTCAATTATGACGACACTGTGCTGCCACCTCGTCTGGCGAATTGCACAAATAATAAAATACCAAACAGAAGCTCAAGTCGCTTGTTTTGCGTTGCATTTTGTCCAGTACACGTCAGCAGTTCAAAAGTAAATTTCTAATTCTTTGACCTACAAGTAAATTATTTCAGCCACATATCAACAATTTGGTCTGTTTTGTACAATTTAAGTGGATGGCATAATGAAATCTCAATCAGATTAACCACTGTTAGAGAGTCAGTCAGTCATGCTTAAATTTTTCAACTCGTCTCAGCAATTTGGTTCTTGGACCAGCATTCATTACCACACAGCCAAGGCTTTTCCTCAGTAAAGGATAAAAGAAAAGCATTCTCTGACAGTCACACTGTCCTGCACATTTTAGCTGAAAACACATGGCACAAAAAGCTTTGGGGAGGCTGTTTGGGAATGCAAATTTCTCTGTAATGGTCCTGTTTGTTTATGGTAATTATAGTAATGGTACAAAATAACTGTGATTTTCCAATTTTTCAAAGCACATGATGTTTTTTTTTCTGAATGTTTTTAAGAAGAGAAGAAAGAAAGGAGCTCAGCAAGGCAGACTTTGAGAATTTGGTTGGGAAGGAAAACAATTATATTGAAAAAAAAAAACTGAAGAAGTTTTACTCAGCGTGATAGAAAGAGCCCCAGATGTGATGGAGGACTCACAGAATTATATAGCTGAACATAACAAGGATAGCAAGAAAGATGAGAGGAATATAAGCACTTAGATGGAACAGGAATGGGAATTAAGTGGATTGGGGTACTAACAAAAACACATCTAAGAGAAGGAGAGGGAGTACAATGCAGTCATTGGAGAAAATAAGTGTGGAGAATAAAAAAGAAGACATGAAGAGCAGATAAAAAATATAGATTTCTTTGAGTTTGTATTCTTTTCATTCAGTCAATATACTGTATCGTCTTTGGAGTTACATCTTTAAATGCCTCTATTACACGCCAGCTTCTTTCTGCCATTTTTACACAATGGCCTGATATGAGTCACTTAGTGAGATTTCCCATGTGCATAGATAATAACTGAGCTAACAGCAAAATAAGCTGGTTAAACAGTGCTAGACAGGGAGATAATAAAGCATGCATTCTGTGGTTACGATGCAAGAACTTTGAAACACACCGATTGTACTTAAAAAAAAAAAAACAATGTTACACAGAAACAACTCTTATGGATTTAGTTTTAAACAGGTAGTCACACAACAAACAGTCTGAGCAAAAGCAAGAATGGCTCTATGGCCTCTATACCATGTTAGGTTGTAGTTGTTGTTTGGATCTAAGTTAATTTAACCCCATTAGCTGGTCATGTCCCATGGTGACGTGTACATATCTGAGGGCAGTATCATGGAAGCATCATGAATCGTCACACGCCTCCTCACCAATTTAGATCCTCTATTGGAGGGGTGACAGCCACCTATTGACTCTAAACCTTCTGCTCCACCATTCCTTATCTCATGTCACACTGAGATGCCAAAAAAGCCTGACTTTAAAGAATTGTATAAAACAGTTTACAGATAATGACTGCGGTGCAAGTGCAGCACCGCCAGCTTCTCCACCTGTTGAATTCTCTATCTGTCAGAGATTTGCTGTCATCTGTTCTTTTCCAGCCTCCACAGCACCAGGTGTGACAGCAATAAAAATAAAGAGGAAACAGCTGAGGCCCTGGACACATCTTTCAAAGAAATTACAAAGATTAGTGAGTGACACTGCTGGCAAACACGAGGGCATGCAGAGCTCAGGTGAAAGCTTCAGTAAAACGATTACTGTGACTCAGCGCTGCATCTGCACTGTGACAGCAAACATCTATATCTGGTCTGTCAAACAGATGGATGGAGGAAAATGTGAAAAAAAAAAAAAAAAAAAAAAAAAAAAAAATATATATATATATATATATATATATATATATATATAAATAAAGGACACAGAGATGGAAAAATTTAAAGGCACGTTGGATGTAATGGCTCCAATCATTCAGCTCTTGTGCAACAATTTTCAAATGAAAAGCTGAATGGCTGAAGCATATGTTAATAAACATAAAACAACTTAGATAATGACAAGATAAATGTGTAGTTGCAGATAGCTCACCACAACACCCCTCAGCCTTCGCACAAAAAAAGTGTCCTTGTGACAGTTAAGAGGTTAAATTTAAAGTCCACATGCCATCAACAATATAATATAATATAATAGTTGAAGACATTTTGATTGCAGTAATCAACAGACTTATGAAAAGAATTCCAATTACAGGCTAAAAATATTACCGTAAGCATGTTCATATGATTATTAAATATTGATTCATGCCAATTTCAGCTGGAACAGTGAACTTTGGACTGTTGTGTAAAGTACACTAATGGATCGTTGTAACTGGAAGTTGGTGGCTCCAGTGGCCCAAGGTGTGGGGTTTTCTAGTGATGAGAACATTGTAGTGTCTGATCGTATAGGAGGACTCGTTTTAAAAATGCTTGAGAGAAACAGTCACACCGACTGTAAAAAACAAGTTTAATCTTTGAACTCTAGACGCAGTAGCAGGCATTCCGCCAAGACCTAAACATGCCAATATCTGGAACATATTTATGTGATAACGTTTACTTTGTGTTGACCAGAACCCTATGAAAGAGATGCTGTCCAGAGATCGGGGGGATTTCACTGTGACTAGGCCAAGATTTCCTCAGGATTCGGTTGTGCTGTGCTGTCTTAGGCTCCAGTTTGTAATAAAACGTTGCTGTCCAAAGTCATGCATGCAGAGTCTCATTCCTGAAGCATCACTGCACCAACATCTTGAGGATACTGACAGACGACGCCACAACATGAATTCAAGTTTCCAGTTATATGCAAGACTTACTCATTTGTCACTAGCTAATAAACTAGCTCAGATGGTTTTACATTTGCTTGTTTGACACCCGTTTCCACTTTTTTCCACCAGACAGCAGGATTGATAGAATCAGTAAGTCGACACTCTCTGTTGAGTCTAGGACAATTCCATCTGCAAGATCTAGATCTGGTAAAACATATATACGTTGTGACTACCTAGTATACTATAAATTCACATTTATGTAGTTTTTATTATTTGTAATTTCTTGCTGAATGGATAATGAAAAATATATTTATGTCTGAGTCAAAGGTCCTTCATGTAACATATTCATTATTTGGCAACTTTCAGCTGTTTTCAGGCGAGCCGTGTGCTCCTATTAAGATATTTCTTAGCACAAACAAAAGGCAACCTGCAGCATTTCCATGGCAAATCTCCTCAATTGGCTCAGTTCTGCCCAGTTATCACTCTGTTCACTTAGGAATGAATTTTGTCTGGAGAGACTCAGTGACAAGAGCTTCTGTATTGTCTTTTTAGACTTGTCTAATAAAGGAAAATGAGCCTGGAGACTTTGGGAAAAGGTGTCTAATAAAAAATCAACACTGCACTAATGCAATTACAATCGCATAGAGGCTGTGGAACAGATTGGTTACGAGGCCACTATGTTGTAACTCAGTCAGATAAAATTCACAGCTCAAGTCAAAATGTAAGAACTCACACACACACACACACACACACACACAGGCTGAAAAATGGCAAACAATTTTAATAGTTTTATAGAAAGGCGAGTAAATGATGAAACAGTTTAACCTGGGGGAAATAGACCGCAGTTCCACTCGTCTTCAATCATTTGCTGAATTTTATTTTGCAAACACAACTCTATTGGCTCAGGAGCTTACTTATCAACCACCTGTGACATGAAGCTGTATCATCTGTCCAATTACGTTGTAATTTCCTTGTCCCTTGAGCAAACGGCTGTAATTGTACTGTACAAAATAACAGCCTGTATTCCCTTAAAGCAACAGTGAGCTTAAATGCACAAAGTCCACATCTTACTTTCCCTGGGGGATCACCAGTTCCAATCATTTAATGTGTTTTTCATTTCCAAGACATCTGATGAATTCTGGTAGTGAAATGGTTTGTGTTTGAGACATATTTCATAACTTGGGTAGTAATTAGACAGATCCAAAAGTTGCCACCAGAATGTATGTGCTCTCAGATCTCCATCAATTCTCATATTCCAGCAAGTTGTGTAAAATTTAATTTCCTGATTAAAACCACAGTTTGAGTATACAAAACTTATGTTAGAACAGAGATTTAGTGAATGTTTTCCTGAAACGTAATGATCAAAGCTCTGAAGCTCCTGGCCACTGGAGTAATACTGTCCTTTAAAAGAAAAAAACCTGACTTTTTTTTTCTTTTTTCTTTTTTCTTTTAATGGTGCTGCTCAGAGGACTGTTGTTTTTGCAAAATGAAAAATCTCCACATGGTTTCTGACACAAAAAAAGGCAGAATCACCATTTAAAATCCTGAAAACCTGGGCTCAGATATAGTCAACAGTTTTGTTATATTTTAACATCTATAAGGCCAATAAGGACTTAGAAATTATGCAATGACAAAGAAAACAATACCTCAAAGTTCTGTAAAGTGAATAAACAATCCTGGTAGATTTAGGTTTAATGTAATTTTGGCTTAAAGTAATTTTACCAAGACATTTTTTCTGACTAAAAGCTATATCACTGTTTTGGAGTTGGAACTCCTTCACAAAGACGATCATGAAAATACCAGTGGAAAGATGCAAAAAACTGGCCAGTAATAAAGGGTTTGATTGCTGTTGTGCTTATTACATTTTTTCTATAAATTTTCTTTAGAGAGGTAGGAAGTGGAATGAACCAGATATTCCAACGTGCAAGAACTAGGATATTTTTAGCTTATAGAAATTATGCAAAGATCCTTGCAACATGGGCAGTGCATTATCGTGCTGAAAATGAGGAGACGGTCACGGATGAATGACACAACAACGGGATCCAGGACGTTGTCATAGTATCTCAATGCATTTAAAATGCCATCAATGAAATGGTTCTTGTCTGTAACATACATCCGGCCATACTATAACCCCAATGCCACCATGTGTCACCCAATCCAAAACGGAGACATCGGTAAACCGCTCACCCAAATACAGCCACACACGCTGTCTGTCATCTGGCCTGAACAGTGAAAACCGGGCTGCATCTGTGAAGAGGGCACCTCTCCAGTGTGACAGATGCCACTGAATATCAGCATTTACCCTCTCAAGGCGATCACAACGACAAACTGCAGTCGGGTCGAGACCCCAATGAGGGTGACGAGCATTCAGATGAGCTTCTCTAAGTCCCTGGTTTCTGACAATTTGTGCAGAAATTATTTGGCTATGAAAACCCATTGTTGCAGCAGCTGTCCGGGTGTCTGGCCTCATCTTGAAGGTGAACGTTCTGGACGTGGATGTCCTGTTATGGTGTGGTTACATGTGGTCTGCAGTAGTGCGAAATTCCCTGACATATCTTTGGAGATGTCTTATGCTTGCCTGACTTTATACATTTGTTCTGCTGGAATTGTATTGACAACGATTATGATCCTGTCTGGGTGTCTAATCAGAACTTCTCTCTATAAACATTTCGGGATATGTTTCCCTTGTACCGTTTTACCTTTGTGCTCTTTCCCTCGTCTTCCCCATGTGTGACCATTTATTCTGACCAAATCTCAACTTTTATTACTTTAAAAGTAACTTAAGCTTTGTGTGTGATTTTTTAATTTTTTTTTATACATGAGACAAACGCATACATAACCTTTTCTTCTCAGCAGTCACCCGAGTTAATTTCAGAGCTGAAATTGTTTTGTGTGTTTGTGTATCAGTCTCCACATTGCTGATAACCCGGGGTCCTGCTAATACATTACACACCAATGTCATCACCGATACATAAAAATTTCACCTGAGGGAGCCAACATCAATCAGCTCCATGTCTGCAAAAGTCTCTGTTACAAACAACCTTCATTTAATAGTATTATTACTTGAAAAAAAAATGTTTAAACAAAAGCATACACATAAAACATCCCATTTTAAGCTAATGTACCCTTTGTCCTTACCGACCCCTTTAAAACTGAGGCTGTACGGGAAAGTAAATAACTCCACAGAGTGAGCAGTGTAGCACTTTTCAATAGAAATATAATATACGGAAACAAAGCAAACAATAAAAGCACATTACAGATTACAAAACACAGCAGGCACAAAATGAACAGTCTCAAGGTAAAACAAGAAATTAGACACCGACATTACCATAAAAACACATTGGCGGCTTGAAAGTGCTTTTGTAATAAGGGCCTGGTTATAAAACAGGGAAAATGAGGAAGCTGCTGCAGAAAATGATATGAATTTGCATTTGAAGTGGATCTGGAAATGGAGATGACGTCCTAAAGACTGCTATCTAGAGAAACTCAGCTGCTCAGCTGAAGAAACCTCAGAGGCTTTTAAATCTTAAACGTTGTTTTTTATGATCATCCACTGAAAGACGAGGGAAAGAGAGGGAGAAGAAAAAGAGATGGAGGATAAAAATATAATCTTATTAACCTGTGTAATTTAATACATTGTCACAAGTAATAAGGATTTTTACGCTTTGTGATGCCTCTTGTTCCCTCTTGTATCCTTTGCGTTTCTCTTTGATCTAAACTATGATGAATCCTAAGGCTTGCAGTATCGACAGTCATTAAGGTCGAGTATGCGTTAAATGATTGCATTTTAGAAAAATAAAGGTTTTGTGCATTATCCAGAGAGATGATTTACAGCTATTCTACTGTAACCATAACAGTACACCTAGACTATAGGTCTCTTTTACCTGGAAATTATACTTAAAACACTGCAAGGAAAGATCCAGAACATGAAATTCTCTATAAAAAGACTGAGAACGGTTTTCATGAAGCAATGCCATTTCATCCAATTGTTGCAATCGTTCTATTGCCGTTATCTGATTTATTATTGCACCTTATTCACAAACCAGATGCAGTATTCATGCAGGAGCAATCCAGCCAATCAGGTCCAGAAGACTGAAGAGAGTTGGTCTAGAGTTTCTAATTCTCTCAAAATCAAATTGAAGTTTGCTAATGTTAAAAAAAAAATGTTTTAAACTGCATTTTATTCTATTCTCCTTTCAGAAAGAAACCATGCGAAGTGCAGATAACGTATATTTAAAGTGAACATGTTGGGGAGATTTCTGCTTCTCTCCACCTGATTATAAGTAAGTATGTACAGTAAGTATTTCGTTATTGTTACACTGATTTAAAAAAGTATTTCAAATAGAGGAGAAAGGGAATTTACCAAACTATTTGGAGAGTTGTTGCAGATGCAGAAATGCTTTTGACCGAAAAATTTAGTTTGAACAAACTCTTGTATTTCATCAAATTCTGCTCTGTTGTCTTTTTTTCTCTTCTTGTTTGACACCAAGTTTTGCTTTAACTACTGAATTCTGAGACTTGTTCCATACTATCAAACACCGTTCTCAAACATCTGGAAGCAAAAACGTTATCACACTTTACTATTTAAGACCTGAATCACGAACAAGTCAGAAGGTTTACGTCTTGCTGACCTGGCCTTTGCATTCGCAATTTTACTGGCAGTTAATTTACAGAAAGAACTACAACTCTGAGGTATATAGTACAAGGAAAAAGGAGCAGCACAGAAACACCAAAAGCACAAAACACCACGGATGTCACACAGAAACACTGTGCAGACTGGTGAGGCAAAAGAAAGCAAGGATCACAAGGGAGCAAAAAAAGTAGTTTTGTTGGAGTGCAGATTGAGGCAAAAGGAGAAGAAGGGGGTCAGAGAGTGAAAGTCCAGTAATTGCTTTGACCTTGTGTTGAGACAGGGTGTAACTCAGTCAAAGCGAGTGATGAATTTCATGCCCTCAGCCCTGTTGTGGGAATAAAGCCACCACTCTCAGGGTTTTTGTTTATGACCACTTCGAGCAAAACATGTAGGGAAGACAGAAGACTGGCAGTGGGAGACTGTGGGCAGGTGAGCTCTCACTGCAGGCAGGGGAAACCGTTAAGTGGGAGAGATAGACTGAAGGGGATACTTAAGGTCCAGAGAAACAAGACGGATTGCAGTTGGGAAAATTGTAACACGTTTAGGGAAGATGGGCTGTGATCGCGTGACCCATCAAATGGACGTTTATGAGTTTCGATAGACTGAACACTGAGAGTGACCTGCTGAAAGATGCCCTTTTTTTCCCCTCTCAGGTAAGTTACAGCAGCTGCACAGTTTTCTAGCACAGAAAATATATATATTTTTTGATTATTAAAGTTTTAAAAGCCCCACAGCAGCAGCAAAATTTGTAATCTTGTACACTGCATCCACCAAGTGACCCCACTGTATAAATGATTCTTCATAATCCATTTTGTGCTTTTTGTGCAGTTTAAACCCCAAGATTACAAAAGAATTTTCTAAGAGATTTCTGCTGAATTTCAGTATTTGTTTTTTTTTTTTTTATATTTAAAACATGATGGCCATTAGCCTGTCAAACATGACTTTTTGACATAAAATAAAAAGCACATATGGTTTGAGTCCAAATACCTTGCAAGAAGATAAAGAATCGCTAAAGCTTGTATAGAAAATGCTGTTTGTGTTTAAACATCTCAACCAATTTGTTTCCTTTCTCAGTGAATTTCAGTCTCTATAGGTTGAATAGTTCTATTGACAGAATCCCCTCATCTTTAATATTTGAAAATAGAAATGTATGTCATAATTATGGATGTCTTAATATTTTGTCCCAGAAACGGCATTTAAGTAGTATTAATTACTGTCTACATTATAATCCCAATTTTTTTCAACGAGGAAGGGGCTCAAGAGTTTTTAGATGCTTCTTGGTATTCAATGTTTTATGTGGTGCTCTGCTGTGAGTACAACCAAGCACTCAAGCTTCAAATTCATACATAATCCCTGCTCTTCTGCACTGTATTTCTTATCACTTTAAACAATAAAAGCACACTCTTAGTTGAGTTCTTAAGTTATCAGTCGATGTTAAGGCAAAAGGGATCACAGAATAATCATTTATATACTACCGCCACTGTGTGTGATGGAGGTATTTTTGTTGTTCTTTGAAACTGATGGAGTGCATCCCCCTTTCTGCATACAGCGCTGCCAAAGCTGGATAAAATGTTGGTCACTACTAGCAGGGTATATTTTCTGATGTGACTATTGGCCCCAGAACAGACATAACATTTTTAGTTGTTTCCCTGATTTATATTTTTAGCCTCACATCGCTCTGGGTAGATACCCATCCGATCAAAACCATTATATGATGAATATCCAGACTCTGGTGATCCATTACTACACAGCACATACACTGATCACCCAATGTATTAGGTACAATTTACTAGCACAAGGTTGCACCCTCCTACTATGGTCTGTAGACCAGAGATATCGTTGTCCTTTTAAATCAAAGTAGATCACAAATTACTGAGATGCTCAGAAAAGTCTGTCTGGAACCAACACCCGTTCCCTTTCTTCCTCTTTGTCCTGCTCTTTCTGAACTTTAGAGAATCGTATTGACCACAGTTAGATGGATGAGTGCGTTTGTCTGCCTATATGTGACTGGCTGATTGTGTGTTTAACCCGGTAACACTTTTCATTTTGTTCAAATTCACCATTAAGAAGAATTTCTATTCATTTTCATTTCAGTGTATAGAGAAACTCTCAGCGTCAAGTTAAGTTTATTTTGTTCTGGAATGATCTTAAATCATTCAATACACTGTTTAGTTAGATAAATTCATGCGGTCATTATTGTGAAGCTGGCATCAGCAGACTGTTATGAGCTATTAGCAGTCCATAACGCACTGATGTCACTGCCTGATGATAAAGTTCGTCCCTCCACAGTAAAACATACACCGCATCACACCACCTGTCTGAGCTGCAGTCTGTCGCTTTTCTTAGCTTTCCACGTCTGAGATTCATTTCAAATGCAGTGAACTATGAAAGGAGAAATACAACATCGTTGCACTCAACGAAAAATAAACCTTTGTGTAATCACTCCAATGGCTTTCATGAAAACTCTGATAGGTAATTAATCACTGCTTGGCCTTTGCAGCGGTCCCTAACGAAAGCATTTCCAACTTCCCATTTCTAAAAACAGCTACAGAGAAACCGTCACTAAGCCGATGCAACCAGAGCTGCACAGAACTCTTAAAAGGTGCAAATGCCTCTCCGACTTCTATTTGAGTTCTCCGGTCCTCCACAGTGCACGTCTCCCTCGAGATCCCATGATAATTATCTTGTCATGGGCGAGATTGGTTTGTTGAACACAAGTGATTACACTGAGGCTGATTGGCGCAAAATATAACTGGCTCCAGCGTCTCTAATGAAGAGGGATGTGAACTGGTGTCGAGCTGCTGTCACACATTAAATGCCAACCCACATGTCAGCGCTGACACGGGCACTGAGGTGGAGATGAGGGCCCTGATTACGCCTTATCATCCAATATCCGGCTGATAAGTGTTAAACAACGATGGACTTACAAGAATAGCACATGGCAGAGGAGGCGAGGAAAGGTGGCAGGAACAAATATCTGNTTTGTTTTTACATACAACATGTTTTTTAAAATGAAAATTGAAATGACTTGTGGAAGCAATGTGTCACTGTTCTCTATTCCTGATCAGGGAGGTGTAAGTGTTGCAACCACATTGGAGGTGTGGTTGTCCTCCTACAGAGAACAAAGAATCTGCCTGACTGGCATGTTAAAACGCTACCAACATTGGAATGTGCCACTTAACTCAGGAGAAAGCAGTTCTTTTCAGAGCAATGGTCTACAGGTCTAAAACTAATTGGCTTTGTTGGTTCAAATTAAATTAAAACAATGAATAAAAAAAGAGATTCTCCAATTAATACCAGTTCAGACTCACATGTGATGTTTGTCTTTACATTGTTGCAACTGCAAGGATTTATTTTACAACACGCAGGGATAGAAGACGTTTTCTTTACAATAAAAGTCTTGCACTCAGGTTTAAACTCAAAAGTTTTTCCACTTTGAAGCATCAGTAAAAAAATACAATCATGTTTAGATTGCTAATTAATAAGTACTTACAATAGTAAATACATTTTAAATAAGACTCCAGTAAAATTTTGTTGCTGGAAGGAGTAAAGGACAGACAATGACAGAAGTTTATTGTTCTTTTTTTTTTTAATTGTTCAAAAAATGGTAACACATTTATTCAGAAGTCAAAATGATGCGTTTCTATGGTTACCAATTCACAAAATAAAAAAAAGAACCTGCAACCTGCCAAATGTACTGAATTTCATCAGGCAAAGTTGAGTTGTGCAGTGCTGCACAAAATGGACGCAAAAATGAAGAAGGAGGACGACCTCAGATTCATCTATTTCACCTCAACTCAGCAGTTGAGATGTTGACGCAATAACTGGTTTGAACAGGACAATAATTGCAAACACACATAGAAACTAGCCTTGGAATGGATAAAGCAAGTCGAGAAGTAGCCTCAGGAATGACCTTTCGCAAGCCCTGACCTCAGCGCTGTTGACAGTAATAGACTCCGGCTTAACAAACAAGCTTAGCCAATTGCAGCAGGTTGCACGGTCAACTATCCAGACAAAACTAAGCATGAATCTCATCAATCCCACCCTCGTCGTTTGTGTTATTGGACAAGACACTTCAACCACCTTGCCTGCTGGTGTTGGACATAAGGACCTATTGCACAAAGTTGCAGCCTGGCTCCTTGCTATCATCGGGTGTGAATGTTCCCTTTCACACCACATCTTTACACAAAGATTTGACATTAATTATTATTATGATTATGATTATCATCTTGTTGATGTAAACAAAGAAGCACACAGTCAAGGTCACTATTGGAAAGAGACTATTTATTTAACAATATATTTCTAGGGGTTAAACATTAGCCAGTATGAGATTGTTGGGTATGACAAGCTTAAGTAAATTTACCAAGGCTTCCTGGTATTTCTTCAGTATTAAAAAAAAGACCTGCGAGCAAATTTGATTTAGATCAAGGAAAATGCAATATGAGTCATCAAGTACACATACTTTGTGAAGGAAAATGGAATATTTTTGTTCATCTTCTCTCCGCGTAGTAAGTGTGGAGACTAACAAGCAGACATTAGCTGAGACTCTTACTCAAACTACCCGCCCGTCTGCTGCCTCACAGACATGTTGCTTGTAGATTTCCAAGTGTAGTTGTTGTAAATCTGTGTCACTTAAATAGCAGGAATTGGGCAGTTTTTATTTAGTTTCCAAACTGCAACTACTCATGTAGTAACCAGAAATATTTTAAATAGCCAATGTTCTCTTTCATGTAAGCATGAAAAAAGTGCAGCAGCCTTTGTTCATCCAGCTGACTGGATGGCTACTCTTTGATAAAACAACCAACAAAACAGCTCCCTGCAGCTCTTCCTCCCATGTCTCATTAAAATCACTTTCTTTCCAACTTAGGAAGGAGAACGCTGTAGAAGCAGTTTGAAACTACATTCTAAAAACCTGTTCATGTTGAGGGCATAATCTAAAAGCTTGAAACTTTTGTTCTGATAAAGCTAATAGTTAGACTGGCTGAGTTTATTCTTTGTATTTATGTTGCTATGCGGCTCAGGGTGCTGGAGGGCAAAATGATCACTTTTTTCTCTTTTTTTCTTCTACTACTATCCAATTTGCTGTAATTTCAACTGTTAACTTTCTGTTCTCGCTCAGTCTTTTCTCTCTCCACAATGATGTGATGAAAAAGAAACTTTTCAAACTACTTTGAATAATTACTTAAGCTTACTGTACTGGTTCGTAACTGGGATCATTTGGAATGCATGTGTGACTGAATTGAAATACAAGATGACATTTGTGAATTGGCTTAATAGCTTCTTAACAAAGCATCTGTAGGTTGAACCAGTAAACACGAGTTTCAGTTTTCAATTGGGATTTAGTTTTAATTAAGTGCAGTATCTATACATGAGATATAGAAGTTATGTTTTGTAGGAACAAACTGTTGCCATTCTGCCCACATTGCAAATGCCAAGTGGAATTGAAATTATTTTGGCTGATGTTATGTCTGAAAAAGAAACTGGGTAAGTCAGTTTGAATACTAACAAGACGACAAGGTCAAAAGAAACAGTGTGAGAAAGTAGATGAAATTTAAGCAGAAAGGAACATGGAAAGTGACGGCGCAAACTGTGGAAAAAAGAGGAGCAAAAGGTGGAGTTAATTATTTTAGAAGTAAGAAGTCAGAATAGTTGTGCTTTGATAGGTGAGTAAACATCGTTAACTGCTCCACATCTTTCATTTCCAGTCAGTGCATTTCTGGTACCATCCGTGAGTGAGACACCTGATCATCTCTGTTGTTGTATTATGCTTGCAAAAGCCCACATGCCCAAGTGCACCTCTTCTCATCAGAACTTAATCTTTCCTTTTCAACACTAATGAGGTCAAATGAAAAAGAATAATTCTGATAGAAACAGTGATGTGTAGCATGTTAATAGCTTAAATGTATCTTTTCATCATTTCAAGAAGACGGACTCGGATTTTGCCGGGGGGAGGGAGCAGCAGCAGCTTGGGAGATAATTGGAGATTCATGAAGTGATTGTGATTATTGATGAGAGAAGTGGAGAGGATGGCTGAATGCTATTTATCCAGACCCGCCTCAAACGGAGCTGCTAGTGACATAAACAACAGGTGTGAGCGTGCATCTCTGTGCTCAATTATAGGTTTTAATGAATACAAATTCCAAATTAGCAGAGGGTGAACGCGCAAACACAGACATGCACACAAACACAGCGGTTTCATAAGCAAACATACAGAATGACAGGTTTTAAACCTCACCACCCCTGAGGAGCAAAAACAAGATAGTAACAAAGAGAGACTAGAGGCTTGCAGTAATTTATTTTCTTTCTCTCACTGGAACAATATTGACTGAAAATAACTTAAGGGAGGATACTGAAGATGGCTTCAAAATGTTGGAACCCAATTAAACAATGTTAATGTAAACCTCACATCATGATATTAGAAACAGTATGGCAGGGAATGCCATCGTTTTTTTTTTTTTAGATCAGCAGACTGAATAATACAAGTTTTTGCAATTGTTTCAGTTTCTCACTGATTAGCTCTGCCCAGTAGTTGATTTTATTTTCTGTTTATTGAATGCAGAGGCATACTTGCTTTCTGCATTTCTTTTATCCCCGACATTGACTACATTTATTTCCCCCTGGATCGCAGCTACGGAGAAAATATATTTGTCCAACAAACAAAATTTGAACTCAAATTTGATGGTTTTATGACGTCTTGGGGTAAAAATGAAAATTTCCTTCATCATATTTACAAAGTAAAATCTACTCTGTATTAGTTTGGGGCGTAATTTAAAAGAACATTTGCAAGGTCGAACCCTCTCACAGAAAGGACTCATTACATTCATAGGCTTACCTTTGGCTTTATAATACTCCAAAAGTTAAGACAAACTGTGGAAAAGGCAGATTCACTTCACAGTTGCAGCAATTAACCTTGGCAGCTTCAAGCTTTAGCGTAATGACAAAACAACACACAGCACAGAGACAGCAAAACTGTAAATCATTAAAAGGAATATGTGTGATCCTTAAATGGTTTAAAATAAATCTGCAGAGTGAGAAACCTGAGCTCAAAAGTGTCCAGCAGGTTTTTAATATTGCTTAGTGGCTCCTGAATTTGGACACTTATCTAAAACAAATCCTGTTAAAAAAGAACATTGTAAAGTTTCTTTTTTATTTAGACCTGAGATTAACTTCAGATTTTGTAAAGAAATCACTAAACAAAATATTTCAAGACTCAGATGCATAGAAGAGACCCTCAGTAAGTTGCCTTTGTCTTTTCGCATGTCATATTCCACTATTGTGATCACATAATTTCATGTCACCGGTTACAATAAACCAATGCAAACCACTTCACATCTGCTTAACAGCAAGGTGAACCATCAGCATGTGAGTCCGTCGGGCACAGTGTCCTTGTTCTCACAGGAGCTTCTCAGTCCAGACCTGAAGAAATTTTTCGACACCACTTTGCACAAAGGTGGTGTCAGATGTAATAATAATTTCCACATTATTAATACATCTGGGGATATATTAATATAGGTCAATGACTGGCCAAGCATTGCTGAATTTACAGCTTTATAAATGTAAAGGATACATCACGAGGTAATCCTCAACTGTCACGGTAACTTTACGAGGTCAAATCTGATTTGGGCTTTCGAAAGACAATCTAAGAAATCATCTCAATCTCATAGTACGGCCTGACATGTAATACTGGGTATCACTTCACTGCACAAATGGCTGCAGTGTCACAATAAGAATTGATATGTTAAAATGTGGGCAAATTGTGGGATAAAAGTATTTTCAAGCCGTGGTAATCTCCACAATAAAGTGGATATGATACAACGGTGACTTGTGAAAGCACAAACTCCCTCAGTGCTTTTGAGCGTTGAGTTGGAATGAAGTCCCACTACAAAGTGAAGCGTTAAAGCCTTTCAACACGAGATGAAAGCCAGACATAGACATGAGAAGAGCTACGAGGGATGTCGTCATCCCGTCTCACACCAAGGTGTAATTGAGCTATAAACCCTCTTAGTCCATTGCTACTAATAACCAAGAGGAAAACCTTATTTGGATTAAATCATTTGTGCAAAGTTCGTTTGTTTGAAGAGTTTCTGCGAAATGCATTAAAGCTTGCCAAAACTTTTGCTTTTATGTTGGAATCACCATACGGCAGCAAGAGGAAGGAGAATTTCTGAGGTGTTGCTATCTTTAAGTTGCACATTAATGGTCACCCACCAAGACGGTATACGCTTCTTTATATCAAAAGGGGATGAAGGAGAGAGATATCCTATGTCTGTGAGTCCTGCTGTCTCTCGGTGCAGAGTCTGCATTTCACATTTGAGCTTGGATGTGTCTCCTCAGCTAAGAGTGGAAGCAACCTCCTCTAAGCTCATAATTTAGTCCCAGGAGCCAGAGCACAGTTCAATCAAATTCCAACCAACAGGAATAAAATCTGCATCATAACAAGCAGAGAAAAATAGTAATGATTGGTAATATTTACTGTGGATGGCTGAAGCACAACTGAAGCAGGAAAATGAGGATCTGCTGTTATGCAAATTGGCCTTCCTTGTGTTTTTTGGTGTACATTCCATCCCAAAATATTTTATCTTTAGCAAAAAAAAGATGTTTACTAGAGTTGGGCTTTATGTGTTTTTATCTTCCACACCTGTTGAGCCTTTTAAAAAGTGAGCTCCACTCATAATCATGACTGACTGTAAGTATTTTAGAGTTTGAACCACAAATATTCTGATGCAGTCCACACTCACAAAAACTGTAAAATAGCTTGTGTTGAAGCAAGCCGCAAAAGAGATGCAGCTATGTTTTGTGAATTCTCAGCAAAACATAGAATTCACAGAGCTTCATGTAATTGTTTAGACCTTAAAGTTGCATTTCACTATTATGAATTTGTTTTTGCTTTCTACAGAGGCATTACTGAACTTCATTCTTTAATCTATGCCACACAATATCTAACAACCAGAGCTCCAGCTACAGCTATTACCAGGGCTGAGTGTGACCACACAAATCAGTCTAATGTTTGCTTCAGGGGATTCTGAAGGTAGAAAAAGTCCTTCACATTTCCTTTTGTGGCAGGTGCCTCATGAGTCCATGTTGCTCATAAGGCACCTGCCACAGCAGAGCCACATAACTTGCCTAATTCCTGGAGCTGAGCACTTTTTAAATGTTAGTTTTGCAAACCTTTGGTCATGTTAATACAAATAATATACAATTTCAACAAGTTGTCAATTAATTTTTGTTTTTACTTTCTGTCCCTCATCTAAATAACTTTTTTTTTTTTCCATGTAGTGTAAGTTGTTTATGCTGCATAAATTCAATAATTTACATGTGGGTAATTAGTACAAAGGAGACAAAAACCTACTCTTCAAAAATTGTCTTTTCATTTTTTTCTTTTTGTGAGATTGGTTATCGGCCAATTTTTAAACGTGAAGCCGATCTAATCCACCAATGTTATCAACCTCGGAAAAAGTCTAAAAATCAACCACTGTGCTTTTCTTTTCTCCAGAGAGAGAGGTTTCACTGGCCAACCAGGTCATGTCTGCACACTTACAGTTAACAATAGTTACCCCATTGTTGCCAATTCAGCAACTTTCTTGATATATTGAGCAACATTTCAAAAAATGGTGTCGGCCAAAATCGGAATCGGTAAGTTAGGCTTTTTAAAAGATTGGTAATCGGTGATCGGCCAGAAAACTGAAATCGGTGCACCCTTAATATCCACTTTGGCAAATTTAAGTAGACATTTTTCTGTGAGATTTGTCTCATAGGAAAAATAAAATGTTCAATGAAATGTAAAGACTGACAAACACATTGAGAGCAGTGAAGTTGGATAATTATTATGCCAAAATGGTTTTTGATTTCATATCTCGTAATAAACATCTGTTAGCAGAGATAAACAGAATGCTTTCATTCCAGTTGAAACTCGAAATTAGGTTTTAGAAAAAGTAATTCTGTGAACTGACATCTGTTCTCAGTGATTCACAAATGCTTATTGATTTCATTTTAACAAACTTTTTTTTAAAGCAAGCTCCTAGAAATGTTAAGATTGTAGCTGGTCTCTGATTTCTTGGTTTTGCAGAAAGAAGAAAAAAAAGTACAACATAAAATGTCCTGGCATGCAATGAAAAGAAATATAGAACTAAAATACATGAAGCACAGCCTTTAATTGGTGCTTTGAGATGATAGGTTGCAGGAAAATGGAGTCAAATCCTTGGGATGATGTTGCTTGGCTGTCACTATCTTCTGCTTCATTTGTCCAGTTGTCTCCCTCCTATAACTCTCAGCCAATTAGAGATGGCTATAAGCTGCCATCCGTCTATTAGCCGCCAAAAGCTTTCCAAGAATCCCCCAGGAATGGCTCTCTGTTGTGAGGTGTGTATGTTCTCACTGGCTGCTCTGACTTAACTGTATCTCTGTCTTTTGCCTCAAGAAATCAGGATAGCCCTAAATTGCATAAGATAGAAAAGTAAAAAATAGTGAAGACTCAGGCACACACGCACAGAGCCGACACATGGTTGAGCTGTCTCTTCATTTCCACCCACCTCTCACACTCCGAGACAACCGAGGTGGAGTCCAAATATAGTGTGGATGACAACACACCCTTCATAGCAACCTGCTACATGACCAGCTTGACAAACAGTGGAATCACCCATGAGACCAGTGATGCATAGGGAAGACATATCGGTAGAAAGAGAGAAAAAAGTGATAATTTTCAAGCTTTGAAGCTTATATATATTATGCATTTTTAAATTTAAAAAAGTATCTGATTTAAAAAGTGTGAAGACACAAGGCGTTAGTGTTTGAGCATCAAAACGCTATTGACATTTGTATGACAATTCATCAGCACACAATGAAACTGAACAAATGGCAATTTTAAAATAAAAATAAAACAGTTAGCTTCAGTGTGTAAATGTATCTGTAGCTCTGACAGGTTATTACTTTCTGTCTGTCAGGAGAGACAACATGTCCCAGTGCCCTGATCTCAGAAGTAATTACAGTTGCCATGGTATAGAACAAAGATCCAATATCCTTATTTTTTTTTTTAAATAGCTTCAAAAATAATATCAAATGAAACAAACTGAAATAAAAAAATAAATAAATGTGATTCCATAAAAACTTAGGATAAATTGCATGTCAGTTAAACTTTTTATTGAACAGCTGCTGCTTATTAAAACTGATTAGATGTTAAATGAAACTTGGTATTTACCCAAATCATCTAGTTCTAAAAGTATCTGGTTTCTTATTTGGGTTTGGTTTGTATAGCACAGTTTGAATAAGAATACAATACATACAGTACAGAGAAAACTATCCGAGAACGCATGATGTTTTAATCAGACGTATGATAATGGAGAAGGTGGAAGTTTACCATGTTGAGGAAAGAAATAAGTTAATGAGACTAACAAGCGCAGCACGCTGAATGCACATCTGGCTCCACCTTTCTCCACTCCTATCTGTCACACATCCAGAAGATTTGCAACTGACTCACCCTGTGGTTACAGCAAGTGACAAAATGGAGCTGCAAAAAGCAATAAATGGGGGAAGTTACACTGATAAGTCAACAGAGTGCAAAGTCAGAGGTCTGGAAGGATTTTTAACTCATAGCAGTTAAAAATAATATGTCAGATTTACTGCAGGCTCTGGCTACAAACTAGAGCAATTGTTCTGGTTGGATTGGACTTGGACACAATGCCTATGGGCTCAGGCCAGATTGGATTTTCAGGCCCAATCTAAACTCTACTGCAATTATCCCATCTATCTTCAACTCTGACCAGCTTGTCAATAGTAAGGAAAAGCATAATACTACTGCTACAATACTGTGTTCAGGGTGAGATCCAGTGTTAGTTTTTCCACCACATTTATTTTATTTTTTTTTTTACATTTTTTCATGCCTTTTCGGGTTCTTCTTTCTCTGTTGCTCTTTCATGAAAGTCCGTTTTCCTGACAACAGACTCTCCCACCTAAGTTGTGGGTCTATGCAGCTTTTTAAAGATTTCCAGTGTTTCTCTTGGATGCCTCTATGATTTAGCGTCAGTGTCAGTTTGGGTGGACAGACATGCCTTCTTAGGCTTGCTGTTGTGCCATAAATGTCCCATTGTTCAGATGATTGTTTGAACAGTGCTCCATGAAATCCTCCCAGGTTGGGATTCGTTTTACAAACTTATTCAGCTTTAAAAGACTCTGCAACTTTTCTTCCCACAGCATGACGTTGCCACCACTATATTTCACCGTAATGTATGTTCAGGGTAATGTGAACAGTCAGCTTTCCTCCACAGAATGTGTTGGGCATGGGCCAAAAAGGTCAAGTTTTGTCACCTCTTCAATATTTGTTGGGTCCTCTACATGATCTGTGGCAAATTTCAAACCTTCCTGTTTGTTTTTAGCAGATCATTTTCATTTCATTTTGTAACAAAGCAGTACTTTGTGCTTTTCTACCTTTTCAAATCTAAGTAAAACACATTAAAGTGTGTTGATCACAATGTGACAAAGTGTGAAAAAGTTCAAAGTTTCTGAATATATTTGCAAGGCAGTCTGAACAATTGTTTTCCCAAATTAACTTAATTTTTCTGCTGCGGCCTTTTGAAAAGAACCACAAAGACAATTCCCTCCACTGTGTCTGGTCACTGTGACAGCTTGACAAAACTCTCCAGAAAGCAGTAGCTGTTTGTGAGCATTCACACTCACAATGATACAGTGCACTCCACATCATTGCTTCCTTAGCTCTCAGCCTGACAGCTGTCAGCCATGGGAAAAGAACGGGTGGAAGACTTTTCAGCACTCTAAGAGCAACTTGCATTGCCTCACTTTCCACAGTAGTGAAATCCAGACTTTTGTGGGAATCAATGAAGATGTGGAGAATGGTCTGTGCTTGCGTAAGGCTGAATGTTTTCTTGTTTCTATGCCTATCCGCAGCTCTCCTGGAGTGTTCGTGTAACATGTTTCGAGTAGAAAAAAGACAGAAGAACTGTTCTTTCGGTTCTAAACTTCCACTCTGACGTTTCCCGGTATTCTCCTATTTCATATGTCTCCAACAACTTTTCAGCAATAAAGCATTTCAAAAAACTGTTACAAAGGTTTCTAAAACACCAAGAGAAGTGAAACAACATGATGGACTGCAAGCATTGTTGTGTTCAAAGAGAACAAAATGATGGCAAAGGAAAATAAATTATGAAGCAAGAGAGAGAATAAAATGGCACAAATGCAGAGTGATAGCTGGCGGTTTTAATCTGAGGAAAATCCAAATTACAAATGGAACCAGTTCAATTCTGTATCTCCATCAGATCCAAAACTGATTCTTGGACATATCCAGAAATTGCTTGATACATTCAACCTCTATGATACAGTACATTTATGATCCAGAGGCTTGTGTTGCTGCACATCATGGTGTGGCTCATTCTAATCTAATAGTTTATGCTTCGAGTCAAATAAACTAGAAGAAAAATAGTATATCACAAAATACATGACAAATATTTGACAGATTTACTTGTTTATTAAAATATCTTAACAAAAGACCCCAGTTTGCGGGCGGTCTCTGCTCAGCATGGCCTTTTTTGGGAGATATTTAAATATGAGGAAGAAACATATTTAGATATCACTACAGTTACAACAATTGTTAAAAGAAAATCTCAGAGTGATTCTCTAAACACTGCTAGGAAAATAAGTATGCAGCAGAAAATGCTTCACTTCATTCTTTAGAGCTTTAAAATTCTGCTCTAAATCTCTGTCTGCCATTTACTGTGTGCTGATAAGGTAGAAAGTGAAGAAAATGAAAGTGAAGGCAATTCTAAATCAAAAAGAGATCAAGACTTGTTATAATGCAAAAAACAGAGATGATTATGGTAAAAGTTGCAAACACATCATGTTAAAGATGCAAAGCTTCAGCTATAAAACAAATGTCAACGTTATAAAAATAGCAAAAGTAACTTGAAATGAGCAGCACACAGCTCATCCTCTTGCCTTGGCTGTACTTCTCCACACTTTGAGAAGGTCACTGTGACACGGATCACATTTCTAACGGTTAAGCTCTTTGTCCAGCTTTGAGAATTTGAAATGGTAAAGGTTTCTTTCTGTGCAAAGGAAATATCATCTGTGGCTTCCCCAAAGGAACCTCACAGATGCCTGCCGAGGATAAAAAGAAATGATCAGCTCTGTGTCTTAGAGCAAAGTTTGGAGAGAAACTGTGTCCACCTGTCTTTACACTCCTGCCTCCTTTGTCTCGTTTCAAAAGACCTCTTCTCACACTGCTAAAAGCTCACCCAGTTTTTTTTTTTTTTTTTTTTTTTTTTTAAAACATGTTGAACCTCAGCACAAAGGAACTGCACATCAAATGTCACAGCCCAACAGCTGTAGCCGTGGCAGGTGGCACCCTGAAGCACCTTCTGAATGAAGCTTCCAGAAAAGTAGAAGAATGCAGATGGAAAATCCTTTCAGAGGTGAGCAAAGGTGCATTATGGGAGCGAGCAAGCCCAGATGGGCCTTAAGGTTTGGGTGGTCAAAACCACCACAGAGGGAGAAAACTGTGTAAATTCCGATAAAGTGTAATTGAGCGGGACCGTAATCGCAGTTCTACATTTTTAACAGTGACACGCATAATTGTTGCACGGTAGCTCTTGACATTTTGCTGTCCAATCTTCATGCGATCACACCTCGGCTGCGGAGCATGTGGCATTTCTCTGCGAGCAATAATAAGGTGGTAACAGACTGTCCTTTTGGTTCTGCTGCTGTGCTTTGGCATTAAAAAGGTTGGAGATTTATTCCCAGACCAGCAGCACTTCACTTTTTGCAATCAATAATTAGAGGCGCTGAGGAAATCTGTTCCTTGAGAGGTGATATTAAAAACGTAGGTCAAAATCTGACTTACTAGTCTATTCTTAACCCGCGGACATCAGTACCTTTAGTTTCAATTTCAATCTGTTGTACCATAGAGTAGTTTGCCTTACATACAGAGATCAAGCATAACATTGTGACCACAGACGTGACGTGACTAACACTGGTGACGTTTTCATCCCCTTATTGTTTAATGTCGCCCCGTATGTTTCTATTTTCTTTGCACTTTGGTTTAGGCTCTTATTTTAGTGTTAGTTAATTCTCTCTTTGATTATAGCTTCACTTGGTTTTCTCATTGTTCATTGCTAGTTTCTTTTGTTAAGCTCACTGATTCCATGTCCTGTTCTCCAGGTGTCATTTTTGTAAGCGTCTTTGCTTAATTATTAAACCCTCTCTATATATTTTCCACCTCCAGTGTGCCTGTATCCAGGTTCTCCAACACCGAATTATGAAAAAAGTTTCACTTTTTGAACTGAAGTACTGAAAAAGGATACAAAATAAGTATTTTTTGTTGTTGTTGTTGTTGAGATGCTTTGAATGAGAGTTAATCTGTCGTAGATGCAGAATTTCCACCTTAAGACATTGGTAAACTTAGTAAAGGATTTGAAGGATGCTTGCACATTTGATCGCTTACTGCATGCCACTAAGTCCGACTTGATTGAAGAACCGCATGAGCTGCAGCACAAACTGATGCCTGGAGACTTGAAAATGGTCTTAATCGCACACATTTTACACGTGTCTCTACATGATGAATTGTGTTCATTGGACCTTGACGCTCAGACGCCTAGCAAAGAGTGTTTGATGAGGAGGTGTATTAGCCAAGCTCAACTTAAGGCAACAATCCAAAGGAGAATCGTTTAAATCGTGGCTGCTGAGTAATGGTGCAAATAAAAACTTTCCATTCGATTCTCTCAAGGTTTACATTAGTGAGATGGGGCAAGCTGTTATGTCAACATCATATTCAGCTGCTAAATATTTGCTTCTTCTAGACAACACCTGTGTGCAATTTCTCACAGGTAATTCGTTTGTGCGAGCAGACTTTCAGATACAACGTCCTCCTGCTGTCTAAGGAAGCGCTTTTCTGCAAGAGAACTTCTGGGTTTGTACTCACGTCATTACAGTGAAAGCGCTCAGCTCTTGTCATTCTTTAGCACCTGTGTGTCTGCTCATGTCTGTCTGCGATGTCTGCTGGTGTTGTTGCAGGCTTAGCCCTCTTAGTTATAGGAGTGCCGGTCAGCACTCGGCTGGAGATGTGGGTCTTAAGGCTTTGTCCGCAATTCACCACAGCTGATTGCTCTTCTGGATGGTTGGGATTCTCTGCTAAGACTGGAATTACCGACCCATGTCGGCTTCCCACCTTTACAGCAGACTTTCCAATGCCTGCCCAGCCAGAACTCCAAAAACTCAGAGAATTGAAAAAGAGTATTTCTGTAGGTGAACAGCTTTTGATTTTTGTCTTGTTTTCAATGTTGATTAAAAAATTCCCTCAACTCTCTTACCTCTAAAAGCCACCTGGCTGAGAGTTTTTCTTCTAAGCAGTGAATTGTTAGTTTTTCATTGTCATTTCCTCATTTTTAAATTGCTTTCCTTTTGATTTAAGCTGCCAACTACAGATCAGCAGTGGTGAGTATGGTTTCATTTTCAAGCTATTATGCATTTTAAAAATCACTGAAGTTTTCTGTCAGACAGTTTCTTTACATGACAAAAAAATCAACTCCTTCAATTATGTGACAATGAAAGTTGCTGAGTTGTCAGTCAATTGTGTACAGAACCCAGTCCCATAAAACTTGACACCTTTTATTTGAAAACCAAAGAACCACATGACCTGATTCAGATTAAATTACAAACAATTCAATATGATACTGTCCAAATTCAGTTCAATCAATGCAGCTTATCATAAAACTTTAATTAGTAAAACAGAACTACAAGGAAGCCCAGTCAATTACTTAAAATATTTGACTTTACACCAATCCTTCATTTTGCCTTGGTAACAGAGGATAACATGCCTCTCCTTTTGAAGAACAACAAGCCAAATGGATTAACATTTCTTTCAGTATCCATGTATTAGCTGAAATGTTTCATATTTCTTTTACAGGTGGATAAAAAAAGTAAAAACAATAGTATCTTAAAAAAAATAATCAACTGATTGTTTGATATATTAGCTGGATGTTTATTTACACTCCAAACTTTGAGGGTTGACATCCTGTAACTTTTAGATATTTTGCTTCTAAATACACTTGACCAAATTAATATGGTCATTAGCAGGACTTGCAAAACGGATACAGTTAAGCCCAAAGTTATGCTAAAATTAATCTAAAATTATTCATACTCCTCTCAATGATTCATGACAATCTCTTTTTTAAGTATTACCACAATCATGCCCTTCATAAAATCACTGACTGAGTCGTTGCTCTTCTCTACTGGTTTTATGTTTGGTAATGATCTTCAAATCTCTGTGGATGGTTGGCCTCCTTGCCATCATCCTGATCTTTAGCTCCCTTTCTTATAAAAAGTAAAAATTAGTTTAAAGCTGGATCTTGCCGATGTTCTGAATAAATCTGAACTCATCCTAAGTTTTATCTCCGTAGAGAAAGGCCCCGATTTTATTTTGAAATCACTTAGTTTTACAGTCTTAGGGTTTGTGTTTGGGGAGTACGCATTACAGAAACTGGAATTTATTGTACAAACCAAAATAGATGTGTCCCGTTGGAAAGACCATTCTGCTGCTGTAACCTCACATGAAAGACTACTGAAGTCGAACTACTCCTTCCAACTCGACAGCTAGCATTCCAGCCTACAGAGCACAATGAAGCCATCAAATGTTTTCAGCGAAACAGGCTGAAGTTTTCATTGTCTTCTGGTGGTTTTTAGCTCATGAGAAAGACCAAGCCAGCCAACAGAGGGGTTAGGGCTTTCTGTCAGCATAAACCGTCTCCACACAGCAGCCCAAACCTGAACTGACAGGCACACACCTCGCCAACAGTCCTGTAACAACTCACTATTGTTCCCATCTGAAATGTCCTGCCCACACCTTTTAGAGCCAGGAGAAAAAGGAGCGTGTGTGTGGCAGTACATAGACGTCCACGTCAAACTGGGATAAATCTGCAGCACATGTTAATTTGAACTAATTTACTATTAGCGTCATTTTACTCAATCCTAAAGTTTTAATTCACGGATTAAAAACTGTTTAAATGCCAGAATGGTGAGGCTGGTCTTTAATATGTGAACTCGACAACTAAATTGACTGTCTGCGGGTCTGTTTGGTGCTGTTCTCTGTGTGAGTGAAAAGAACCTTATACAATGTCCTTTTGTATTTAGTAAAAGGTTTTTAAATGCAGTCCATTACTGTTACCATTTGCCATCAACAATCATTTCCACCATTTTTCCCTGTTCCTATTTTGAAAATTATCATAACAGCTTTTTGAAAGGACTTCATTTTTTTCTAAAGGTTTTAGGTAAACTTGCTGAACTGCAATACAATGAAATATGAGATTTTAAAAGAAAGCGCCGATGTAGAATGTAGGAGTACCAAGATGAACATTAGCTAGCAGTTTTATTCGAAGGTAACAAAAGCACTGCTGAGAAGTCCAACATAAAACTCAAATTCAAAACAGGAAGAAGCAAGCAATGAAACAAGCAATGTTTGAATAACAGGAAACCATGCAACATGGTGTCACTGTGCACAGGAAGCACAGTGACCAACACTTTCCAACTGCTATAATTAGCAAAACAAAAACAAAAAAAAGGCTGCTTGTGAATCTTTTTCCACCACACTTTCCTTTTACTTAACTTTCCATCAATATGCATGTAAGCTGTGAGCAAACAACTTGTTTACCAATGACCTTTTGTGGCTCCTCCGCTCTCCTTGTGGAGGGTGGCAATGACTAGCTAAGTGAACGGTTTATAACACAATCTGATACATGATAACAAAGGTTAGACCCACGAGTCCCGTATGTCGGAAGTGATAATGTTATATGCTGCGCCATGGTGGAAAATGCTGCCAAGGGTTGCATGAGACTTCCATGCAAGCAAAGCCATTAAAAACTGGATCATTACTTATATTCCAAGTGTAATTTATTGATACCAAATTATATTGACAAGCAGGTTTTCAGTATCCTTACATCAGAAAAATAAAGACTGCAGCTCTTTTCAACAGGACTGATGGCCATGTGCTGGCAATGTGCTACAATTGTTAATTAAAAGAGTAACATTTAACACCCCATCTTCATGTAAATACCAACATGAAGATTTTACAGTAATGCCAAAATATTAGGTTTTATTTTTGACCAATTTTCTGTGTGTCTGTGTGTGGAGCATTCAAAAATGTTAAGACTGTGTTGGCTCATGAAAAACCTCTAAAAATATATACATAGAAAACTTAAAAGCAAAAAGAGTGAATGATAATGACTGGCCCTACATTTTGAAAAAGAAAAGTCCTTATCTTATGTAAAAAGATAAGTCAAATGTTGTTCTCAGGGCAAAAAATACCTGAATATATTATTCAGTCATAAGGACAGCAAATGTTTGTGGAGATGAAAATATAAAACTTAAAAAGTGAAAATTAATGCCATTCTTACCTTCTGCCGAATCTCTTCTTCCATCTTGATGGGGGAGCCGAGTTCAGCCACCTGTCGAACTCCTTCACTGGCAAAGCCGCCATATTCCCACAGCACATAACTCCTGGAGTGGGACGCACCAATCAGGGCAGACCAGTGGTTGGCACGTCCTAAAGGAGATGGGAGCTTTAGCACTGAAATTACTCATTTGTGAAAGATGTTAGACAATAACATGGATTCTCTGTCAGTAACTTAAAAACCAAAAAGACAAAAACCAGCCAACTTATGACTAAAAGACTAATTTTGATATGGCAAGTCAAAGAGTCATAGCTTTACCTAAGGGTATAGGCATCCTTAAATCATACAAATTAAGCAGCTAACCTAAGCAAACCTTAAAGATTGAACTGTTTTCCCAAAGAACTTTCCTACGTTTTTTTACTCTTTGAAGCTTTATATAAGATGAATCAGTTGAAGAGAGTTCTTCTGTGAGACTAACTAATAATGGATGTCATTAGAACATTGCATAATGGTTAATGTCAAAGGAAATTCTGATTCTTCAGGCCATTTGAATTGCCTTTTAAGTCCAGGATAACAAAGACAAAAAGAAAAAGAAAAGTTCACACCAGTCACTGTGAGGAACAAACTAATCAGACACAGAGTGTGTGTGAGTGTTGGGCCCGGATTGCTATAATTACTCACTTGGATAATCTTTTGGATGTACTTTTTCTGACCAGTTGCCGTAGAAGGTAAGTCTATATTTAGCAGTTCCACAAGCACAGCATTCGATTGCAGGTACTTCTGTGACTTCACCGGGAACACGCTCTGCAGGGAGACGGGATGTGAAAGATACCAAACACAAATACTCAAATAATACAACAAATCCACAGACCAGTAACCTAAATAATACCATGATAAAACTGTTAACATTTTCCAACTTAAGGTAACATTGTAAGTAGGTTTTGAATCATTTGTGACCTCATTCTTTTCAGCTTCAGTGGAAAGCAAATAAACAACTTCTACACAAAACCTAAGCTCTAGATACTCTGTGGGAAAACATTGGCTGTTGCTTAAATAACAGTGCAGATTTTTTTTTAATAGGATGGGTTCAGTCAGCACCAAAACCAATCAAAGCATCACACTAGAGAGGAAATTAAACGATCCTCCTGAGTCAGCTATTATTCTAGTATATTCTCATATATTTAACCAGGAAACATAAAATGATGGGTGGATGGATATACTGAAACCTAGAAGTCAGGAAATGACTACAACATGAAAAAAGCGGGTTATTTAATCTGGTCCACATGAATGGTCAGACCAAAAGTCCCTGTAAAATACATAATATTGTTCCTTTTTACAAACGTTCAATGGGAAACTCACTGACTTTTGACTGATTTACATGAATTCTGTCTGCTAAACAGAAAGATAGTGCATTTAAGTACAAAACTCCACTCAAACAAAACTATTTCAAAGTTACTAAGGTGTACAATCCTGATAAACAATTACTTGGGTCAATTTAAATGATGACTGATAGCGATAAGAGGCAGTAAGAATCTAGCAAGCAGGAAAAGAAGAGAAAAGAAATGACACACAGACTCATAAATATTCTAATTTTGCCCTGGACCAATGTTTCTGAAAGATAGGTCAAGGCGATAGTTTGAATATTTATGAATCACCCAATTATTTAGTGGAAATTTTCTCCTGACATCCAAGTCGCAGAAAGGCGAGTCAAACTTTAAGCACCTAGCTTATGTCAGAAAATGGAAGCAGGGTGGCTTGATTGACTTGCGCAATAGCATGGAAAATTAGATTTTAGTGTGTAGTGAAAAACTTTATGAAGACAGGAATCCTCTGAGATTCAGCATGATGAAACCATTCAACCAGATACGGCTTTCAATGTACAATGAATGTTTGCGTTTGAGCTGAGAGACGCCTGTGAGTGTACCATCTTACCAGACCGTTGTGCTGATTTTAAGAGATTTTTAAAAAATGATGACGCATTCTTTTGTTGCGGAAATACAATTGACATAAAACCTCAGAAATTGCCCCGGTGATCTCACAGTCTGACCGTGACATCCGCCTCATGCTTCCTGAGTGTTTTGTTAGGACTGTGGGAGGGTTAAACAGTTTGTGTCCAGGATGTGTATGGTCTGCAGAGATGCTGGCTGCCTTTCTTCTTTCCCTAGACCTGTACATGTAATTTATGTAGAGGGACTGGTTTTCGTGCTATATGTGGACTACTAGCATTGAAGGATGGATGAAAAGAGAAATCTAATGAAACATTCTTGATAATAATCTGAAGATGCAAGACATTTATCCCTAGTACACAGCTACATACAAAACAGCATACTACTGACATTATTTGTTTTAAAAAATATATCTATGTCTATCTGAAGGAGTCACTGGGCGAGAGGCAGGGTACACTCTGGACGTCATTCCATCAAAGGACAATACAAAGACACAAAGGACAAACAACCATGAACGCACCATGAATGCAGAAAAGTTGAGAGAGACCCATTAACCTAATGCTCATGTTTTTAGACTATATATATTTTACTATTTCAGCCATTACTTAATTCAAGAATTAATTTGTTTTGATGTTTCTGAATGTGAGGATTGTTAGTGTTCTTACAAATATCTGGTGCAAATTTCATGTCAGTAGTATTTTTTTTTTTTGTATATTTATAGAGAAATTTTCTCCCATGTAGTTTTTAAAACATGATGAGGGAGGTGTGAGGTTATCTGAACCAGAGCAGAGGGGAAATACTACATTCGGAGAAGGCTACAATAGCCGCATGATGACAAGTCTAGGTTGTAAAAATGAGCTGGAAAAGACGGAGTGGAAGAGAAGATGGGCAGCTGTCATTACCTTTCTCACACAGTCGAATGGTGAGAGAGCCCTGATCCTGGAAAAAGATGACTCTTTTCTGGACAATACTGGCCCTGCAGACACAGAGAACAAGTTTGGAGGAAACGTAGAGTAAGAATAAAGATGAAAAAGAAAATGAAGAAAAGTTGGATCATCACAGGAGTGCAAAAGCTGCATGAAATTGAGATTTTTCAGAGTTTCTTTTCGACGCCTGATCCATGAAATCCTCAGTAAGACGGGAGGGTAATGGCTTCCCTGAGGTTTCATAATGGACACTGAGTACACATTTTTTCACAGGAAAAACCACATTCTCCAATTCTCACAGCACAATCATCCTGCCGCAACAGAAGTAATAATACCCACGGATACGAAGAGGAGGGAGAAAAGACCAGGAGTTACATTAAGAAGACAGAATATAGATCTGTGCAATTGTTGTAGACAAAACCAGGCTTTAACTGATGAGTTAATCTCGACTGAAAATTAAACTGCCCCATCTAAAATTGATTGTTTTTTACCAATGCTTCTGCATTGTTTTGTAAAAAAAAAAAAAATTATAATGGAGGACCAGGATAGCTCAGATGCTTTGTTTTCTACCTCTTCTACTGACATTTTGAAAACAAAGACAGTAACAAATAATCAGAGGAGCACAAAGGTGTGGTGCCCTTACAAAACTTTCCAAATAAGCCTGCCAAATGTTCTGGCAGTAAATAACACAGTCTGTTGCAAGTTCTTCAATCCCAATACTACCCCCAAATAAATAACCCAGTAAATGGTTTTAAAAGTCATCATGCTTTTCTGGTAAGATAACAGAGAGACAACTAAAATGCAGTAAAGACTGGAAGAATAAGCCAAAAAATAAAAAAATATGATCCCTATAAAAAATCTCAACTGTTTTATTTCTCACAGATTCTCTTTGCTGTGCACCGCAAAGAGCATTATTCCATCAAAACTTGAAGTTACTTGAACATAAGGAAAAATCCAAACTGATACTGTAAGCAAGTAGAACTGTATGTTACGCCGGTCAGAAAAGAAATAAATAGCTGTGCTTTTCTTTTTATAAAAGTAGTGTGCCCCACGTACAATAGAGAAAAATAAAACTGCCTCAAAGTGAGCTGAACAACCCTGGCAATGAAGACAGAGGAGGGCGCGCCAACTTTAGGTAGGAGTTATCGGTTATATTGCTTCTATAAATCTCACGTGGGCTGAATGGTGCAGTATACTCTGCAACATGGGGTGACTACTTGGGCATGAAATTGGAAAACAAAAGTGAAATATAATGACAATTACTGAGCCTGATCATTTTTTATCAAATTTTCTAATAGGTAAAGAACAAAATGCTGGTAGTTTGTATTATTCACCAAGTCAGAGAAAGGAGGCGTCTTTACATACAGTCGCTCCAGGTCTCCTTTCTACTAAGCTTATATATTAAAATTTTGTTGTTTTTAAATAATTTGCTTAGATAGATAGATAGATAGATAGATAGATAGATAGATAGATAGATAGATAGATAGATAGATAGATAGATAGATAGATAGATAGATAGATAGACATTTTTTGTCAGTAAGCAGCCACTGCTAGTAAAGCAAGGCAAATTGTATTAGAGGTGTGCAGAAAACTCGGTTACTGCATTTACCTGCATCAGGTAAAACTATGAACTTAAGTGTCTTTTTTGTTCATCTGCAATGTTTTGATGCACATTTTGTCAGTTGTATGTTTTTTGTAACATCTGTAAAACTACTCTATGCATCACAGTTTTAAATTTACTTTGGTTAGATATTTATTTCCAGATGTTGTGACTTGAGTATTGCTCTACAACAAATTGATATTATTTTCTATTTGTTTTTAACAGCCGTGCCACATTATCGTTCCTAGGCTCCTTGCTTTCACTCCTCATATTTCCTTAAGGAAAAGTCATAGTCAATGTTAGCGTACATAACCTTTAATGAATACACTCTGCTACTTCAGTCAAACAAGCCATGCTAATGTCACCAACGATAACCAGTCTACATGGTGCAACTGGGGAAATAATGAGGAAAAAAAAACTTTTCTGTTTTTATCTGTCGAAGCCTTTACCGCATAAAATCAAACTGTTCTCTGACCAAATTTCTCATCTGAGTGCAGGGAGATGAATTAGACATGAACAGTACAAATATTTTCATTTTAACTGGTGCCTGATATTAAAAGTGATAGTAACACTCAGAGGTCATTACTCTTCACAGCGGAGGAAAGCAAGAAGCACGGCAGAATAAGTGAATTCATATCTGTCTAAATTCATGTCCTCTGGTTCTTATTCAGGAAACTTCAAGGATAAAAGAGCGGTAGCTCTTAAAAACTGAACATGCTCCAAATAATCCTGTCGTGTGATCAATAAAAAAAATCACGTCTGACTGTGACTAGACAGAGAAGTTCAAGTCATCTTGTCAAACAACTTCAGAGTCGCACAGTTTGACTTGTGTTGTCACTGACAGGCGAAGGGTGCTCCTCCTCCTCCTCCTCCTCCTCCTCCCCCCGCCAGCTTCCTCCCGGTAACAGCATCCGAATACTGATGGGGGGAGAAATGAACCAGAGGTCGATGTGGGGTGAAAATGTGATGAACAGACAGCCGTAGGGCAGAGATGGAGAATTCTAAGTATAAACCTGATAACAATCACCAGGACAGCAAAACCTAGATTGGAAAAACTGTCTTCCTCACCATCTTTTCACTCACACACACTTGTTTTTTCTCTCACCTTCCCTTCTCTATGTTAGCTCTAGGTGGGAAACACTTTCTAGACACCAAAAGACTTTTCAAGACTTTCTTGAGATTAAAGCACAGATTTGAGGTAAACTCATCACAGCTACAAGAAAGACCTTTATGACCTGAGGTGGGAAACACACAAACACACACACACAAATACCCACGCAGTCTAATGTTCGTACACACTCTGCACTTTGTCACAGCCTGGGGGGGCTTCCTTAAACAAGAACTTCATGCTTGCAAAAGATAAAAGTCAAAACAAGGCAGGAATATAAAAGAGCTTAGGGCTGAAAATACTCATCATAGCATGTGTCAGATGAAATGGGATGAAGACTTCAAGACAGAAAAAGGGAAGGAAATAGGGTGGGTGAGTCATCATTATTGCAAGAATCTGAGAATATTTAATCAAGTTGTTTATGTTATATGTTCTAATACAAGCAAAACTTTCAAGTGTAAATCAGTTGGGGTTTTTTTTTCGCTCTACTCCAAATCCTATCTATGGATTTCAAATCTTACAATCTATATCAGGCATGGTCGTCTAGGCCAGGGACGGCACATCTAATATCTAAAATTACTTGCCTGAGCACCAAACAAATGTTTTACTTCGAGCAATATTTTTACTGCACAGACTATTCTGAATCGATAACTTTTGTAAACGTGTAACTATAGATTATTTTGAGTATATTTCAACAACTGCGAAATTTTCTATAAATGTTGGATTTTTACTGATGCTTAAACTGTTTCCTCTTGTCCTCAATTCTTGCTAGATTAAAAAAAACAAACAAACAAACATCTGTATGCCAAACATCACTGGAGCTTCATATTTCAACAGTATTTAAATGTCCCAAACTCTTTTGGAAGTTATGTCTTAACATAAGAAAATATGAAGGATAAGTAAGTAAAAAATCTAAATATGTTATGAAAAGGGGGGGAAGAATCAGCACTTTGTGGAGGTTTTACAGCTGCCGTTTCCCGCTGCCTGAGGCAACATTTCTAGGCAGCTCAACAAGATGAATGACAAGAATTTGACCAGCAGAGGAGGAGGGCAGTCCTGACAGCACACAACCAGCCTCGAGAAGATAAGTTGCATACTGCATCTTCAAGCTGCTGTTAGTTCAAGTGCCAGGAACAAGTGAGATGAACAAAGACAGCGCATTATGGAGTGTGCTATTTAAAAGATGCTGACACGGTTTGCTTGCCAAGAAACTGATAGCAGTGTTTGTAACAGGTGACTTCTCTCCAGGGTTCAGCTCACAATGTGTAAATTAGAAGGAAAAGTGTCTCTAAAGAAGCTGCACTAACAAGCCTGGCAAACCGCAGAACACAGCTATACATCCTGATCTGTGAATGTCCAGAATATAATCTGAATATCAAGTGTGTGACAACAACAAAAATGTTTTCTTTTACTTTAACTGTGCCTTAAAGGTGACTTTCTTGTGAAATCTCGAACGTTTCTTGAACAGCCAAGCTTTCCTAGGACGTTTCACAGTTTTCTTTTGGACTTTGGCTATTTTTACCATCAGTTTACTGCTTACACAGACTGCGATTAAAAAGTGAGGGAACCTATAAAAGGTATTCACTCCACTGGACGCTTTTTACCTTTGTATTGCTTTTACAAAGCAATCATGAGCAAAAAAAAATCTGGCATTTTGACAAAAAGAATGTCCTTTAATGTCAAATTGAACACCGATTTCTACAAAATAATGTCAATGAAATAAAAATATGTAACATATAATAAATGTATAAATAGTTGCTCTGTTTAAAGTGACTGACCTAATTAAAAAAAAATTCAAGAGTCAATTGTTTGTAATCTCACAGTGAGTGGAACGGAGATCATCTGAGGGCAGTGAGTGTGTCTCAAGGATTGTAATGTAAAGACATCTGTGTCTGGGATGTCCGCTCACTGGTTAATCAGTATTCCTGGCTTATAGCATGAAGACTAGGAGAGCACTACAAGCAAAACGTAGAACAGGTCACTGAAAAGTATAAGCGAACGGATGGAAACAGAAAATCTCTGAGGCAATGAAATGAATGAAATGGAAGCAAAATGAAACATGTAAATCTTCTAAGGTCAGGCGTTCTCAGAAACTGAGTGACGGTGATAGAAAGAGACAAATGAGAGAGGACTCCAGGACACCTGTGACAACGCTGGAGAGGTTACAAGATTCAGCAGCTGTGACCTGGCATACAACAATTGAAAAATGTTATCCTAGAAGTGATTTAAAGTTGATTTAAACAAATCTATAACGCTATTATAACTAATACTTCTACTGTAAAGCACTTTGGAGTCATCTGGACTTGATAAAGTGCTCTACAAGTACAAGACACTTACCATTTACCGTTTACTTCTAAGAAAACTATAGACTTTACAATTGACTCCTTTTATTTTTATGTTCCACTGTTTTTCGTCACTTTACATCAGCTGAAATTATTCCTAGCAGAGTAAAGCTGGCTGAGCTTCCCCGTTTCTTGTCTTTATGTTAAAATAAACAAACTAACTGCTAGTTGCAAACTTTGAAAGTGAGAGAAATAAAAAAAACATCTTATGTAATTCTTGGCAAACCCACATACAGTAAATTTTACAGCAGAAATTAAAACAAAACAAAACAAAAAAAAAGCTCCAGTCTTTATGGTATTACAGCTTCTACTGGTGGTTTGAGAGAGCAGATTTTTTTAAAGTTATTAGATCAAAACCCCAGGAGGGAGAAGAAAAAAAACTAATAAGAGTCCAAGAGGGCACAAAGACAAAGACCAATTAAAGGAAGTTGGAGTGAGAACCAGTTCCAGTTAACACGGAAATAAGCGTTTGACATCCTCAACACTGAACATATTACAGACTGAACATAAACACAAGAATGAAATGTTTGGCTCCAAGGATTATTAAATTAAGTGACATTGATATTAGTTTGCATAAAGAAGTCAGATTTAGTCTTGTGTAGTAAAGTTGATTTTGATCAATTGTTTTCATCAGATTCATTATGTCTTCCTTCACATGCACTGAAGTGTTTAAAAAAGTATTTGACTTTACTACTTATTATGCCTCCCCCCCTCCCAATACTTGCATGTTTAAGATTATCAGACATGTACCTAAAAACTAAAACGTAGTTTTCCGCATTCTGATTTATCCAAATCAACGTGACTATGTGAAAATTAGAAGGAATTTCTTCTAGAATAAAGTCTGATCTTTGTCTTTTCCGTCTCTTAGTCTATTGAGAAGTGAAAATGGTGTGCTTTGGATACAACCAAGTTCTTGACCTTTTGCTCAATACTGGCGGCCTGACATTCTCCTTCATAATTTTCTGAAAGAGTGCAGAGTTCATGTGTCCATCAATCTGACCATGTCCTGAAGCAGCCTCAGACCTTTATGTATTAACACGGTCCCCAAAAACTTCTACTTTCGCTTTGTCAGTCCACAGATTATCTTCCCTAAAGTCTTTGGGAAAGACATTTTTGGCCATTTTTCAGTTTTTACCCTCCTATGGATGCAATGTTTAGCCAGTTTCTTTCTTATTGTTGAATCATGAATGCTGAGCACGAGAGAGGCAAATGAAGCCTCTTCTGCTTTGTATGTTGTTCTGTGATCTTCTTTGATTTCCTGGATCAATCAGTACATTATTTCAGCAATTTTGGTGAGCTGGTCAGTCTTGGCAGAGTTCAGCATTGTTCCATCTGTTTTCTGTTTTTCTCCATCTGTAGATAATGCCTCTCATTCTGAATCATGGAAGTCCTAAAGCCTTAAAAATGACTTTGTAGCCTGTCATGGCAAAAGGGACAGATATTTTGTTTCCAATCTATTCTTGAATTTATTTAGAAATTGTAGCGATGTGTTGTTGTTTTTTTTTATCTTTTTCACCTACTTCATGTTTTTTGACATTTTCTATTTAAGTATTTTTCTTTTGGATTACATATGTGAGCTTAAATTTGATAGCTTGTTTGAAATCCAGCATTTAAATCTGCAGTTTGTATTTATTCAGTTCTCTTTATTTGATATGAGAATTTGCTTGATGGTCTGAAACATTTAAAGAAATCTAAACATTGGCTAATCACTTTAACTCCAGTGTGGCCTATTAACATAGTGTTGTAGACGGAAACAAAAATAGCCTAACAAGGTAAAATTAAGACTTACAATGCAGAGAGTTTAGATGAGGTAATCCTAAATCTCCATCTTGGACAACTGTGACAGTAATATGAGGTGAATTTGAAATAGCAGATGTTCCACAACACAGGGTCAGATTTATTGAACCAGTAATTACTGGAGATGGCTACATGCCATCTGTCAAACAACGGCAGTAGATAAATTAAAAGCAACAGCTGTGCTTGTGCTGTGGAGGTGAGGGCAAGTTAAAGCTTATCGCTCAGTGGAGGAAAAGATGCATGTCAGGGAGTTTATTCCCTTCAGGTAGTCAGAAAGGGAGACGGAAATGAACAAGGGAGAAACATTTTTCTTTGCGAGGTTTACCTTGTTTATCATTTACATTTCTTACTTGTCAAAAAATGTCTTGAAGGTATGTGCAGTGCCATCACTCCATGTCGTGCGCGTTTGTTTTATTTCTGTTGGCACATTGCTTGAATAACATCTCATCATGTATTAATAGTAAGTGCTTTCTGTTATCAGAGAATATTACATTTACAGAAGCACAAATTGTAGCTGATGTGCATGAAAATCAGTCCCTCCGGGCTGTTACGTTTCGCTCTTCTGGCTCTGTTCCGTTTTTCTAACGAACCAATTTTTTACTCAATGGTAAAACAGCCTGCTGCTGCTTTTAGAAACAAAACATGCTGGAAATAAATGTGTTTATCATAACAGTCCAGAGGCTGAACACCGATGTCATGAAGTCTGCTGTATTCAATCAAAATTGACCATAAATCATTTCATCACTCAACCCATTTGAGCAACAAAAATAACTTTTACCACAAACTGTCTTTATTTTTAAACTGGTTTATGTTAAGTATTTTTTTTTTCATTAGACTGAATGAAATCCTCTAAATGTTCAGAAGTGAGTGGTTCGGTTTCTGGTAAGAAAGTTTGGGTTTGTCTCACCTGTTGATTCCACAATTTGACCTAAAGAAGGAAGGAAGGACAGTAAGAAGGAAGGAATAAAAGACAGAGGGAAGGAACCAAGCAATCTATCTCCTCCCACAAAGCAAAGCTCCCTGTGAGCCACCCAACTCTCATTAAAGCAAAATGTCACTTACTAATAGCTGATAGGCAATATGCACACTTCCAGTCAGACTGAGCAATTTAATTGTCAGGATAAACCTTTAAATAGCTGCTTAATGTCATTTATCTGATTAATATTCCCAGACCATCACCAATGGTGAAAAAAAAATCACAGGGAAAAATGGCATTGTTTTTCAATGGAGCTATAAAATGATACGGTCCTGAACAGCCATTTAAATCCTCAAACATGAACACCACACTATTCTGAGCAAATATTTATTTGACATTTTAAAGTGTTTATTCTAAAGTCTGAGCACCCACTTTAATGATGAGACACATAATGCAGACGTACAACTTGAAAGTAACGCTGATGCTCAAAGTCACACCTGTTTGAAACAACAAATTGTACCCAGTAATCATCTTTAGTTGTGTTGTGAAGATCATCCCTTTACAAGAGCTAAGGTATGCTGTGCTGCTAGACAAAAAAAGACAAACAACAAAAAAAAAAAAAAACACCTGGAGTCACCGACTTGACACCTGCTTGTAAGGTCAAAGGTAACTGGGCCTGGGAAATGGGAACTTCGTTTATTAAGATGTTGAGCTTTGTTTCAGTAGAAATAATAGTCCCAACACATTTTTTTTCTTTTTAATATAGCAAACTCAACTCAAAAATTTGAATGAGAAGCAGAAAACAAACTACATAAAAAATTTAAAACACGTTTTGTTTTTGTTTTTTTAAACAGTTATTTAATTGCTGTTATCTTAATATACATGCAAATATTAAATCCAACTAGTTTTTTTTATATTGCAACCCTAATATTTAATGGAAAACTGTCACTCATCGTCGGTTGTAGCTCTGAACATAAAGGTATGAGAATAATTAGATGAGAATAAAACTTACTTGAGAATAACACACCCAGTACCACTGGGTGGTGCGGTCCACAAGACCTGTATCCTGGTTCTTCTGCGAGGTGTGCTCTCCGTCACCGCAGGAGGGCAGTTGGTCATGAACTGGGTGTCATCATTATCGATGATCTGGCAATACAATAAGTGGCATTATGCACATGTCATATCAGATTTACAAAGGACACAAAAACATATATTGTCTCCGAAACAGAACAACATATGTTGCTTTGTGCAGAAAAAGTGGATAAAGTTGAAGATCCAACAGGTTAGAAGTTCAACTCAACTCACAGAGCGGGAGCTTGGAGCTACAGCAGTGACAAATAGAGGAATTAAGTCACAGCTTGATGTATTATAATTATTCTCACTTTGCTCTTTGACTTTAGTGGAGTAAAAGTAGCTGAAATCATAGCACGTATTTTGAATAATGATTTGTCGGCTGATGTGTTTATGCAGCATCAAAATTTTATTAATTATGAGACACGACTTCATAGTGATTTAAGAGTGCTCCGTTGGCTTTCTAAAAAATATGAAAATATGTGAATGAGAACAGCCTTTTTGAGAGCTTGAACACATGAAACACAGTTTTTATGAGCAAAGACGACACAAGAGGCCAAGTTGCAAATGTAAGATTATTCATGTATCTTGATCCATAAATCAATTAAGACTTTATTTCATGAAAATATTTTGTTTATATTAAGACTGGGAACTTTGTTCAAACTGTTTATCTTTGATTTAACCTGTGTGAACTGGACTTAGAACTAGTTCTTGATAGGGGGAACTAGATTTGAGCAACATAGTAAACCTTAAAATTTATTTTAAGAAAAAGGTTGCAATGTGATTTTAAGGAATCACTGTGAAATCATGACATTTCTTTCTTCTAACTCAAGTGAACAGTAGTTTTATTGTATATTATTTTCAAAGTGATGAGGAAAGACAGCAGGAATATTAGATGGCTATCAAACACCATGTCATCTCTGTGTAATTATTTTTCACATCAGGGAACCACAACATCCCGTCTCCTTTGAAGGACAGGAAGTAATAGAGTGTTTTGTCAGGGCTTAATAAATATTTATCCTTTGATGCCAACAATGTTTTTCTGATCGCTACATCCGGAATAATATTATTTCACAGCATGATAATTAATCTTCACACAATGTCTCTTATCTTTATTTGTTTGTAGGAGGTGGGTTGGTGATCTGACACTGTTGATCTGATTCTTTTTTTAATCTGATACATGCAATCTTTAATAAAACTAATATGCATAGTATATAAGCCGTAGAGCTCAATTTTGCTGCTCTATAGAAAATAATTGCTTTAATCTTTTTTTTTTCTCTCAACACATAACAATAGCTTTTCTGTACACATCACTAGAATTTGGCATTTGAGTCCATCTTTCAAGCTGCTTGTAAAACAGGTTGCTATGGGCGGTTCGCTGTCGTCTACACTTTATTTGCACAATTTCAGTTGTCACTGGAAACAAGAGGCAGATGGGGGAAATAAAAGAGAGTTCAACAAAGACATGTTTTTCATATATTATCAAGATTGTGAATGCTAAGGGAGGGTGATGCTGGGGGTGGGGGGGATGACTAAAGGTTTATTTCTTTCACCACTTCCTGTGAATGTGGGGATGTTCAGTCATGCAACCTGACCTTAACTTATCAAGTAGTTCCGTACTCTCTGTGACCAATCTTTGGCAGCAAGTTGAGTCAAGAGCAAAGCTGTGGGAAAGGGAAACCTTGTCAAAGTCCTAAGGTGAGGCTTTGGATAATAACAGACTTGTACATTCAAGACATGCACTGCCCAGTTGTCTCAATACTTAAACCTTGTCACGGACCTTACAGACTAAACACATAGCGAAACAGAACCTCATGTGGCCCTATGACCTTGTAGCATGTGTTTCCCAGCTGTCTCACCATAATAATAACAAAGACTCAGCACTCTTTCCCAGAAATCCTGCTTGACTCAAACTCACTAACAGTTTCCCCTTTTGGAGCTTTTTCCGCTGATGAATAATTTCCATATTTCTACGGTGACTGATCCGCCTTTCATTTACATTTTTTTTTTTTTTTTTACTAAGACTGAAGCTCTCTCAGTCAAATGCTGAAACAAACAACTCACTAAAAGGCAAATGAAGAGACAGATTTCAGAAAGACCCAAACAAAGGAGAATGACAGCAAAGAGCTACTGCCTTTTGACAGGAATATAAAGGCAGATTTGCATCGTGCAAATTTAAATTGAAGTTGAGTCTACTGAGGCGTAAGCATTAAGTACAACGCTGCTTTGGAGACAAGAAGAAAACTGAGATGCTCTGAAGAGATGCCAAACAACCATAAACACGTTTATGGAAAAAAGCAAACCAGTAATACTAACCGCACTGGGTTTGTTTATGAAGCAAGTCAGTTCCTGTGACTGATCCCAAAGTATGGTTCAAGATAGCTCTGATTAAATATTCTTACAGTCAACTTAATACACTAAAATCTGAAGTCAAATGAACAAAAGTGGATTACCAAAAGTAAAAGCTTTAGTTATTTAGAAAAAAAAAAGAGACAGGGTAATAATATGATTATGATTAAAATTATTATTTAATAATTATGATTAATGACTTTATAGTCCAATTCTGTATCACTCTTTATTCCTCATTTCTCAACACACTGCTGCCAGCTCTCTGTTGTCAGGTACGAGCATCAACACCAGCTGCACATCATCCAGATGGCAGAATATGTCATATGACTGGAATGCAATCCCTTAATTCATTACTCTTGGAATAAACTATTGCAGTCAAAACAATCCTGTGTAATGTTATTGAAACTGATAATGTGATGACAATGTGTGAATATATCCATTTAAAAATGTTCTCAGGAGATGAACTTTAAATTCTAAGGTGGGTTTTCCAAATACCAGGAAAAAAAAGCTGGCTGAAGTACTTGAAGAACATTTTACAAATTGATAAGTATTTTTGGCTTGGGGTTTATTTCCAAACCACTGTTACTGCTTGAGAAGCAGAGTTGTCCCAACCACAACCATATGGAGAGTGTGTGGCATATTTTGGATGACAGAGTCAATGCAAAAGAATGAGCCAATTTAAGAAAACTCATTTCTGTCGTAAATGATTCTGTTTGTGTCACCAAGTGCAAAAACAATATTATTTGAAAGCAGAGGATCTGCTCTTTACACCGATGTTTTTCCAAGTGTGACAAAGATTTGGCAAGTTATATTACACAAAATCAATGTCACGCCTTTGCTGTTGTGTGGTCAAAAGTTCTGTTTCAGCCCTGGAAACCACTACAGATGTCTCATGCTAAATTAATACAGCAGCTCAATTATGGATAAAACAGGGAAAGTCACTTCACCAGTTTAGCAGTATTTCAGATATCTAAAACAAAAACTAATCGATATTTATTGACATCAAATTATATGAAATTACTGTATCATGATACTTTTTCAGCCATGTCGTCCAGCCCTACTTTGCGCTAGTTTCAAATTATAGCTTAGATCTATACTATGTGCAATAGTTGTGCAGCACATTGCACAATTAATGTGCATTGCCCAGCCCGGCTCCACTCAAATCAGTCAGATTTGTACACGACTCACCCTGGTGGTTACAACAAGTGACAAAACGAAGCTGGAAGATGCCAAACAAAGCTAAAAATGGAAGAAGTTACGCTAATAAGGTAGAAAAGAGCAAAGCCAGGAGTCTGGAATTGATTTTAGGCTGATAGCAACTTAAAATAATAATGTATGTTTACTTCAGGCTCAGGGCTGTAATTAGAGTTAATTAGTCTAGTTGGATTGAGCTCAGACACGTCGTCTATGGGCTCGGACCGGGTCAGACTGGACTTTTTTTTAGGCCCAATCTAAACTCCATTTCAAACTGATAACTTGGTTGTTTACATCAAGACAGAGAGAGTTTTAGAGGAAGGGAACAACTTTCATGTGATGGAATTATATATGCACTGCTGCAATTGCTCATAATCCAATTAAATGTTCAGCAAATCTAATGCAGCACAATTTAAAATTGATCAATGATGCCAGTGCATGGACAAAATACTGAGCCAGCGAAGAATAGAGTAGCAGGTCAGGTTAGTGTGGGAAGACTGTCAAAAGAGGTGTTTGTTTTCTTTGCAGAGTCTGGCATGTCAGTGAGAGTCCACGGTTTGTCTATCTCAATCTCGCTCAATCTTCTGCTCCCACTTCAGTCGGTAAACACAGATGCTTTAGAGTGCCTGCACAAGCAAACGCAGAGCTCTGTTCAAACACACTCACACAAAGCCTGGGTGACAGGCACGGCAAACCTACGATCCTCTGGAGAAATCTGACAGAAACGGCTGATATTAGCGAGCATATGTGTGTGCGTGTTTGTTGGTTGCTGTGCACACACACACACACACACACACACACACACACACACACACACATTCCAGGATAGCAATTAAATGTCATGCAGTTGCAAAGCAGTGAATACAGTTAAAACCATTGGGACTTTAGTTCAAATATGAGAAAGAAGAAAAGAATTACAAGGAGACAGAATGATAAATTGAAATGTCACATCTCCACTTGAGGATGAGCTCATTTCAGAGAATCACAAAGTTTTCATGTCTTGATGAAGACCTCGGAGGCACCGACATTTTGCCTGAAGTTTTTCATCAATCAAAGCAGCTCTATTACTGCAGAACACCTCTGAGATCTTGGGGCTATCATCAATATTGCATCATATTACATTCTATGTCTCACCCACCCAGCCATGGCAGCAGAGTCGCATGTGAAAACAGCCGCCCTTTGAAAGTCCCTTCACTTTCCAATATGTGATTCTCTGACCTGAACTGTACAATTGCACAAAGCAACAATCAGAAAAACATTCTGCATGCTGTTCACTGAGTATCACAACTCACACTCTTCCACGTATGCATCTATACTTTCAGTATAATGGCTGGAATATCATCCATATCAACCAGCTGGTCTGCAAGACTCCTAAAGCTGTTCATCACACTTCTCACATTAAAAATTTCAGTTGTTTTTGAATGAATGTCTGAACGTCTGTTCTGCTTTGAAAAGAAGGTTTCATTTTCTGCCTTTTCACTTTGCCGTTACCTTTTCTTGTCGTTTGTCTTTTTTGTGTGAATGCCATTGAGGTGAGTTGTAAAAAGCTTTGACAATACCAGGCAAGTCTATCACCTGGACAACATATCAGGGGAACAAAGTAACTAACATGTTGAGGCAAAATATCACCAAAAAAAAAGTGAAAGTACTGGACTGCTTGACACTAATCATTTCACCAACAAGAAAGTTTAAAGTGCTTAACGTCATAAAATACAAAAAAAATACAGTCATAGACGACAGTCAACAATTAAAACATTCCATTCGGTGGCAGTATTACACATCAGAATGTTTATCAATGTTTCATTTGCAATGTTTCAAAAGAAACTCTAAACAGGTGTGTTTAAAACAGGTATTTGGTTTTCATATCTGGGGGAAAAAAAATCCCTGCAAACCTGAAACATGCAGAAACCGTTTGCACCTTTTAGACAGGACGAAATGTGTTTGCTTCAGATTTTAATCAGAGAATCTCACTAATGAACTGTTGGCTAATTACAATGAGAGACTGAAGCAGAAGATTGAACACAGTCAACACAGAGAATAACGATCACTGGACAAATATTTTTTCCACTTTTGCTACCTATTTACCTCATTTAAAACTGTAGCTTAATGTGTGTATTGTTTATGTCAGGCCATTTGGTGTTTGACGTACTAAGCTGAGTTCCTGTAAAGCACTTTTGATTGTCTTGTAAATAATATGAGCAATATAAAAAAAACTTCTCTTGTCTTGCCTTCTGTAAATGAAACAGTAAAATGTCCAATATCTATAGCAAGTTAACATTTTAATAATTTCTCTAAAGGATTTTTACAAGTAGTAGTAGTTGCTAAAGGCAATATTTTATTTGTTGTTTGCTATTGTTTGTTGTTGCCACTGGTTTATCACTTGTCTTGTTGTTGTCACTCCTACAGGAGTAACGGCCAGCAGTGGTATGCATTCTCTATTTCCCTGCTTAACATACACCAACAATACAAGCTGAAGATATCCCATCTGGGAGCATCCATCAACAAATTACTGTTCTAGATCTTCCCCAAGTATCCCGAAGGGGATATAACCAATGATTTTTGCACCATTATCATCTTGTTATGTCAGTATCATTGTGATATGTGTCATTATTGGCACTGTGCTGTCCTCAGGATACAGATGCTTCCTTCAGTCCTAATTACAGTTTGCCATCATCTCTAAGGTACCATTTGCACTTTATTTAAATATTGTGATAACCCTTTCCACACAGATTCAAAGCATTATGGGAATCAACATTTGCATTGCAACAGCTATTCTCTCTAACATCTGTGCAACAGATGTGCACTGATGTATGTAGGAGTGTCTAATATTTGAAAATGTCAAGGTAATGCATTGCTCGGCAATATAATTACATACAGGCAAGTGTTGATAATGTTTTGTCATTTCTGCTGATGTTTATTCGCACAAAGTGGTGGTCCACACAACTTGCATAATAGAGGATTTAATGAAAAGTCGTGACAACCATCCTGTCACAGAGTCCAGGGACATCAGCTGCAGAGAACTGGACTTTATTGCTAAAGAAAAGTGAGGTCTTAAAAGAAAAATCACTCCCAAGTCGCATGCACAAACAAGAACAGTTGGTCTACCTCAAACTCTAACATAGGCAGTGGCAACATGTTTTTCTACTGGAACCACTGGAATGGATCAGAACCGCTCTCGTGTAATGCTTTCCTTTCCACCAGATGTCTTCGAAACCGAGCTCTGTGTAAAAACACACATCTGTTTTAGTTCTGATAAAACTGACATCTACAGACTAGATTAGTCAGACAGGATGTCAAACATAGGAACACCACAGGGAATCCAATCAATTTTCAAAACCAAACAGCCTCTGCAAAGTCCCAATGCTACATCATGCCACAATTAGTATGCACAGTGTACTAAGTTACAGGAAGACTTTGTTCATACTGAAAACATGTTTTATTATCAGTATTTCGAACTGGACAGAATTATACACCCATTGCGAAACTTAAAATTTCTCTCATTTTAGAAAGAAAAAAATATATATATCTTTTTTTTAAAACCTCAAATAAAACAAAAACAAGTTTGCATACATTGCTAAGCAACATAACAGAATTGTTAAATAAATATTTGATGGAATAACCCTGACTTTCATTTTGTCAAACACCAGTCTTTCATATTATTGTTGTATGCAAAAGATCACCCAGTCAGAACCTCAGTGTGCTGAAAGACGTGAGCTTCTGTTGGAATTCAATTAGAACTGGAATCCAATAGCTGCAAAAAAAAAAAAAAAAAATCAAGTCTTATTTTAGAGCTGCGTATTTGGAAATAATTATTTTATTTTCACATACAGTTAGTCGCAGCTATGTGACCTGTCGGGCAAAATAAAACATTCAACTTTAAGTTAAATGTTTAAAAGGTCGAATTATCATCAACTATGAAAGAAAAACAAACTAGATTGTTACTCCCACTATAAAAAAAATGCCTTAAGCATAAACAATATCACTTAACAAAATGTCCACCTTTTCCTAATACAATCATAATTTAACAGAAGCATATCATATGCAAAAGTCACAGGTAAGATGTTGATTACTAACAAAATGTGCTTCATTTGTGCTTTTGATCCAAAATACCTGCATAACAATCAGTGCGAAAGCAGTTCAAGCTACTGTCTACAGTTCCTTTAAGTCGCTCCAGTCATGTGTTACATATATAATACAAATTACCTTTTTTTAGTCCATATGTCTGTTATGCAGCCTATTTTAACAAGCTCCATCTTGTCATTGTGTTCTGTCTCTGTTTATACAGTCTTTGTATAAAAAAAATTGATTTACCTTGAGGCTTTTTCTGACTGGACTTTTTGAACTGCAGCATTATTAGTTTTCCATTATCAAACCTTTGCTTTATCTCTAGGTTCCCTTTGTCCTCATTTGGGCCGAGCCTTACCACATATTACTGCAGCTACTTTTAACAAATGAATCTGCATGTGTGAGCCTTCTTGTGTTTGCATGTGTTGCTGTCTTTCCAGCCTATTTTGTCTTGCTTTGTTTGCTTAAGCTGTTATCAATACGAAACAGCATGAATAAACTATAACAAGCTCCCGCACAGAGTCGCAAGGCTGTAATGACTACAGCGGTATAATGATTTTTGGCTTCCAAACACTAAAGATTTAAATGGAGACATTTCTAATGACATCATGGAGTGGTAATTAATTTTCTTTCATAAGTAATTTCCCTTGACCCATTATTTCTGTAGTGCAGATTATAGCATTATTCTGAACAATACAGCTTAATCAAGCTTTAATGTGGCAAGATGGGAAACCTTCAAATCCTCATTTAGCCTTTTTTTTTTTTTTTTTCTGAAACCAAATTTTCTTTGCTGCGGTGTTAATGTTCACAACCTCCCATGTCAGTCACAAAGTTCATAGCAGGCAAGAACAAGCTATGTCAAGTGAATTTACTTCCATCGTAGGTTTTCTTCAAGCTATTTCTTCCTTCATTAGCCTAAAGGTAGACGTGCATTATATAATTCTATCAGTATAGTAATGTGGAATGAAAAGCAGACGTAGAAATGTACTTATTTTTATTTCTCTCTCGTCAATATCTTTGCAAAACCCAGATCTTCCAAAAGCATGCGACTGACGTACTGACAGGCTGGCAAAATGAATTTTGTGACTGATTGGTCAGAATTTTCTGTATCCTTTAAACTTGCTTAAAAGTGGTCAAATATTAAAAGATGAGCTCAAAGTGAACTCTGTATGTAAGCTTCATTACAATGTTACCATTAGTTAAAACAAAAAGAGAAATATATAGTTTAGCTTTACATTTTTATTTATGTCTTATATTTCTATTGAATTGGCAGGAGCAGCTGGATGGGGAAAGAAGTCAAAGTCACAAAGCAAAAAGTGTGACAAAAGGGATCAGTAGACCAGTTACTCAAATGTGATAGTTTTGCAGAGAAGTAGTGTTTTAAACATGGTTTCTAAAATGCCTTAGGATCACTTCACATGAGACTATGACTGTGTGACAGCATTAAAAATCTGTCCGAACATGGACGGTCTCTGCAGCAACTTGGAGAGGCGTGCTGTGGTTCACCAGGAATGCAACTGGCTTTTTATTGCATATTATTGAGCATCCACAAAAATTCCATTGTGGTTTGTCATCATGGTGGTGTCGTGACGTGTTGGACATTCAGTTTTTTTGTTTAGTCAGCACTTTAAAGTGTGTTGCTTGTTTTTTTTTATGTTGAGTAATTCACCCCATGATTTCATTGGCAAGCTGCTACTGCCCCATGTTTCTGCTTGTCCACATCTGTGTTTATTCTATGTATCTGAAGCCAGTCTTCTTCTTCTTCAGTTTCTCTACCTATTCTATTTAGGATTCTTCTGCTATGCAGAAAACAGTATTGCTAATAATTCTTGTTCCTCTAGCATAACCCTAATCAAATCCCTCTGTGTGTTTAGACTCTTTAATGCCTCTCAATCCTCCACCTCCTGCCACCACCTTCTGCCTGCATTTGGGTCCTACACTAATACACACGATCATAGATGGGAGTGTATCCGAGTCCTTGGTGCTGCACGAAAAAGCATAGTAGCAGCACTGATCGTCTAACCCATGCAGTGTGGCTTAGACAGACCAACCTTATCATTAAAGAATTTGAAGAAAAACTGGACATGCTGGACTCACGCAATGTCTACAAGCTAATCACACCCACACCAAGATACCAGTGGTGAGGAAGCACACACACACCTCCAAAGTGCAGGTAGACAGGTTACTTGCAGACGTTTTGCTCTTTCAGATTTTCAGTTCTGGCTCCTCAGAAAAATAATGTGCCATTTCAAAAAATGAAATTCTTCCCTGTGTAGAAGAGGAAACTATCAGATAATAAAGCTGATTTTGGGTTGGTTTTTGGGTTGTTGCATTCCTCTTCTCGTTCTTCCTGTGCTGCTGATTCCACTCTGTGAAGGCATGACAGCTCATACGGCCAATTCACATGGTCCCCATTAGGCTTATCAGTCTGGCTGCATAAGAGGTGCTAAAGGACAGTCCTCAGTGCCTGATTGTCCATCAAAGTAGTGGTAATCAACCCTTCCTCTTTCGATCTCATTTGATGTTGCCTATATAATTATGTCATGCCTCCTTTGCGTTTCTCAGTAGACTCGCTTGGGCCTTACCTTCCACTGTAGGAAGGACAAACAGTGGCACACAGGAACTCGCCATCTCAAGGACGCATTTCATTTCAATAAAATCAACAACCCTGTGGGTTTTCCTCATAAGGTAAAGTTAAAAGGAAAACAGGGACCGAGAGATATTCAGTTAGAGCTTTGCAAACTACAGAAACAATTATTTAAGGATTATCTTGGAGTTTGTGTTATACATCAGGTCACTGTCAAGCCTTGTTCCTGCTTTATTTCAGCTGTTGCATTTTACTTGCCTTTGAGATTGTCTGTATTCCCTCTACGTCTATGGCTTGGGTTAAACTGATTAAGTGTTTGTACCCCGAAAAAACTCCAGACCGTTTATAAAAGATAATCTAACCTCTTCTTATTGCTTCCCCTATTCAAACAACCTCCATTTGTTTCCCAGAGCAATAACACACTGCTGACCTAGATAAATATGACCCATGTCCCACAGTAACACACAGAGGGCTGGGAAAAACATACACAAGCAGAACCAGACATGTATGTCCTGTCAAAGCACATTTAAGCACAAAGACACACATCTCAAAAGCAGAGAATGGGCCAGTTCAATGAGACGTTCAGACAGACTTTCAGACTTTTTTCTTTCAAATGTTTGACAAATTCAAATGAAAGTCTTTCAGCGGCAGTAATGCATTAAAAGTGAATCTTGCTGTTTGAAGAGCTGTCAATGAATAACAGCTCCTAGTTGTGGTGTTTTAGAGAAGCAGCGTGCGGGCACATTCCAGGACGGCTGCCAGAAACAACCACAGCGTGAGGAGACAGAAAAGCCATGCAGGGAACCTCAACTTCCTTCAACCGTCTTCCCTTCCAGTGAATAAGAGCAGTCATGTCACTGCAGATGTAGAGTCATAGCTAACCTTTGAAAGATATACTTTGAATAAATTATATGAACTTTCATAATCACCATCATGCTTTATTTTTGTATTATCTCTGCATGAATGCAATAAGAACAACATCATATTTGATAAAGTGATTCTAAAGCTAATTTCTGCTTTTATTTCACAGTAATGCTTCTACAATGGAACCAGATGCTTTTCTTTTTTCATAGCTGTGTTTCAAAAAATATGAAAAGGAAAACAATTTTTTAACATTTGACAGTGTTTGCCAAAAGTATTTTGTTTCCTGAGTGTAAACGGGTAAATTACGCCTGTCGTTTAAAGACCACAAAAAGTCTGAATATGTATCAGACAGATTGCAAAGCCAGATTGTCAACATCAATTCTGTTCATGCTCTGCCCACATGGTTCCAGTCTCAGCTCGCTGCCTTCTCCCTGCAAACTCTGCAGGGACTTCGACTTAGACTGCAAGCTGTTTGTTGTTTCACTGAGATGTTGAGTTTTGAACTACTTGAACCCCAAAAAGCTAGATATTTGCACTAACCTTCCCCGTCCTTTTGACCTTCCCGTGGCCTGGATTTTCCAACAACTTCACAGAGGTCCTAGAGCAATCTCGTCCTCGAGCTGAAGCTCGACATGTTTTTCTCTTGTCTCAATTTTCACACAACAAACTAGTTTGTGAAAATTGTAAGGGTAGGCAAGTTCAAGCAAAAAAAATAAATATCTGACATTGAAACTTTCCTCTACCTGAAGGCACAAACAGAAAAAGAACAGCTTGTCCATATTTTCCAACATTTAAAATCATCTTGAAACAAATACATCCTGGTGGCATCCCTGGTGAAGATGTGTCCAAATCTTGAGATTTTAACCTTTTACTAATTCTTTCTTTATTTGTCTTAGGTTTTTTCTGCTCTTTCACTACTCATACTACTTGTATTGTTTTTGCTGTGCAAAGTGATATAAAATAAAGTCGACATTGACACTGTCACAAGATTTTAAATAAATTGATCTTTAATTCAGTGGGTAATCATTGAATGACATCCTACGAGCAACTGATCAGGATGCCTCCTATGACCCATCCAAGGACACGTGTAAGTCACATTGGCAGACCCAGATTATATTTCCCATAAATAAGATTGAAAGTATTATTATTGCACCCATATTCTGACCACACATAAGCTAAAGACAATGGATGAATGAATGGATGAGTCGTCAGTGGGTCATATTTTCAAGTAAATATGTTTTTAAACCTTGTGGTCACGTCCACAAAGAAGCAGTCTGCAGACACAACACCAGCCTGTTTCCATTGTCATCTCAGTCCAAAAGCCTAAATTCTCCAGAAAAGAAGGTGAAGAGAGGAGAAGAGACAATAAGGATGCAGGACTCTGGATTAATAAGAAATATCCCTCTCTGTGTATGGTTCCTCACTAAATAAATTTTCCTCACTAAAAAAATCCATTAGGTTGGTTAGAAATAGAAAACACAAAGCTTCACAAAGGCTAATATTCTAGATTGAATGTCTAGTGCTTTAATTGAATGTAAAGTATAATTGTAATCCCAATGTGGACAAGAAGAGCCATCCAGAGTTTAGATAGCGCAACATTTTTTTTTATTTTTTTATCTGGGCTGACTCATGGAGAGCAGGTCAGGGGAAGATAACCCGAGTCTCAGGGGAGGAATGCATGTTCACATGTACACCCAAAGGTCATAAAAGAAAACCATGGAACAAGACCATGGACAGATCTCCAGATGAAATATTTTTAGCTGAACTCAAGCATTCCCATTGTTTGGTGCAACTGAGAATATGTATAAACAGGTATTGCACAGATTGGAGCAAAACAATGATTGAAAAGGAGAGGGAAAGTATGACAGAGAGTTCATGACTATAGATGGCATGACAGGAGTCTTGAAAAAGTTTTTGTGATAAAAGATGTGGTGATTGATTTTATCTGAAACTGCTCCCTCCAGGTCAGAGGTCAGTCTGTGCCACAAGCAAAGAAGTTCAAATATGTTAGTGTCTTCATCAGTAGTGATGGTAAGACAGAGTGGGAGATGGGTGGACATATTGGGGTCTTGTCTGCAGTAAAGCAGTTTCTACTCCAAACTGCCAAGGTTAAAAAAAAAGCTCAGCCATTATGTGAAGCTCTTGATTTACAGGTCCCTCCAGGTTCCAGACCTCAGCTGTGGTCATGATTAATGGATCATGACCAAATGCAGAAGGTCTCAGATGCCAGCAGCTGAAATTTGATGCTTTGTGTATTATTGTAGCTCTGTCACAAAGATGATTTGATGGCCTCTGCTATCCTTCAAAGCTGAAAGGAGAGCTGCTGCTCCTCCACATTGAAAGAAGTCAGTTGAGGTGATTTGGGCATCTGATCAGGATTTCACAAGGAGCACCTCAAGTTTTTCCAGGCACATTTGGGAAGAGATCTTGGGGTGCGCCCAGAACTCACCAGGGGAACTATATATATCCCAGAAAGACCCTAGATTCAGCAAACAAACTGAAAAGTGTTAAACGGGGAGAGAGATATCCAAGTTTCCATCCTGGACATGTAAGAGTACAACTTTGCTACATGAAAAAGTGAAAAGCTAAGGGAATGCAGTTCTGCAGTAAAAGATGAATGTGTTTGTTTTTTTGCTGAAACTGTCCTACAGAGGTGATGACTCACCTGTACACATTAGAAGATGCTGTTGGTGTCAGTGTTCAGGTGCGGGGATTTATACAGAGATCCATTATGCATGTCTCATGATCTCAAGTTCACACTAGGCACTGCACTACTCATTTCACCCACAGCTCTTTGTGCACAAATGTTTTAGTTGTTTACTTCAATCCAATCGTGACTTTATTTTTCAAAACACAGCAACAGTCAGATAAACAACACATTAATGGACTGAATAAATGCTAACACAAGCAGAACTCACACACGTTGTCAAGTATCCGGATGCTGAGGGTTTAAATAAGAATTCCCACCATAATGTAAAAATTACACCAACACAGAGAACAAGGAAATGTGTTTTTCTAAAAGGATCCCAGAGCCTATGAAGCCCCTGTAGGAATTTGAAACTATCTGCAACTTATTAACTTGACTGCAGTTGTCTTGTTAACCAGGATCCATAGAGGCCTGGAGTTTTAAAGAAATGCATCATGTTTACCAGGCGGGAAAAGCGCAATCAAGAACTCCTCCTCATCTAGACACAAATCCTCCCTTCTCAGTCTGTAAATTGAGGGTTAATTTCCAGTGGTATAAAAATGTCTAATAATTTCACATAATCCTATATTTACTCATATACTAAGAATAAACATAGGGTGGAATCAGTCAAAGTCACTTTTTAAGTTACAAATTTTATGGCTCGACAGAATAACTGGTTGGCCAGTTATTCTTAAGACTGCTTAACTGCTTTCACATCTTAAGCAGTCTGAATTTGTGTTTTTGATATGCTGATATTATAACATTTTCATCAAATAAAGACATTTAAAAAAATCTAATTGATTTTGAAACATCAATGGATGGTATTCCAACAAAAAAACTTTATTTTGATGTCTCTATATATACTTTAATCCCATCAACCTCAAAGGGAACTGCACCTTTAAGTAAATAACTCTTGTCTTCATCTATATAGATCCATTCTGCATTGTCCTGAGTACGACTGGATTAGTATTCAGGACTTATAAAGATGGCTGCACATAGAGCACTGGCTAAGCTACCCACACCAGTTGTTGTGCACAGTTAGCTAGATGAATGAAGGATTCACTTTTCCCTCCCTTAGATGTAAGATCCCTTAGAAGAGTCAGGAGATTCAGTCCTTTCTCTGAACGAGTAGATCCTGCGGTTGTGATTAGGGCTGCAATAAGGTCGAGTATCAGCACATTTGGGGTGGTGAGGTCTTTTGCAGAAATTAATCTTGGCAATGTTTTGGTAGCAGTACAACATATTTATTCTACAAATATTTAAAAAAGATTACAAAAGCAACATATTGTCTGTTGATGTGTTCCCGTCATGCTGGCTTAATTGACTCAGCATTCAACCAATAATCAGAACCAAACATCTTCCACTCTCATTTCGTGAGTCAGAATCCTTCAAGCTAAAAAGTTTGGAAACAGCTATTTTTGAACTGCTACTAACGGGAAAGCCATTTCTTGCTGTTTGCTGTAACTCTGGTAGGAATCAGTGTGGAAACACAGATGTTTGTTCCTGTTTACACTGAGAGGAAGGTAATTGAGAAAGTCTGGCTCACTCCTTGGGAGCTCTCTGCTGCTCAGTGGGAGCTGTGTTACTACTGAAACAAACATTTCACATCTCTTTCTCACTGTTTATATCTCCTCTCTGTTCCCACATGCATTTTTTCCCTCCTTAATCCTTTTGTCACCTTATTCTTCCTTTGGAGGAAATATCTGGTACTTAGCAGGAACTGGGTGCCATGTTTGCTACACCTTGGAAGGGTGGCACCAAAGACAGGAAGAGATCCTCTATTCTTTTCCATCTCGACACCTTAAAGAAGGTGTATCTGTCAGAAACACCTCCTTTAACCTCCACATCAGAGAACAGCAGGGCGCCGCCTCGTCGACTGCAAGGTGCACTAAAGCTTGCAAATGAGCTCCTTTGCTGCGAATGTTCCCATAGAACACAGAACACATTCTATATGCGGAGACTCTTCTCCCCACCTTGTCAGGCTTACCTGGAATTGGCCGGCGAAGTCTTCGTCTGTGGTGCCCTCTCTGCCCTCCTTCAGCGCGATGAGAGTAAAGCCTCTGAAATAAGCAGGGCTGCTGGCTAGAAGCACCACTGCGAGGGAAAACAAGAATGTGAGTAAGTATATATCAGCGCCACAGAGAATCAGGGTATTAAACTGGCTTTGGATTTTCATGGTTTGTCTGCGACACCCAGGGTCACTGCAGATAATCGCGACAGAGGGTTTATCGTAACAGTGTGCATGATGTGGAAGAGTGAAGGTTGCAAACAGCAGCTTAGCATCTCACACAGCAGTTAATAAAGGAGGATACAGCTGAATCGCACACTTCCTAGCTTTCCCCTCATCCATAGCACTAGTTAATTAATCAGGTATTACTTAAAACGATCAACTGAGAAACGGGATGCTGCTCCGGGTTCTTCGAGGAGTATCAGTTCTTGTCGATTTCTACTACATAAACATACAGGACATAATATGTGCAACAGTTAACAGCTTTCAAGCATGACAATAAAATAAAATCTACTTTTATATGTTTAAAATGCATTTAGATTTTCAACAAAGCAAAACCACAAAGAAAAAATATTGCTTATGATACATAGTTAATCCAAAAGTAACAGATGCTAAGAGTTCTCATGAGCAATATAACTGCAAGTACGTTTAAGTGTAGTCATATCTACAAAATCAGGTTATGTGTTCTGATAAAGCTTGTTTGTCAGAAAAGTACCTTTAATAATAATAATAATAATCTTTAAGAAGGTTTTATTTACTCCACATTTCTGTATTAATTATTTTATTTTTAATCTAATGCATTGTTTTAATCGTAATTGTTTTGTTTTCATTAAGAAAATCATCATAATTAACAGAAATAAAGGCTTGAAAAGATCAGTGTGTGTGTAATTAGTCGATATGTATTTCACTTAGTGAACTGAGTTACTAAAACTGATTAATTTTGCAATAATTCTCTAGTTTATTAAATATGACTACATGTTAAAATAAAAAGCCTTAAACTTTAATGTTCAAAGTTTTCACGGGGTCTTAAAACAGTCTAAAATTTCAAAATCCCAACAATCAAAATCAGACTAAAAAAAATCTTAAACTAATTTAACTATTTTAGTGAAGTATTACATTATTACAAGTATGTCTTAAAATTTTAATAAAATGCCATGACACTTTATTGCATTTATGGACTGTATTTTCAACTACAAAAGTTCCAAAGACACAATCAAGCAACCAGCTTCTTTTGTTACAGGCAAAACCATAAGATAGTCCAAAGAAGCGCTGCTGCAAGAATGGGGAAATGCAAATTCAACAACACTTAGCCTCAAAGACACAAGTGAAAGGCTTGGTTAAACGCTGATCCAAACAGCGACTTTGAAGCCTACGGCTTATGCAATAAAAACAACAAAAAACAAACAAAACGAGGGCAGTGGAGTTGCATTCAAAAAGAGACAAACTCGTAACTGCTGTGAATGGGCTGAGACAAATGACAGCTGTCAGTCAGTTCTGTTGCGCTCGCCTCGGACATTGTTTGCACTACGGTTTGAGGATTATTTCCTTCTCTGTTTAAGGTATTTCTCTTTGGGCTAATCTGTTTCTAGTCTCTGAAAACAGCTCCACTCTCTCTCCCCGACTGTTCACCTCCACTCCAACTTGGAGCTGCTTTGTGCGCTGTGCTGCAGAGCCCAGGAAGAAACCTGGAATTGTTTTACTGTTGTAGCAAATTATCTTTTGTATGCAGCTATTCATTACTGAAGCAACATTAAAAAAAAAAAACTTCTATGAAAAGAAAGAAAAATCATAAACACAAAAGCGTCAGACGGCGAGAAACGATTCCATATTCAACCCGTTACATCTGTCTTGCATGGAAATAATTTACTTTGAACAGCAAAGTTAAAATCTGTTTAACATTTAATGACATAATGTAAAGATTTTCTGTAGACTTTGAGGGGGGTTTTTTTGTTTTAATAAGCGCCTCCAAGTTAATCTTCCTCGAAAAACAAAAAAACAAAAAGTGTAATAATTATTTGGGTCAGTTTTCACTGTAAGGTCAGATGTTTTTGTTTTCTTAGGGTTTTGCATCAAACATATACACCATGTGAAAGCAGCATAAAATAAGTCTAACACAAAGGATGAGTCCTAGTTTTGTTTTGCTTGTTTTCTTATATTTTGTCACCTTACACCACAAGCTTCAACATATTTTATTGTGACTTTACATCACACAAAGAAACGTCTACTGAAATCTGATCATTTTAGCATGCATTTGTAATCAGTTGCATTTATTCTGATGCCACTACATAAAATCTGCCATCAGATCTCATCCAATTAGACTCCATCTATGTGAAATCTCAGCATAAATCCAGCTGTTAGAGAGTACTGGTGAACAAAATGCATCTTGAAGACCAAGAAACACCACAATGGTCAGGGGTATCTAAGCTTTGGACATCTCACACAGACAGCACTGTTCAGTCCATTATCCAAGTATGCAAAATCAGTAGCACAACCAGAAGTGACAGGCCAAGCAAAAAGTGTTAATCAGGGAAATGGTCTATGTCTGCACTCCCTCTGGAGGAGTGGCATGAGTGAGAGTACATGCCACTGGGAAACACTGGGAAATAACCCTTTTATTTAAAACAAAACCATTATGAGTCCCATTTCCAGTCAGCCATGCACAAAACAGCCTGAGCATGATGATTTTGGTAAAAAAAAAAATAATAATAATAATAAAAACAAGGTGGTGGCAGCATAATGTTGTGAAGGTAAATACAGACCAGTCCTGGAAGATACAGCAAAAGACTCCAGACTCGGGCAGCACAACATGTCTTAAACATACAGCTACAATTGAATGGTTTGTTTTTAGGCATATCTACTTGAGTCCAAATGTAAATACAGTTAAGATAAATATTTGAAAATCAGAGATGCTCTTCATTCAATCTAAACTGGCTTTAGCCATTTTCAAAGAAAAATGTCTTTAATTTGAGATATTAAACCATAAACCACACGCCGAGTGAGACGACTCCTAAATATGGAACTACAGCAAAAGGTGATTGTACTGTATTGACTAAGAGGGATAAATACAAACATTTTAGATTTTAATCTTTTTTTTTTTAAACTTTCATTTTCATTCTGCTTCACATGCTCAATCACCTGCAGGACTTTGTGCAGCAACAAGGATAACTATGCCATATATAAGATGGGTAAGCAATTCAGTTTCAGCTTCAAGACCCCTTTTTTACAATTTCCCACATCTCTTTACATTTATTATATACCTTTTCAGTTTGCTGGAAAGCAAAAAACAATCTCATCCCAGCTTAAATGGTTTGAGTAAGCCTACTTACGCTGTCTTTTGTGAGTTTTTGTCTAAATGGTTGAAAAACTTTTAAGGCGTTCCTTCTGAGCTCATCTGAAATCACTGTGAGAATGTCGCCCCTTTTCCACCGTGGACAAACACATCTGGCCGGCCGGATGGGAACTTAAAATTTGTTTTGTCAACTTAATTGGATCCAGATCTGTCCGTGTGTGTCTCTAAGCCTGTATCTGCATGTTGTTATTCGAGAGATTCCACTTTCTGGCAGGAAGAGAAGAGGAAGTAAATATAGGCAACGCAATTTAACATTAAACAGCCTTATCAAACGGTATCTCCCAGCAGGAGGATGAGGAAGACTTGCTTTGGAAATTGGATCTCCTGCGGCTGCAGTTTCCACTTAACATCGTAAAAGACAACATAAATAAAAAATTAAAAAAAATAAAATAAACATGTTGAAAAAGTGTTCTGTTTTCAGTTTGGTAAACATCCAGTTGTTTAATTGGATGCAGATTCGCGCACTGACTGCACACGTCAGATTCTGGGAAGAAAAGTGGAGATGTACCTCTGTATGTGCTGCCCGGCAGGTAGGTCTCCGGGTCCCCCTCCACCCTGATCCTGAACTCGTGGTGCCCTTCCCGCCGGGTCCCCTGCGTCTGCGCCCGGAGGATCCGCCCGCAGTACCCGTCCGACCTCCCTCCGGCGGGCTCCTCCACGAAAGCAACGGCATTGCACAAAAAATTCGAGACAAAATAACCCTGCAAGAGCAGCAGATGCAAATACATTCCCATTTCTGAACTGCCGCTCGGAAATGATTGTGCAGTGGCTGTTCAGTTAAAAAATAAAATAAAATTAAGCAGAGCAAAGACCCGCGCTTGCTCCCTCCTGCCGAGAACTCCCACCGAACTACAGACGGAGACAGCGATGCGCAGAAGGAGACCAAGACAAGTCCATCCCGAAGTGGAGAGAGCGCGGCTGGAGCTCTGCGCGGTGTAGCGCCGCTTATAAGAAGAGAGGGGAGAGGAGCAGCAGCTGCTGACTCTGGATCAGTCAGTGTGATGTGCTGGAGGGGTAGAGAGGAGATAGGAGGGCTCTGCTATGAGAACAACGGTGCGCCGATACAGGCGATTATCTCCCTGATGCGAGACGAGGAAAAGTTCAGACTGACTCCCAAACACTTCCTCCCCTCGCACTTTACTCACACAAGCAGTTAACTTTCGGTCTGAATGTGCACGGATGCAGAAACGTCTCGGTGTAAAGTAGCCCCACGCTTTCCGGTCACTTGCATTAGTTTATTGTATTAGCCGTTTGTGACGTGACATCACGGTGCAAAAACAATATTTGATAAACAAGAAATGTACCCAAGAATCTAAACATTTCCATCTACTGTGTGGCAAAAGCATATGTTGTAAACATTATCTATTTGTGATTAAAATTAATCTCGGCTTTTCATTGTTAACATTTTTTGCATGCTGATAATGCTGATAAATTTAACTATCCCATCCCCTGATCGTGTTTTCCTGACTAACATGACTTTTTCTGATTGTCTTTTAGTTTCAACCTGATGAATTATTTGACTGACCAGACAACCTGATGAATTATTTGACTGACCAGATTGTATTTATTTATTTTTATTGTATTCATTATTTTAAACACATAAGAGCTGGCTATTTTATATTCCAAAAGAAATTTAAGGAATTACAACATGCAACATTTTGTACCTAACCATATTGCGATATTAGGAAGTAAAAGTGACAATTTAGAAATATAAATAGCCTTTATTATCCACAGATGAGAAATACAAGAATTAACAATTTTGAAGTTCAATTCAATTTGCACAAATTTCATTTGTTTAGATAAAAATTTCAGAATGAGTTAATTTGTTAACTTCCAAACAGTTTTTAAGATATCCTTAGACAACTAAATTTGTCAAATTCTTTTTGGTCATTATTGTCTTTCAGATTACTTTACTCTGTGCATTTGTTTCAACAAATTAACAAGGTTCTAATTAATCTGTTTTATACTCAGATACAACCCATTTTTGCTACCCTGCAGAAAAAATAAATAAAAATCAGGGTTTGAATCTCAGCCAGAGCAGTATAATGTATATTCCCCTTGTACCAGTAGTTGTCTTTGGGTACTCTCACAGTTCAAACAAAGTTCAAAAACATCCACATTTAATCCCTCTTAGGTGTGTGGGCATGTGTGTGTGGGTGTATCAGGTTTTTATATCCTTATGGGAACCTATTTCTGTCTACAATGTGGGGTTATGGGGACCGTTGCTCCTTGTGGGGACATTTCCTTGGTCCCCATGGGGGAAATTGTTGGTTTTGGGTTAGTGGTTAGGCCTGTGATGGATACGATTAGAGTTAGGATTATGGGTAAGGGTTAGGCTGTAGAAATTAATGGAAGTCAATGTGAAGTCCCCACAAGTGATGAAAACATGAATGTGCGTGTGTGCGAGTGTGTGTGTTGCTGGTTGTGTTGCCCTGTGACAGACTCATGACCTGTCTCATCTTGTCAGGGTTGCAACGGTGGGGTGCCAATCTCCAGCAGTCACTGAGTGAAAGGGGATGTACCCTGGACAGGACTCCAGACCATCACAAGGCAACACAGTAACACACATCGCAATCACCCATGCAAACACACACTCAGACTTAAGGGTATTTTATGTGTTACCACCTAATAATTACGTTTTGTTTTTTTCTTCTAAAAAGAGGATTCACCATACATAAACACTGCTAAAAAAAATCTACAGATTTAGTTCAAACTGTTGTATAAATCAAAATTCCTCACTGAGATGTGAAAGTCAGTGGTATATTGTGTGCATGAGTAAATGTTGCAATGTGCAAGGAAAGTGATTTATAGTCAGGTTGAAAACACCCAAAGGCCTCACTGGGTCTTCAGGTAAAGTAGTCGCAGTAATCAATGTTACAGCACAGGTGAAAATTTCCCAAGCTCAACCATAATGAGATCTGCAGGTGCCCGAACGTTAGGTAAACAAATTAACCAAACATTTCTGTGGTTTGGACTGCAGGAGAAAGTGAGAGTACCTGAAGAGAACCAACAAAAAAACAAAAAGTAAATTTCATAGAGAGAAAAAGAGGCTTGGATTTGAGCTTTTGGTATTTCTCAACTCTGCTAAATGTCTCTTATGTCAGCTGATGAAAAATTCACCTAATTTTCAAAGTACCATTTCAGCTGGGAGTATGATGTTAGAAATGCAACAATTTCTGATTTGAAAAAGTTTTAATTCGATTCAATTTTAGTCCATTATGTTTTGTTTTTTTACTCAAGATTTTTATTTATTTTTTTTTTTTTGCAACACATTTTTTGTAAATACATCAGTGAAATGAGTATGAACTAAACTTGACTTCCATTTGCATCTCTGGCTTTATGTTCACATGTGAAACAAGTGTGGATTCTCCTCTATATTAAGAGCTCTCAAAAGGAAAGCAGTTTTTTAATTTGGAAATGCTTAAACTAAACAACATCAGCCTGAACGCCCCCAGAGACACTGCAGATGGATCCCATCTGGAGAGTCTCTGGTTTGTCCTCTGGGTGGCTAATATCCGATGTCCACAATATGGTCTGGACCAAAATATGGAGCCTGAAAAAAAAAAACCTCTTTGACCTTTTGCAATAAAAACAAATGTGTTTCAAGGCCTGCCAGCAACTTTCCCACGCAAACACACAACTTTGTAGGAGGAAAATCAAAAGCAAATCCTCTAATCTGATCAAATGAAAAGTATTGTAAAAGAATCGTTTTCAGCAATCCCTGTTAGAAATAGAATTTATTCTGAGGGATATTTTAAAGCAAAGAATTCACAGAAAATTATTACCTCTTCAAAATCTGATATGCTTAATTTCAGTTCTTTTTACAGGAAAGTCCTGCAGGCCTTCTTATGACAAATAAATTTGCCTGCTCAAATTAGCCTTTCATGAGGGTGATAAAGTTCTGATGCAGACAGCATGGGTCAAAAGGGTGTATTAAATATGTAAATTGCAAAGATTTCAGACTGTGCAAGTAATTTCCTCTAATGGACTATAAAGGTTCTTAAAAAAACCTCTGTATTACACTCAGGTGTGTAATAGAATTTCTAATCATTTTATATAGACTTTTAGGAAGTCATGAAGCATTTGCTTCATTTAGATCGTTGCCCCCAGTAATATAAATGACCCTCCAAGCTGTGTCCGTTAAAAGCTTAGTGTTGAGATATCATGGATTCAATTTTCTGTTGGTTTCAGAAATTTTGAAAAATCACATTACTCAAGCTGAAAATGAAGCAACTGTGCATACATCCTAATCTCTGCCTGCTTAAAAAAAAGGAACTAGGGAAATGTATTGCTAAGTTATTAAGGATAAATTGTTCATATTTGGTTACATTTGGTTGGACTCTATGCTTTGACTAGGTGCAGCTATGCTGTTATCATTTACTTGATTGAAAACCATCAGTCCATCTATTGCATGGACACACACTTATTGCATTAGGGGAGCTGGTATAAGTGAAAATATGATCCCCAAATATAATTTCATGATATTCTATGATGGTTATTCTTACCAAGTTTATTTTCTGTACTTTACTGCATCTACAAATCAATACTAGGGGCTAATTTCATGTGTGTATTTAGAACTGTTTATGTATTAGCTTAACAGGAAAACTGGATTGTCATTTTTGCACGTTAAATTTTGAGCTTGCGCATGTAGACGTGCACATGTGGCACTGGTGATGTAACTAGTGATGTAACACAAGAAAGTTGAACATTTCAAAACTTTTGTTGCTGTTGCAATCTCATCCCATATGTTGTTGTTCACCTTCCGCTGTCATTCAGCACTCCCTTTGTGCCGAGCTGATTAGACCTTTAACCAGTTGATAGTATTCTATTTTGGACCTCCTGAGCTAGCTGTAGCCCCCACGGTGCCCCCAACCATGGAAGTCTAGGTCCGCCACTGACAGAAAGCAAGAGGGAACGTGGCATGAGCAGTGGAAAGAAAAAGGACCACCGGAGAAACAACAGAATCATGGAAAGAGTAAAATAGAGAGGCTTCAATACCTAAGAGGTTAATCACTAGAATGGAAAACTGATGAGTCTAATCACTTAATTAAAAACAGCTGAGGGACAGCAAGGTGCTGAAGGGTTTGGAGGGGGGAAAGCCCATAAATAAAATAAGTAATACACAAAATGAGGAAATGATGGCATGGGTTAAGAGACAGGTGCTAGAACCTGCCTTTTAGGCCAGGCCTCAGCAACAGGTGTAACCAGGAACACTGGAAAACATAGTTCCTGTACAAGGGCAGACAAATTACCAAAATAAAACAGGAACTTGGGTAATAAAAAAAAAATAAAAAAAAATAAAAACTGTTAACAATATTTCTAAAACTAAAAGTACAACACTAGCCAGAAATTTAACACAAAACCAGAACCAATGTCATAAGAATCATAAAAAATACATTATATTGTTTGCATTTATTATGGTTACTCTAACTGAAATGCCCCAGTGAATTAGCAATCCACAATTAAGAGTACCAGTACGATGCCTCACAGTGTTTATCTTCTCTGGGCTGGTTCTTGGCACTGGCATTTACTTAGTGCGGCAACTACTGAAGTTGGCTCTAAACGACCTGGAATCAGCTGATCCAACGATGGAAATGAAATGTTTAAGTTTGGTGCATGTGTAAAATGATTTCAGAAAGGGATATCTAACATGTTCCTTAAGTTACAGTTGACTCAAATAATGTTAGCAGGCCGGTTATGTTATTGTAAAAAGCTGGAATTACATGAACTGCAGTTTCTGACAGAGCCTTTTTACAATTTATGTTTTCCATCTGAAACAGCTGTGAGCTAATCTTAGGATAAGCTAAATGAGTTTTCCTGCCTACTGGCTGCTGGAAAGCATTTGGTCTGAGAATAGACCATAAAACGGTCAAAATGAATTCATTGTTTACATAAACTCACAAATATCTGTTTCCTTCATAAAAAGACTGTAAATATTTATAGTTGCATGTTCCTGTTGCCCCAGAAACCAAAAGTTGTGTTAACTGTTAATTTGTGTTTGCTTGTTAAGTGTGTTCATTTCCATCACTCGCTCATTTAACATAGAAATAATTCTACCAATGGATAAAGTGAGACGAGTGTAGCCCTTTTCTGCCTTTTTACTTTCTCTCTTATATGTTTTTGTCTAAAATATATTTCATAAAATTACTTGACCGTTTATTTGTTACAGTTTTAGTGTTGGGATGACAAAGTTTTAAATAAATAGTTAAGAACATTTTTGACACCATCACATAAATGTTATTCAGAAAAATGTTGCAGATTGAATTATTGGATCGTGTCTCTATTACTAGTTAAGAGCCAAGCTACACTAAATGTTGTTTCAAAGGAACATATTTCTCTTTGTCAGGTTATTTTGTGCCTTTTAGACACAGCTCTGCACCTTTTGTATTTCTCAGTAACACATAAATAGTATCTATATCTGTACTGGACAGATGCACTGAGGAACATTTTCATACATCTGTCCACAAAAGCTAAGATCAGGCCTAAAAATTCCAACCCAACCCTGAGAACAAATAATTAATTAATAATTAATTATAGCCCCAAGCCTATAGTAAACCTAACATTATTTTAATTAAACTTTTACTGCTTTCAATTTAAGATCATACGGCCGACCTGACCCAACCCAACCTGACTATGAAGCAAATCATTTTGACCCGGGCTTGGGTCGGGGTTGGGCCATAAATCTAAGCTCTACTCCAGCTCTCTCTCTCCAGCTTCTTGCTTGTGTAAAGTTCCAGTTTTATGATCCGTTTTTTTTCCCTACATTTCACATTTTAATCGGTGACCCCATTACTGCATGTTCATCTTGTCTGTTTCACCTCTCCGGGTTTGTTTGTGCCACTCAGGTTCTTTATTTGTTGAATCTATTCTTCCTGATTTTGTTTGCTGTCCATCAAACGCTCCTGCTCCGTGTCAGCGTTTTCAGCGGCTGGCGTTTATTAGCTTTGCTGCCCAAAAGCACTTTCAGCTTTCTACTACTTAGTTAGTAATGAGAACTGTAACTTTTTGCCACTTTTCCTGCATTTAGGTGCTCAAAACCACTGCATGAGATTAATCTTTTTTTTCCCCCTCCTACTGCATTTGACTGCTGCCTACCAGGAAGTCGGTACTTAAACATGTTCCTTTTCTACATTATGCTCTTGAATGAGAATTAGCCCTCTTTTTTTCAGACATGATTTTGAAGATCTTGATTATATTTCTTTAAGAGAGCTGCTGAGAGCCCAGATAATTATGTAATGAATTTTCTTTTCTTTTTTTCTTTTTTTTTGGAGGGGGGTGGAGAGGGATCACCACCGTCAGGAAGTAGTATTTGTCTGAAATAATTTATGTGAAGCTTTATTTATTTATTTATTTATTTATTTTACACTAAACAAAAATTTTAAATAGCAACAATGTATTTTGTTATAGGATGATGTGCCAATGTTTTACTGGTCCAAGAGACAGTTAGGTTTCAGTGGAAATTATTTCATTTCAGACATCTTATTGCTAAGAAACTGAGTTTTTATTTTAATGTGGCAATTAACCACATTCGTCACAAATGTGGCTTTTATATATATAGATATCTTTTTTTTTTTTTTTTTTTCAATTCCATGCAGTCTGCATGCACAGACATTTCTGTTCAATTTCCAAACCCTCACTGCCCTGACACTCACCACAAATTTCTGGTTCTGTCACTCAAATTTAACAAGCCATGGACGGGGAGGAGTGCAATGGGTGTGAACAGGGGAAACTGTGTTAGTGGTTGCCCTCGGAGGGAAAAAGTCAAGAGATTTGTATTCTGAGCAGCAACTGAAAGCTGAATTACAGTAACTACAGTCAGGGCAGCGTGTGACGCCGCCATACTGCTCTCTTTCTGTGTTTATGCAAACAAAACGATTTCATTTTATTTCATATATGCGTTGCATTGTTAATTGAAGGCAGCCTAGTGAGGAGTGGAGGAGCAGTCAGCCAGGTCTGTGTACTGGAACATAGGTTAAGAATGAGTTTTATTACTTTGGCTCTAAGGAGGAGAAAAAAAAGAAAAAAGACGTCATAAATAGTCTGACCTCATCAAATCTTCAACTGGTTCGAGTTCTATATGAAGATGAAAAAAATGGAGCTGACATTTAGAGAGGGAGGTAATGGCTTTCTATTCTGTGCCTGGACTTAAAACTAATTTATTTCTCCATTAAACCAACTCACTATGTAATTCAATATTTTTCCTCTTCCTCTCGCTTCTGTTAAAAGGGTTTTATTTGACATATTTTCATGGTCCATATAATTTTACTACTGGTCATCTTATTGTAAAAAGTGACAAGGCAAATGGATCTCATCCACACTCGCTGTCCTTTTTATTAGGTACGCCTTGCTTGGATTAGATCCCTTTTGTCTTCAGAACTTCCTTGATTCGTCATTGCATATAGTCGACAAAAGTGTTTTCTGTGATGACGGCAAAACACAAGTACTCCAGACTTTGCAACACGGCACATTTTCCCCTTGGAAATAGTTTTTCAGATGATGAGCACACAGTGGTCCAGATATACAAAGTTATCAGCAACAGGCTGTGGTGTTTGGACAATGCTCCGCTGGTACTAAGTGCAGCTTCTGGAAAGTATTTAATCGTAAACGCTGCCAAGCATGTTAACACTGATGTATCAAGCTTGACGTGGATTTCACTTTTTACCCTGCTATCACACTCTTACGGCATGATTCAAGGAACATTTTTATATCAGCTTTTCACTCTCACACAGTTGTTCTAGGTTTTGAATGCTAGGATGCTTCTCTATCTGCTACATAAGGATTTTCCAATCCACCTTTCCTGCAAGAAGTTGCATACACACACTGCTTCTTAGTGCACATAATTGGTTTATGGAATTCATGGTTGGATTATTATGGTTTAGCATGAGGCTTTACAATGCATAGCTGCAGGAATAACACACTTTCTTTTCTTTATGTCAGGATGGAATCAATTCGTGATGAATGGAGGGGAAAATTAGCTCGTGCACAAGCAAGAAAATTACTAAAACACATGGGCCAAAACAAAAGAAAACTTGCTGTGGGCATTTCAGAGGAACACACCGCAAAATGCAGGCTGCAGCTGTTTCTTTGCGTTGTGCAGTGGGAACCATCTGTAGAAATGAAATGAGACTCTGTTCCTTGGCTACGTCCTTATGAGTCGTAATGTGTTGTAGTACAATAAGCTTCGCTAGTAAATTAGATTTACTAAGATGTAATTCTAAAGAATCTTCTTGATTTGTTAACTCGGGCTGACTCTTTCTATTAAATAGATAAATGCTGCAACGTCATCCTGACAGAGTCGGCATCTGAACAATGAAGCTAGGGAGTAATTCCTAAAAGCGCTGGGTCAGCGGTTTCCAAGAGGCAGAAAGTTGTCACCACTGAGGTTTTCCTTCCCACTAAAGTACACTGGAAAACAAAATTACAGTGACAAGAGGAAATCAACCATATACTGTTTACATTTTTAGTTTATTTTACCCAAATATGACTTGAAAAATCTAATTTTATCTTTAGTTTAGATTTTTTTTCTCTCACAAGGGTAAAACACACACACACACACATATATATATATATTTTTTTTTTTTATCACAGATTAAATAGATCTCAGTCCAGAACCTCGAAACCTTACTTTTTCACTTCTGATAAAATAAAAAATTGAGAATATTTGCTCCTGAAGGGCCATTACTTGCTCCAAGAAATGCAATCAGGGCTGTAGCACCATCTCACTGATAAACCAGCTGCGTCCTCTTGCCAATGGCACTTCTCTCATAAAGCTATTAATTAGGAGTCCTTCATTTTGAAGAGAGAGTCTTTATTAAAGACAGGATCCACACAGGTGATAGAGCCAGTAGCTAATAGAACTGATAGTGAGAGCAGATGGTGGAATTTGTTTATTTTGACTTGCATTATTAATAAGACAGATAAACTTTTCGTGAACAGATTCCTAACTTGTACTTCTCCGAGTTCTGGCAGAAAACCAAAGACGTCCCGTCGTTTCTGTGCAACATAAACCCAACATGTCAGGATCTTGGGTTGTTGGAACTTTTGGTTATAAAGTTCTGACTTATCTGTTCTTATTTAGATCGGCCTATTTGTGTTTTCCTTTGTTTCAGTACTTTCTTAGTTACTCTAGTTTAATTAGTGTTTCTTATGTCTAGTTATTCTTTAGTGTTAGATTAATTTCCTAGTTCCTTTGTTCCAGCATTCACTCTCCCAGTACTTGTACAACTCTTCTCCTCTCACTAAACTAACATTAGTAAGATGTTTTAAACTAAACCAGGACAGAATTAAAACGTTAATTGCTGAGCGCAGGCCAAAAGGATCCTTACTGTAAATTTGCAGTGCAGTTTACTTTATCTTCATTACTGTTTGAATTAGCAGACATTATTGGGGCATCACTGTCATTTCTTGGGAAGAAAATATGGAAGCTGACAAAATTGTGTTATATGTAGAAATTGTATAATGTCAACTAAATGTTTTGTCTTCACGGGAACCCAAATTTATGCTGATTTATGATCTTTTTTTGACTGCAGAAAAACTACCAGGACTGATGCTAGTTGTACAAGGATATTTGAAGAGTTAAACTGGATAGAAGAGTCTCAGATCTGAGCCCACTGCTTGTTTTTTACTATCCTGTCCGTCAGCGGCTTTTACTCTTATCCACGTGTATAATATGGTGAAATTGAACTGATAGCTTGTTTTGTTTTTTTTTTTACCTCATTGATAATGACACCATACAGTCTCTAGTTCTGTATAATTGAAAAAGTGAAAGAATTGTTCAGTTTTCAAGACGTGCTTTTTGAAACCTGATCCGCCATTTACTATAGTTAAAGCTAAAGTTTAACAGAAACCCTAAAGATGCCTCCACAGCTCCCAAAAGAAGGACTGTGGAACATGCTTACACAAGTTCATGTTTGAACACATTCCTACTCTGGGCAGCAGTCCTCCCTCATGTGTATGTTAATGAATCGCTGTCTAAGCAAAAATATATTTTCAGACAATCCAGAGGGACCAGATTGTCTTAATTTTTCCTTAGAGTATTTGAGACATATTTTGTTCTTCTAAATCTGATAGTTCTTCCTAGATTCCTCAAATCGACGTATACAACAACAGATTTTATCCGTACTTGGAGCCCAGGGTAAAGAGTGTGTGTGCGCGTTAGGTGAAGCGAAGAAATGAGTGCGCTTTGTGTTCCATGTGGCTGACCCTGCACAACGCTGACAAAGCACATTGTTAGCTTCTCATTTACAAAGGACAGGTTTAGTGGAATAGAGGTGTTATGGACATGAATACATTTCCAGGTTTATTTTAAATATTCAAATCGATGCAGGCGGAACGGCATTTTTAAAGGAAGCCTTTCATAACCCCCCCGGCATAAATGCAAGCACAAGATACAGTTTTCACTTATGTCTGCTTAACATTTAAAACGAAACAGGATTTACTAAAGTATGTTACGGTTTACCAAAATCCCTGATGAAAAGAAATAATACAGCCGTCAGAAAAATGAATGCTCAACAGAATGACAATAACAACGGTACAATAACTTTAGACACAGTCACAAACTTTGTGCCAATGACTTCTTGTTAAATCATTAATTAATTAAAAAGGGGGATGCATGATTGCTAGAAGCTTGATGTATGATATTACATTCAATTTGCTTTATTCAGAAGGTGGCTGTATGAGAAATACCAAAACAAAAAGAAAAATAGAATGTGATTTAGCTCACAATCATTTCTAAGCTGTCGTCATCTTTACTTTTTAAATGTCCAGATGTGTAGCAGCTGTTTTTCAAACTGTTGTGGGCTGAGCAGTGCTACAAATGGACTTCTGTTTATATTTGAATTTATTCATTTATATTCTCAATTAAGTGTCAGAATAATTGTCTTTTAAGAGATGTATACACAATTTAATCAATTGCCTCCAAAAGTTACCATATCAGGCCCACCTGTGCATAATTGAGACCTGGTGAAAATCCAGCTCTGAAGGTCTCAGAAATGTTTGGGAGAATATGTTGGTTTGAACAACTTCTGTTTTTGCACACTGCAATACCTTTACCATACCATTTGTTTAAGCCTTTCTTAAATTATAAAATTGGCATCTATAGTCGAAATACTTTGTAGGAGGAGGTTTGAGTGTCCTTCTGTGGCAACCGTCATTTTGGTTCACCTCATTTTAAAACAACCTTTTGGCGAAGCAATGCATTGTGAACTTGTGAAGATGAATTTATCTTTATGGCTGGTTTGTTCTGCGCAGCCCAGAGAGAGCACAACAAGACGACATAAGTGCAGTAAAAGTTTGTTCTTGGTTTCAAAACAAACATACGAGTAAAGTTGGTTGAGCACCTTGGTGTTCGGTTTCAAACTGATGTAGTGTTGTTTTAAAGTGTCTTATGTCCTCTCAGGTTACAGAGTTGCCTCTTCATCACACCTTACAGCTTCAATTAATAAGCTTTGCAGGTTCTTCTTTGTCTTCACTCGCATGCAGGCCTCACGTTATGAATCTGCCCTGCTTCATCCACCTTAATGGGTTCCTTCTGCTGTGAGCTCTGATTTACACGGCGCACGTTTAGAGCTGAGGCAGCACAATTCCCGCTCAGCTCGCCGTTTCTGCTCAATAAAACAAGAATAACAATGCAAACATTCGTTCAATATAGTATCTTATCCATTAAAGAAAAGGAAAGATTGAAGATGTGAGGGGAGAATTGTGAAGGAGGGATAAATGGGTGGGTTCATTATCTATTATGAACGAGTATCTCTGTGCTCCACTTTGTTCAAAATGATTTTTATAGCATCATAGAGAGCTGAGGTAGCAAAAGTTTGCTTTGTGCCTGGAATGATCAGGGCTTCTGTTTTGAGGCCGTGGCATCCTTTGTGTACACGTTGCGAGATGCTGCAGGAGCAAACAGCCCTTTATGAGTTCAAAACAAAAGCAGCAGCACGGAGATAAATAAGGATTCCTTAGAACTGGAAAAGGGTTTTGAACGGTGTTAAGTGTTTTGTTTTTTGTCAATTTTATATCTGCTCAACTAACTGACCCCAGTGACAGTCCTTGTAATTTATTACAGTTTATTATGCAACAGCGGCAGTATCTTAAATTCCTTTTTTTTTTCTGCAAAGCGAAGCTACCCAAACACAAGCAGACTGCCAGGTTTATTTTACGGTGCGCCACAAGGAAAGATGTCCTCCGCATGCTGAGCATATTAGGAGTTAAGAGGGTGGCAGAGCAAAAGGCAGGTAACATGTCTGCAGCAATCTACGGTCTTTAAAATAAACTCTTTGTTTAACCAACATTTGGAGAATTGCATCTGCTTATTAGCAGTTTGTGACAAGATGAATAGTGTTCTTAAAGACACGTCGCATATCAATCGCTTGCACAAACTCACAGATATAAACAGGACCTTCAACAAACTTTTTCACTTTGCAATATGACTGTTGTGTGTTTCAGCCGTGTGTCTCAGCTCAGTAGACAAAAAAAAGCTACTCTTAGGTTTGATTACAAGAATAAGTATAACGTTGCAAAATATTTCCAGTACTTTATAATATACTTGACGCAGTCCTCAAAAACAATGGCTAAGTTTTGTTAAAATATCCGTTAAGGTCCAGAAAAGCAGCTGCCACACTTAGAGAAAGAAACTGGTACGTTCAGAGAAAGTTACGTGTAAGCTTTAAGAAAGTGCCACTTAAGTGAGGAGAAGGTTTTCGGTCAGGAACCATTGGAAAATAAATCACCTCATAATACAGTCCAAATCCTGAAAGTGCCCAAAAGTCTAAGTTGTGGGAAAGTAACATGTAGGTTAGAGAAAACCCTAACTTCATTGTTTGAATCTACAGGCAAGCTGGTTTTAAGAAAGTTCAGCCAATAATGTAAATATGTTTTCAATGTTATAATTATTATTATAACAGTTTCACGTTGTTTAGCATATATTGCCTGTGGCGATTTCAGGACAGGATGGGAGATTTGTGTTAATCTACCTCATGTTTTGTCATGAGTAAGCAGAACTCTGCTGGTGTAAATTTTGCAGCCGTTCCATCTGAACCCCACAGAATGACCACCTGAGTTTTTAATAAATCATTGTGTGCAACCATGTGCACAACAAAATTCAGACAGCATGATTAATTACGTTCTCTTCTCAGGCTTTCATTTTTATTTCACACCAATAGCACTGCTGCGCTCTTGGTAACCAGAGCCAAACCAAAGGTACTGCAGGGGCTAGTAGTGACATCACATCGCGATGGGTCTACACACAACAGTTTCAAAAGTAAAGTCATCTCTGCTTTAGCATCATAAGATCGTGTTTGTCCACACACTGGTGATGCTGCTTATGCTGGACTGAGCTTCAGGGCTGGTTTATGTCCCTGTCATTCCCTAGTTATCTCACTCTGAGCTGCTTAATTAAAGCGACCAGCTGCCACTGGCCTCACGCACCATCAGTTTTATTTATACATGCACATTAACAGCTGATTCATCACAAGCAGCCTTTCATCAAGGTGGTGCTTTTACACCTTAAAAAAAAAATGCGCGCAAACAATTACCCATTGATTTAAATAGATTTAGAATGCAGCACAGATGGACGTGCAATATGTTTGTCATGCTCGGCGAACAATAACTGTGCTCTTGATCGATTGCACGCATTAAAATTAGCGACTGTTTTTCCTTCCTTCATGTTGGCGTGATAAAATGTGGATTTATTATTGTATGCCAACAGATAGACAACATTTTCAGTCAACAATGAGAATAATTGTGGTTATTAAATATTTTAAAGGCAGGTAGCGAATGTTATTCTCTAAGATTACAAAAACAAGCTACTTGAAAGGTTTTAATTTCAGGGGAAAACAGCACACAGAAATGAATTCTTTAATGTCACATGAAAAAGATCGATGGAAAACATTTACGTTTGACGAGAGAAGATAACTTTTTCTTGCCCAGTTAAAACGACTTAAAAGATTTTCTCTAAACACAAGGATCAATGGCAGGAATTTTGTTTTTAATTCAAAACAGCTCAAAGTCTTAATAGTTAATCCAATTCTTTGTGGCTGCCTGCAACAGGGAGGACAAGAGAAAATACACAAATAAACATTGTTTTATGTAATTTTTCAAATAAAAAGGGGGCAAAATAATAATTCTGATGGCGTCTGAGTATCACAGATGGAAGCAGATTGGGTTTTTGACATGGCGTTTTTCAGTCAGCTCTGGTGCAGAATTTGTCATCAGACGACATCAAGTTTGAATCAATCTGATCTCCCATATCTTTTATTTTCACTTCACAACACTATCACTATATGACGATATTTTTCATTGCTCTCTTCTCCCTAAACATTCAATTGGCTCAGTGTATTTACATCCCATCATCTAAAGACAAAAGAGTGTTTTTTTTTAGTTCTTTGCTTCTTTTAGTGATCTATCCCTGAGCACATATTATACTTTTGACCTTCTTTCTCCTAGATCATTTTTGTGACTTGTGTCTCCTACACAAGTGTTGCTTAAGTGCAATGATTTGTGTACATACATTTTATCTATCTATATTTTTTTTGTTCCTTCTCCCTTTCAATAAAAATACCACATCCAACCAAGTGGAGACCCAAAGAAGTCACTATCTTGTGCTCTGACTGCTTTAGACTGTTGACTCTAGGCACTTAAACTCGGACACCTTCAGAGCCTCCACTCCTTGCAGCGTCAGCTTCCCTCCATTTCACACATAATCTGACATATTTCTCTTCAGCACACACTCAACTCTCCAGACCTTGTTCCTCCTTACTCTCACTACAGATCATAGTGTTCCACTGGCACCCCTGTCTGATCTTATGTGTTAATCTGTCTCTTCAGAGGAGAGCAAGAACTCATCCCATATTGCTGGTTTTAATATTACTGACTCAATATCTTCTGTCTGTCTATGCCTCTCCATCACACGTTTGCCTGTGTGCAATCCTTTGAGTGTGTTTGTACATTTATTTAGCAATTTTTAAAAAAAAACTTACAATAATGCTTAACTGGTTGCAGTTCGCAGCCACTTCATCCTAATTAGAGGTGGAGAGAGCTGCAGCTTAAAAATACCTTCTCCATAGACAATTGAACATCTCCCCCATGAGGTGAATTCAGAACAAATTGCTTTTCGAGGTGAACAAGTTTTGTCCAACACTGAGAGCTAAGTCAAATATTCCCATAGCAACCTGTGCAGTTGAGTCCAAACTCAAACTCATCTGAACAATTAAAATGAATGGCATGCAGTGCATTGCAAGACTACTTACCCATTAAACCTTTTCACATTTCATTATGTTACAGCTACAAGCATCTTTGTATTTTGGGCAGATGTTATCCAATTGATAACACAAAGCAATGTAACGCTGCAAAGTAGAAACACAACACATTGTTTTTAAATATCTACTACAAATAAATCTATACACCTGGCATGTGCTTAAACTCGGCCTATTTTGTTTGAATATCTCTCCTCTAAATTCAGATGCCTTGAGAAGTCACCACATTTATTAAAGAAAGTCCTTCCACCTCAGACGGATGTTGACAGATTTGACCTTTGTGGTAAAGTATCAAGTAGACAAGTCATGCAAAATGCTCTGTCGGGTCCAAAAATAACAGGCAAATTTAACATTTTTGCAGAAAACGGTGCACCGTCTCAGGCTGAAACGCGTACAACAAACATTCAGCCACTATAAAAAGTCTAAGCCTAATTAAGAACATTTGGTGAAACTTTACCAGTATGAACTCATAGGGGCCGAGTACAAATGCGTATTTAACTTCACAGTCTTATTTGGAAAATTATTTTTAAACACCATTAATATTTTGTTGGTTTGTGATATAAAATACTAATAAAACTTTTTGAAGCTTGTGGTTGCAACAACACAAATGGGAAAAGTTCAGATGTTCCTTGTTCTCATTTGTTTGTACAACTTATCACAAATGTATGCTTTAAACTTTACACGATGAATTGAGACATAAAAGCAAAACGTTATTTATAAGTAGAGAAGGGACTAACCATGTACCCTGCATTTCGCCATGTTTCTATTACACCTAATCAATATAAATTATACAGTGCTGGATATTATGGGTCATGTAATGCTTTCTGTAATTACCTAATTAATTCCATGCAATGCTGTGAAGAATTTTGTACAAGCCAGAGTGGAATCTGTTTTTACAATCCAATATTCGCTACATGTCGTTAACAAGCTGCTCCAGAACGGTTCATTGTTTCCATCTTTGATGTAAATCTATGTGTAGGCATGCAAGCTGAATCTCACAACGACATAGTTTTGGCGCACTCACACACTCATGGACTCCAGGGTCAATTTATAATCTTGAAGATGACTTTCCCATAGTCCACTGCTCTGGTTATTGCCCTTCCATGTAATTTGATTTCAGGGAAATTAAAAACTGATTGCACTGGGGTTTTGGTCCAGCCCACCAATGCAGGAACACACACAAAACCATTAAACTCATTTCTCACCACCACACACACACGCACACGCACACACGCACACACACGGTACTAATAGTGAAATCATCTTAGTTTAGTAGATGATTTCTAAGAAGTTGCCACACAGCAATTACATGTGCATTCTATCACCTGCCAACAACATCTGTCAATGATATTAAAAGCCTCATAATCTGCTAAATATATTACTGCATGTCTGCAACTGTTTGTTTGTTAAGAACTTCAGCATGTAGGATTTCAGTCTATTTTATAACAGATGCTCGGTTGCTTTTGTGTGTGTTTTGTTAAATATTTAACTTAAGCATAACATGTAAATGTCAAAAGTGTCAGAAAACAACTTTTCTTCTTTTTTTTGTTCTCCGTTTGGTGAGAGTAAATTATGTCTCCATACAGTCAGTGCTAGAAAAACAGAAACTATCTGTATATGCATAGTGGTGGTTTTAAGTTCTTATCAATATCAAACTATAGGTGCAAATTGTATGTTTATTTGTAAACAAATGATTCTGCAAAGTTTAGGAAAAGGTGTTTGATTCCAGCCATCACAATAGTTTGACAGACATTAGTTTATTTATGTAGGTTCAAGTTATGGGAGAAATCTCAGAGTGCTTTATAAAAAATAGCATGAATGTCTATTAAGTCAGTCAGTCAGTCAGTCAGTCATGTCTTTATCACTTTCAATCCACATAGAGTCCCAATATTCACACTATTAAAATATTTGAGGTTATTACCCAAAATACACAGGTTTCTGTGGTTTGACTCAGGCTCTCACCTGGAATGTGCCCGGGTAAAGCTTTATACTGAAAACCACTAAGAGCATGACTGTAAGACCATTTCTTCAAACGATCCAAATCATTTCTGTAAGATTTGTTTTAAGAATGGACACAAACCATTTTTCATTTTGCTCAGATAGATGCTAATTAAGATCATTTAGAGAGAATGAAACTTTAGTTTTGTCGTCATTTCGCTCTCAATTAGTGGTTGGAGTTTACCATAAGAATCTAATTTGCCATTCATGACCTCAATTTTCTCAAAATGAGTGGCACTACTGCATTTTGGAAGCCAAATTGTGCTGAAAGTAGGATTAAGAAAAACAAACCAGGAGGTTTCTTTGTAGCAAATGTATTACTTACAACCACTGCTTGTCTTGCTTCAATTCTTGAATTTTAAAGAGCAATGCATGCATTTAATGATACATCGATTTTCTTCCTCTCTTTAAAAAAAAAAAACAAATAAATGCCCCAATAAACAATGTTTTCACTGGGCATGCACATCCTTTGTTGAACAGAGATTCAGTCTTTATTGATTTTAGGAACAGCTCAAATAAGTAGTGCAACAAAAAGAAAAAATCAATGTTAAAGCTCAGTGGATTTTTTTCACCAATTTGTTAACTATTTGAGATGAAAAAATGGGAGATTAAGCAATAAAGTTAAAAATCAATTAAACTTAACCTAGTCAGTGCTTTAGATTGACATTCCTCATCCAAAATCCAGATCATCTCTGCAGGATCGTGAAGAGTCCTTTTAGTGTAAACCGGGGTGAAGTAAGTTTATCCTTGATGAAATGTGTGAGCTCCACATCCGTAAAACACTATCCATTCTGCATACCCCATACCACTTTCCCATGATCATTTGAGATTTTGTATCAGGAATAGTTATGCTGGCCTACAACCAAGGCTACAACCTCAAGCTTATCCTGCACAAACTAAGTTCTAAGTAGCCTAATATCTTGTAAGATCTGCTGCTTCCTAAGCTCTGCTGCTGCTCTCACAGCTGAATAAATTAATTTACAATGAACTTCAGGGTTTTTGAACATGTCCAAAAACTCTACTATAGAAGTCTCTAACACGGAACCTCTAACAACATAAGGTAGTCTGCAAGATCTCACAATCTTAAAACGTTATACCCTGAATGAAGATATTGGCAGACGACAATGTCAGAGAAATGAGAAACAGAGAGCAAATAAAATTTCGAAATGGTCACAAAGTTTTGAAGTTTGGGATTCCGGCAAATCACAGTGAGAGCAACTATCCAGAAATAATGTTCACTGTTGTTCCAAACATGGAGCAAACATAAACCTTCCCAGGCGCCCAAAAGCATTCAGTCGACTAAATAAGGAGGTCACAAAAGAATGTAGAACAACATCTGAAAAGCTGTAGGTATCAATTGACTTAAGTATGGCTGGTATTCACAATTTAAAAATAAGAAAGGAACTGAGAAAAATGGACTGGAGGAATTCACAGGCTATTACCGCTGCTGACCAAAAAGAGCAGAAATCCGTTTCACATTTGGCGTAATACATCTTAATTACCCCCATCACTTTTAGGACAAAAATATGAACTGGCAATGAACGTGAGGAACTTTTTAAAGCAGTGTATGGTGTTAGTGTGATGTTCTGAGGCTTCTTTGCTGTATCAAGGGCAGGTGAAACTTGCAGTAATTGATGGAAACTGTACTTCTGCTCTATCAGGAAATTGTGAAGGTTAATGTCCAGCTAGCAGTTTTTGACCATAAACCCAAGTAGATTAAATTATGCAGCAGGACAGTGATCCCAAACCCACCAGTATACTCACCTCTGTGTGGAAAAGTAAAACAAAGAGAAGGTTTAGGACTGACCTAGTCAAAGTCTGGATTTAGATCCGTCTCTTCGCAATCTTCCTGCATTGCTAAATGAAAACAATTCTGCAAGTAGGACTGAGCCAAATTTCCTTAACAGTTGTGTCTGATTGCCAGTAACCAGAAATATTTAATTCAATGGCACAAGTTATTAGGTTTAGGTTTTGTCTCTTAATCATTATTTGAAAAACAATTTTGCATGTGTTCAAGTCTTCTTTGCATTATGAAAAAATTTGGTTGATGAAAATAAATATTGGCAAATGTGGCAAAGAAGCAAAGGTGCAGAGCACTATTAGCTTACAGCACAAAGGTAGAACATATTCAAAAAATTCACATATATATATTCCAGTCATTTTTGGTTTGTCTATCCACACAGCTTATGCAGCATACAGATAGATGTTTTATATATATAAATAAAACAGAATGATTAATATTAACTAAATGTTGCTGTGTTGATAAATATCATTTTGATAAACTTAGGTGAGAAAATCCTATGTAGAAATACACTGCAACGTTTATGCTACAGATTTAACTCCACAACTTTACCATCCTGCACAAGTGGATGACTGACAGATTTTTTTTTTTTTTATTGCATCCTCTCCTTGTCTAAACTTTTATTGCTTCTTCTTCTGTCTGACCTTTTTGACTGTTTCTGTTATGAAAACTTGGCTATGATGTCTGTCAGGAAGATGGCATCAGACACAATCAGTCTGATGTTCCAATAAGACGAGTGATGGTGATAAAATGTCAGCTGTTTCTGATCTCTCTGCTCAATGTTTGCCAGCCTTTATGATAGGGAGTCTTATCTTTATATTACCTCCCAAGGTTAAAGTTTATGACATAATGAACAAATTACATTATATATACACACATTTCTTTTATAACCCTCGTGTGATATCGTCCACTTTCATGAAAAATTACCTATCAACTCAAGGAAGTCTACTGCAACCATTAAAATACTGTGCAAAAAAGTTCAACACGGCTCTACAATTTCTGTAGTCGTAGATCTTGGTCAACTTTTCAAATACTGCACTATGGTCCAACAGAACCAGCACTGTGGTTCTTCCACAGTCTGTATTTATGTGGATGTCACTGAACACTTTGACGAGTGTCGTCTCAATACTGTGGTGAGCACGGAAATCGGACTGAAAGACGTCAAAGCGGGTGGTCGTTGTGAAGAAACTAATTAACTATTGAATCGCAGGTTTTTTTTTATCAGTTTTTTGATGAATGGAAGGTTTGAGATCATCTTGCAATTGTGCAATTGCAGTTTGTCCAAACTGGTCTTCATTAGAGGTGGTTTGATAACTTCTGTTTTTAGAAACCTAGGGGAAAATCTGATAAGAGGGATGAGTTTACTATTTCAATCAGATCAGCAATGCAATAATAGGCAGAACTTTAAGGTGTGGTTCATTTAGAGTTGGCTTCTGTATAAGGGCGATATATTCTGAATCACAGGAAGACATTAGGCAGCATAAATAAGTATAATGAAAAGATTCACTTGTCTCTATACTTTCCTTCTTTCCCAGATTTTACAGTCTTTTTGTATGAAGCAGCAGACGTGGAGGAAGAGTCCATTGGATTTAGTCACAGTAACCGGTAGGATAAAGAGACATACTTGTTTTGGATATTTCATTTAAGGATTGCAACAAAACTACATCTTTTGTCTGTTTTTTTTTTTTTCTTCAACAGTTTTTACTAAATGAATACCTTTGTATTTTGAGTGATTTTTCTGGTCTGTGAACAGATTTTCCCTCCTCATCAGTTCGCAAATCGTTCCTGGTTCCCTGCAACTTTCTTCCTCGTCTCCACAGTTTCCTCGAAGATCCCTTCCAAGAATCTCCTGCCTAAGTCCACTTGCTATTCCTCCGGATGGAAACTTAAATCATTCACCCATTTGAGGATGCCTGTTCATCCTCAAATGCTCTCCTCTCCACCGCTGAACCCTGGAAACAAACCGAGGCACTGCCGTCAGTCAAAACACTCACCAGCGCCCAGTCAAACTCATTTTCTGTTGATATCCCTAGACCACTGACATCACCTCAAACAGCAAGGACCCCTCGTCCCGCCTACCCCTCATAGTCAACTCGGAAATATTTATCTTCAATAAACCTTTCAAATGTTTTTGTTGTGACTGTAATTACTGCATCAGTAAACAACATGACAGGGACTATTCATTGGCTGCTCAGGTCTCTGCCACTATTTTTAGACCTAATGAATATTAAAAGAAAATTTTCTTCAATAATGAACCACTTTTCTGTATTATGGAACTTCTAGAATACAGCGGCAAACAAATTTGTCCCCAATGGTGCTTGCAAATTAAAACCTGCTTCGCAATTGTCAAGACAACAAAAGAGTTTCTAATTGCCTTTCGGGGCAAAACTAAAAAATATTTCCCACATAAATTCAGCAACAGTATGACTGCATATGGCAAGTTAAAGAAATGTATTTCCTGGACTTGTGGGAGATGTTAAGAGTATCTCCATCTTGCAGTCTGTATATATGAGTCATGTGGGCTGTGAGCTGCAAAGATTGAGAGACAACATGTGGAATTGTGTTGAGAAACTCCTAAAGAAGTGAAGGAAAAGAAGCGTCTGTGACAGAGGAGAAAATAAATGACTGCAGAGAGATAAATTCAGGTGTCCACTGCAGGTTTACGGCTATCTTCTCAGCGAGGCTGCAGAGTGTGCTCACTTGATTTATTTAGCAGTGTGTTCAGGCTGTCTCTCCTACGGCAATGTGGATAGCTTCTTTTCACCACTGACATGTTTTTTCAGGTGCAAGGAGAGTTATGTTTTCTTTTTGAACATAATTTGTTAAACTATTTGTCTTCCAGTTCAACTGCACCTGGTTTTCTAAAGCTGTGATTCATGTCAAGTGCCGTTTTTACAACACAGATCAGGAGAAAGTTTGCAATTCTTTTTAATTATGGCCTAGTTGATGTTTATGGTGCAAAATTGACCATGCAGAAAAAACTGTAAATACAGTTTTTGTGTAAATGTAATATAAATTCATGCAAGAAATCTATGCTACTCATTTCATGCCCAAAAGGTTTATTGAGTGTTTTGTTATGCCAAAAAAATATTATCAGTCACATTTATAATGGCAACCTTTAAGGACTCTTTGTAATGTGAAAACAGCCTCAGAAATCCACTTTGAATGCTTCATTGAAAACTCAAGATAATGATAACAAATACTCATGTTTATAAAACTACTTAATGAAAAAAGTGCAAACAATCAGTGTGGGCAGTAATACGTCATGATATGATGATGCATGGAAAGCAATGAACTGCTATTTCTAAGGAAACTGGTCGTAGTCGCTTTCTCTCCATAGCAATCTGAATCATATATGGAACATTTGGACTAATCTGTAAAAAAAATAAACACACCTTTGCTGGTTTCACAGAAAATAACAGGAAAAGTGTCAGGCTTCAAGCTCTTGATTATTGATCATCAGTAAGTTTAAGCGCCTTTATGGAAGTAAGGAGTTTGGCAGTATGCTGGTGTTTAACTTAGCAGTGTGTGGTAATTCAGTTCCAGTAAAGAAACCACTAACATTAGAAGAGGATTAAGAACCTGTTTAGAACATTTGTCATGAGACAACTTTGTCTCCCTCTAAAAATAATGTGTCAGCACTACTTTGCAAAAGTTCATGTAAATGGGCTGTTGAACTTCTGGGGTGCGAGGGGAGCAACACAAACCTCAATTTTACAGGATTTCTTTCTAAGTAGAAAAAAAATGGGGTTTGATGCCAGACACTTTACATGTACCAATGAATTTCTATATAAGATGAAATAAGATTATATGCTATTAGAAATAGATTGTGTGACCACTATAAATTATTTGATTAATCACATAATTACCAACTTTTTTTGTTCAAAGAACAGCCTTGGATGCATTTTGTTTTGCTGTTACAAATATTAAACAACCACATTTGTCTTAGTTATGTTTAAGTCAATTAACATATGATCAATTCACAGCAGAAGCAAAGCAATGGTACAGTTCATATCCAAATACCTGGACTTCAGTTCAAACTCGTGCAGATTAATCAAATCTATTCCACTAAAAAGTCAATATGATTTTTAAATCCAACTTCACAGAACATTGGATACGAGGTTTTTCAAATAACTCACTATATTTTCAAAAAGCTGTTCAACAGACTGCATCAACCTGACTTTGTGTTTTCAGGTGCGAGAAGATACTGTGAGAACCACATTCAGACACAGACAAGGTTTTCCACAGAGGAAATGTTCACACTGTGAGATGCAGGAGTTTAACCAGTGGATCAGCATGTCAACACGACACAACACCAGCTCTGAATCACTCATCTCCTATCTTAATAATATCTGTGACTGGGACAGAAATTGATTGTCTTTCTCATGCAGGGAGAGCTGCCCTTCAGAGGACTCACACAGTGGGAGAGTGTTATCACTCGCTGACATATTGGATGCTACAAGAGGCAGACTGATCAAACACGCCCTGAATCAACATTGGCAGCCTGGGACAAACACACTGATTAAAATGCCATGGCACTGACAAATGAAAGGCCACACATGCAAATGACCGGACAAATTCGCTGTATGGATCACAGAAGTTGCTCCTTTTTTGATGTTCATTTGTTGTGGTATTGATGCAACCTTTGTGGGAACTGCTGGGAAAGTCAGTTTGATGCTTTTCACTGTGTGGGGTGGGTTGATAGAAACAATTTCAGACCCACTAACATCTGTCAGATGGTTGGACAGAAACGGCTTAATGGACGTCCTGCTTCAAGAAAAATAATTTACTTTCAATTTAAAACGTAGAAATGTGGTCATGGCACTAGTTCGAAGTAAATATATTTAACAAGGTAAGCAGTGGCGTACACAGACATTTTGGGGGTCAAGTGCTCAAGTGGAGGAAAAAGGGACCTTGTGCAGCACATGGTACCACATGCTGCCTTGGCAGAGTGAGATTTATCACAGACACGGCTATAACACGGCTTGATCACAATCTATTTCAAATTCACACATTTACATATTTGCATCAGACAACAACATGTTGTCTGATGCAAATGTTTAATAATCTCCACCTGAAGGAAAAAATGACCTCAAAACAGTTTTAAGTTTATTTTACACAATTCTTAAATAAAACAGATCCCCGTGTGTAATGAAATACTCTTAATTATCTCATTCTGTAGTTTGATAACAAAATATTCTCTGCACCATATAACCTTATGTTGTAGCAAAGCAGGCTACCCTGACATGTTTGCCAGGTAGATCACAGTGACTATTCTACAGCTGAAATCAAGTGTACCTAGATAAAGAGTTAGAAAATCTTTATAATGCAATGTACTCGTTGAGTTCAAAACAACAGCATGCATTCACAAAATTCACAAAAGATGCTTGACAAACTAATGGAATAAGTTCTATTACTAAATAAACTCCAAGTACTTTTAAATTAAGTAGTAAAGTCCTCCAATATCCCACAGTATAAATGTGTACAAACCTCAATGTAGCTTTAAAATGAACTACAATCAAAATACATAATTTTATCATTTTTACTTGCACAGAATTCAAAAATACATGCCACACTTTTACTGAGCAGAACTTTATCAAAGGTATTTTTAGTAGTGCATGAATTGTAATGCTACCCAGCTCATGTAGCCTTATTTCTGTATTTAAATGAAACATTTAAAATACAGAGGTAACTTGTCTACTGCAATCTAGTAATCCTAGAATTCCAGAAATTCCACGAATGTTCCTAGAATGAGACAAGGAGCTACTTTTAGTCTAGGATTCTTTGAGAAAATATATTCTTTATGCTACACAGTCGGTCTATAAATATTAAATTATGATCGGCATAGAACGCAGAATATAATCACCTTAATTAGGAATTCAAATCATTTGTAGAAAAGCAACAAAAAAGTAACAATGAATATGTTTCCATCATTATTTTGCTGTGTTCCTGTGTCACTCATCTGGTTTTCCAGTAGCACCTATGCTGCTGAAAACATAACAGTCTCATGCAGTTCATAAAACTGACAAAATGTGATATTGATCCAGGTCCAGGGACAGGACTTTCTCTTCTCACTTTGTCATTTTACTGCAAAGAAATGACAGTCTGCCACTTTCATCCGGACCATGTGGAATGACATTTTAACGGAGTAGAAGGATTTGGAAAGATCTGCAGAAGCCTAAAAGCTCTAAAGGAATGATACACCAAAATGGGTCCAAAGTGGTACACTATTTATGTGTAATGGCATGAAATTATACTGGGAAAAGCTCACACAGCCAGGAATGAATGAAGTCGTGACTGAAAAAAAAAAAAAAAAAAAGATCTCGTAGGCCTTTTGCAAAAGCTCTGTTACATTGAAATTTACGCAAGGCATCAGCAAAACACCCACAAATGTTTTTTGAGTACATGGTGTATAATGTGAATCCCAAATGAAGACAAGAAGGGATTTTGGAAGAGATAAATTGAGAGTGCTACAAAAGAAATGTTATATATTAAAATCCAAACATCTGCAAAAAGGTGTCTACAAAAAGATCCATGCAATGTCAACTGCATGGAGCTTTAGAGTGGAAACTGATGTCATTCACCATTCATTTGGTGAATGACATCCAAACACTCAAAAAATATAAGGTATTCTAACTTTTATGGTAAAGTTGTAAATCTCTGTTTCATGGCAGATATATATTACTCGATACGCTGCCAAGAGCCCTATCTTTGGTGTATTACAATTATTTTTTTATATATATATTCTGAAACCTTTAATTGTAATATGAGAAATGCTATCTGTGATACTTTTTTCACAGCACTGAATGAGGCGTTTTTATGGAATGCCAAGCTTTGTTGTATCTTTGTGCTGCCATGAGATGCTTACAAAATCAAACCGTAATACGTAAAGTTATTTATCTTTCTGCTTTGGGACAAAAAAAAAATAAAAATAATCAAGAAATACAAAAATAAAACCTGTCAGTTAATATTAGATGTCTGCCTTATCCTAGGTCACAATGGCACCTATCTCCAGTAGGCTAGGCCACATATGGGGCAAATGGCCTTAGATACACAGACATAAGGGCAACAACGAGTTAGCATTTGACTTAAAGATTTATTTTTATTTCTTTATGGGGATCGTAAGCTGGAGTACCTGGAAAATTCTAGTATGCACATAGAGACAGAGAATGTGTAAACGCCACAAAGCCATGGATGGGACTTGAACACGAAACCATTTTACTGTGAGAAAAAGATTGCTAAAACCGCTGCACACTGCAGACATCAATAGAGCGTAAACTGAGATGTCATAATTCCATGTTTGACTTTGGAAAATGCGGTAAACTGAACATATTAAGGAACAAGTATTTTCACTTCCTCGTTCATGACACGCACATTTGCCTGTCACTGGCAGCTCAAATCTTCCTGCCTTGAGATGTACACAACCTGACAAACAGCAGCTATCCGCATACTTTGACTTGACACAGCAAAGAAGAAGACAGCAAAACATTTCCAGTTCGGAGAAGAGAGCATGTCGCACCACATTTATCAGCATGCAGCACCTGCGAGCAGCCTCAGGGATCCAACAAAAACAACATTCAAACAAAGTTTATTCATGTTTTCACATATACAGAGCTGTGAAAAAAAACATGTTTTCCCCTTACAGATTTTTTAAATTTTTACTTTTTTGGTCAAATTTAGATATTTAAAACACGACATATGTTACTAGACAAAACATAATGTAAATAAATAAATATCCCTATGACACACAAACAACATAAATATGAATAAATATCTGTAATGGGGGGCTTATCTTGTTAATCACAAACCATGTATAATTTATCTATTTTATGATTCATTCATGTATTTATTTTATATCGGTGATTTATTTTTGTAAAGCTACTTTACATATTTCATGGACGTATTTTAACTGTTTGTATTTCAGGCTCTTTTTTGTTCATGCTCTTATATTCAACAGGGGGTGGAGACTGAACTCTGATTCCCACAAACTAGTCCTCCAATCTTAATAACCAGTCAAAGCAAAGTGTTCATCCTACTGAGCCCTGTTTGGTCCAACTAGTGTCATATTACGAATCAACTGGGTTCACCACATCAGCATGATGACTTGATGAACCCATATCCAGCAATATGGATGAGAATTGTAACAGTCTGCTAATGAAACTGAGCAACATGGTTTAACGTCTGATTCTATTTTGGCTGGTCTCATGCCAAGGTAGTAATGCCTGACAGAATTTCTTTCCCATGTGTCGGCACAACAGGTGCCTTGATATCCCTTGTAAGCCGGGGGGATTTAAACTATGTTCATGTGATCTTATTTTGAAACATGTGGCACGTCCAGGCCAGCCATTGGGTTGTTGTGTAGAGCTTTTGAGAGACGAGATCCGATAATCCAGACATATTTTTCTTATCCAAATTTAACTCTTTAATCTTAACTCTAATTGACCTAATTTAAAAAATTTATTTTTTTAAAATTACATTTTGAAATATGTCATTTAAAATTACATATTTTAAATTACATATTTAAAATATGTAATTTAAAATATGTAATTTAAAATACATATTTTAAATGTATTTAATTTTAAAGTAATTTTACTTGTATACAAATTAAAATTACTTTTAGACTTAAGTACTGTAGCCTGTAGCACCTCATCATTAATTCTGGTTATTTTGTGTAGTTTTCTGATATACACTATGTTGAAACATATATGGAATCACAGTTTTGACATACATGATGTCATTCTGTTTTTACCCTTTACTTGAAAAATAGTAAAAAAAAAAAAAAAAAGATGCCTTAAATAAACTGACATAACTGTGGATAGTTATTTGAATATCTGCTGAGTTTAAAGAATTATATAAGCACTGTGTGTCAAGAAAGATCCTGCAAAGGTCCAGTCTAGAGAGGACAGAAGAATGTCCCTGATTAAACAGGAGAAATGATGAGACGGGAAGCAGAGTGTTCTGGTTTGATGCAGCCTCGCTTTCAAATTTGTATTCAAAAATACATTCCAATATACATTTCTGTCTATTTACATGATATACATAAATCATTTAAGTAGCTATAATAATTTTCTACTCTCTATAAATACCTTGTTGATAATCTAATGTTTCTATATATTTTATTTAGCTTTAATAAACATACTACCAGAAAACAGTGCTTTCACTGTTTTCTGGTAGTATGAAAAACTACTAAAACAGTCTAGATAAGTTAACTAAAATAACTTATCTAGTTTATTTTAGTTATTTAGTTACTTGAGTATCAACTGAAATAATATTCCCAATTGTTTCTGCTTGGTCTGCCAATCAATCATTTTTAGATTTCCCCAAAGCAATAACAAACAACATTAAAATTAAGCAAAATTAAGCTAATAGTGTTACCAGAACCACTTTTTTAACTTTTTAATAACACACATAAGTTGGCTGTGAAGCACCAAAATCATATACGGTCCTGCTACATGTGATTTTGTATGCATTTTATAAAATATTACCTGAATAAACAGGAGAAATGATGAGACGGGAAACAGCGTGTTCTGGCTTGATGCAGCCTGGCTTCATAGGCTGAGCGGAAGCTGCAACACTGATCACAACAAGGTTCCCTCCACCTGGCGGACCTACTGCTTTCACTCTACACTGCCCTCTTGTGGCGCACTCCACAACCCCATTCACCTCAGGTTCAACCAATTAGATATCGGTTGTGATCTTATTTTGAAACATATCCAAAAATAAAAAAAAGGATATTAATGCTAGAATGACTTTTGCTAGAATGCCAGAATTGATTTTTCCTACATAATAGAAATGCTTCTAATAAAGTGTAAATAAATTATTCTCAATATAAAAGCATGCACAATGTGTGTGAGTCACATATACTTAACATCAAAAACAAAGGAATTAGGAATTGAAATGTTGAACATCGTAAAAATGTACTGTCTTTAAAAAAAATTATAAAAGTAGTTTATTACAGAGAATGTTATTGACAGTATGAAACTTGGAAGATTTGAAAGTGCAGTTAAGATGTTTTGAAAATGTGTAAGTTTTTGTTCATTTGTCATACATATGTATTGTGAAAAAAGCAACTCCAAGGCTTACTGTTTCTGCAAACACAGCTTTCTTTCTACGAGCCACGTTTATCAGCATCATGTTCACCAGCTTGTGTCTGACTGCGGATGTTTGCCTTAGTTGGACAAAGCTTGCACAGCAGGGTTATCTTGCTAAAGGCACACGCCTGCAGCTGCTGGAAACGAGTAAAGGAGAGTTTGAATCAGTATTGTTTTTTTTAACTAAATTAAGTTTTGTGTTGAGAGTTTTGCCTCCCTTCCAGGATGATTTCTTCTCTCTGGTAGAGCAGATTTATTTCCAAGATTTATCTCAGAGAAAAAAATAAGAGTCTTGCTGCAGTTCTCATAACACATCATCTTAATCGACACAATGTTGGATAGATCAATGACACTAATCAACTCATTATGAACATATATTAATTTGGGAGGTTTAATGAACTTTTTACAATTTTTTTCACATTGGAATGGTTACGCAATATGTAACTTAAAGTAGTTTTACAAAACTTTTGAATTCTGTATTTGATTATTCCAGTGTTATAAAGTCTTCAACCACTTATGGTGTTGTCGACCAGAAACAACCATGTAAATTTCATATAAAAGTAGTTTTGAAAGTAACATCTGCCTTATCTGTTGCATGCAGGGTGTAATATAAGTCATTGTACAATATCCAAACTATATATTCCTTATGCCAAAAGCATTTGTTTTGTTTTGCTTGATTTTTTTTCTTTCTTTTTTTTTCTTTTTTTTTCCTGAACCTATGCAGAGGTGTGCAGGATTGCAAAGACAATGTTTAAAAGTTTGGATCCCTTACTGTTTCTGTCTAGTTTCCAGTCTTTGTTAAATACATTCTGCTTCTATCATTTCTCCTTAGGTAGCAGTACCTTGCAAAAGTATCAAAACATTTTGTCACCCTGCAGCCCAAAACTTTTGCTACATAGTGCAGACCAAGGATTAGACCAGACAGCTCAGAGTTAAAGCTGTGAAGACGTTTTGAGGAAGATAAGGTTATAAAAGAACCTAAACTTACACATTATGACAAGAATGTTTCTCATTATCACAAGAAAAACAGTCTGGTTTAATAAACAAGCTGGAAAGCTCGTTACTGGACCTATTATTGCTGTAGCTCAAGCCATATACTAAAAATGAATGGTTGGGTAAAAGCTGAAAGCTTAATAGTAGCCTTAAGCATAACTATCAAATAAAAAAAATTAAAAAAAACTATGCCAAATTGTGTCTGCACATCTGATTTTGTTATTCTTCAGGAAGGTGAGGGGGAGTCTCTTGTTCTTAAATGTTTAATTGTTCTCGCCAGTCATGCAAGTATTAGTGAGATAACAGAACATATGGTAGGTTATAAGAGGTTTTGTCTTCTGTCACAATTTTGGACACATTCTGTTTTGTAACAAGAAAATATATTACTTAAAGCAGCTTTAAGAAAAATAATAATATTAATTTTTCGAGTGCTGTACATGTGAGGAAATTACAGGAGAGCAACATATGTAAAAAAGATGAGGAATAAAATAAAATGCGATAATTGTCATGCTAATTGATTCATTCAGTTCATGAAGGTGACCTTGCACAACACAGTTTAATTGTTGGTCAAAAACTTGCTTTTCATCTCTCATTTGATTAAATGCATTTCTTTCCATGCACTGAGTCAATCCTGACTCGGTTGTTATGGAAACTCATTACTTTGCTGAACTATGGACAGTTCAAATGATTAATCTGGTTATTATGGGAGCCCTGCTGCTCGACAGGACACTTTTCAATTTAGAGTCCAAAATCACACACTGTGAGAGCAACGCCAGCTAATGGCCCAAACCGGTCACCACAACGACGTTACTTTTGCAAGATTAAACCAGTAGTGACAGAGCTGTGCAATCAGACATGTTGAATGTTGTTAACACTCTCAACCGCTTTGCCTTTGTTTAGCAACCAATATAACAGCTGCAGTGCAGCTGTGTGAAGAGACAATGGAGTTCTGTGTTTTATTCTTTTGCCTTTGCTTTGACAAAAGATTTACAACACACATTCTTGCCTTCTCAAACCGATTATACGCACATTAATTTTAACATTGTAAGTTCTTTTTATTGCTTTTCATTTCCACTGAAAAACAAATCTCTCTTGTTTGCAGACTGAGAAGTTGTTTTCTGGTTTGGAGAACTGGAGCTCAGCTGCATTTGAGACCACACTTTGGAATATTAACCAACTAATAATCAGAATAAACACAAAAGCACATGGAAAACTCGGAACAAAAAAACAAAAAACAGAATGTATTGAAGAAAATAAAATTGAACACAAAACCACACAAAACTCAAATCCAAGGAAAGAAGTATAATGTTAAATTTGTTAAAATGCAGGAGTGCCAAATAAAACAATGGGAAAAGTTAATCTATGCCCCTTCAGAAGATTAATGGATTTTTTTCCCCCTCCACTGTAGCTGTAAGAGAAACCTTCATGTTTCCAAATGGTGGAGTGCAGTGATAAGCAGGACTTGATGTAACACCTTAAAGTTATTTCACACCGTCGCATTAGTTCTGCACATAAATATTCTGTATGTGTTCAGGTATAAAACAGCACTGTATTCAGTCAGTACTTCTGCATACCAAATCAACAGGGTGGTATTAGATATCTTCAGTTTGCCTATGTGTGCAGTTGCACCCCACCATCCATGGACTTGAAAGCTTTCTGTACTGTTCAAAGAGAAACTCTTTTTTCTTTTGATTAGGAGAGCTTCCGTAAGAAAGTGCATGTTTACTTATTTCAATCTCACCCACCTGTATTGCAGAATCATTTGCAAAGCACAAGTACTTACGCTACACCTTTGCATCTTTTCATCAGGTGGATACACACTTGGCCTTTGTTAATAGGAAGGTAGTTCATTTTCTGCTTAGAACAATCGCCAATTATGCTCCTCTGGGATTTTACGGTTTTCTGGCTCTTGACATAACATTTACATGAGCTAAAAGTTTTCTTCAAAGAATCTGCATTCCACGATGTGATAGATGTGATATGTGCAGATAAATTGAACTCCTGCTATTTCGCTGTGTAGGATCTACTGTTATACTGTAAAAGCAAATCAGTTTTTTTGCTGACTTAAGTTTTTATTTTAAAATAAACTACAGTGGCCTATGTTTTCTTGTACTAAACCACAATAGAACTGCTTTCCATAGTGCCTGTTTATTCACAGTCCTAAGTAAGATTTTCTACTCCACTTTTGGATCGATACTTGAGGACGTGCCCAGCAATAAAAGATGGAACTCATTTGTACTACATTTTAGTTAACCGTCTTGGGGCAACATTGCATGATACAGGAGAAAGCTACTTTTTAATAAAAGAAAAACATATATCTGGCCTCCCTGCCAACTAAGAATAGTTGCTCTGATTCTGGGGAAATGAAATCAGTAGCTGCTTAAGGTATCATCTTTTCTAGATTCATCTTTTAAAATAAGTGAATAACAATACATGAACTTTATTTTATTCTTTGACGTATACCAACAGCACCTTCAGTAATGTTAATTATTCACTTTGACTTCACATAGAGAGCCAAATAAAACATAAAGGGTATTGAAGTGAAAGACCCAAGGCTTTGCCTTGATTTATTCATTCAATAGGCAGCAAGATGATCATTTTTCTCCATTTGGCTGCATTAGCCCTCGGAGGAAAAACAATTTAAGTGCCAGTAAACAAGATATAGAGAGTGGTGTGGGAAAAAAAAAAAACCCAAACCTTTATAAGAGATGGACCTCATTCCACCTGATATGATTGCACTGCTTGGCCAGCCAGATGAAACACACATCTTTTTCTTCATTTCAGTACAACTTTTGTCCCCTTTGAGACATTATTCCCTACTCACATCTGCTAAACAATAACCTAATTTCTTCATCTAACCATTAGGAAACAAATGAGTAACTTCTTCTGGCTTGTACATGCTGGTGGAAAAGAGGAGCAGCGGATATGCAAGGCTGATAATAAAAGAAAGCATTAGCAGGAGGAGCTGCCTTCTGGACTTACCAGTTTATTCAGGCTGCATGAGCTCATATCTCACTCTTAAATCCATAATTCAACATATTGGTTAGGGGAAGATGAATGAAGGAAATTGTCTTTATTAAATTGCTCTTCCTACAAAGAGAGAAAATCCAAAGGTCACATAGTTAAGAGGTGGTAATAAAAATGATAAATTCTTAAGGCTATATTGGGGTTGCCCCTTTGAGTAGTTAAAAGGTCTGTCTCGTTTCTCTGGTATGACTTTAACTTTATGTGTGGCATGCAAATACACATTTTCTCACTTATTTTGGGGATAAATAAGAGACTAACAAGGTCGGCATAAGATGGCTAAGGCCAGGTCGCAAATATTGTGTGATGACATAATCAGTATCCACACTGCTGAATGATGTCATGACCTACATAATCTATATTTTTTAACAAAATGTGGTGAGTGATTGAGCACTACTCCGTGTTGCAGCTGTGAACATGAATTAATTTATTTTAACCTCGCTGAACTGAATTTAAATCTAGATCTTGCTAAGAATAAACTGGAATAAAACTGTTTATTATGCATGTGAAAAGCTTTATTGTGGCCCCTTGTTAAAAGTATCACCGCTTCTTCTTCGTCCATTTTACTGAAAAAAGAGAATAGAGCTCCACTTAAAAAAAAAATATTTAATTTGTTACATGTAACCAAATTACGATTGTCAAACTTACTTTATTTACGCTTGAGTAAACTTAATTTGATTACTTGTAACAAATTAACTCAATTTATTTAATTTGGATCGCCTGCGTTTTTCAGTGTTTGGGTTATTTGCTTTCACAAACTCAGGTGTCTTTCATTGGGGAATTTATGTGACAGATGAAGGCAAATTTTGCAATGTTTCTGAGTGAGAATAAAAAAGAATGCATATTTTAATTTATGCCTATGCACCCTCTTAGTCAATACATAGAAGCAGCTTTCACTGGAATCACTGTCTTTTGGAGTATATGCTAGATTTACACAAATAAAGGTTAAAATGTTTTCTCTTTCTTGTTCGCAACAATGTTCAGTGACAGAGAGTCATCATCATCTGTGAACATTTTAAATCTTTCAGTAAATTCTCAGTTGGATTAAATCTAGACTTTGACAAGGTCACCTAAGCACATGAATACGCTTCGACTTAAACCACTCCATGTAGTTCCGACTGCATGTTTACCTGCTGAAAGGTGAACATCTGCCCTGTTATCAACTACAGACTATTTTCTACATCACTTCTACCGTATTCTCATCTATTCTGACCAGCTGAAGGAAAGAATCTCCACAGCACAATGTTGCAACCACCATGTGTTTTACATTTCGCACGTTTAATTTTGTTCTCATCTGGTCAGAGCACTTTGCTTCTTCCAAATGTCCCATTCATGGAGTGCAGCCGCCAACCTTTCATCACTTTCATGTTACTATGGAGATGGATACGAGTACTTTTCTTCCTGATTTTTGTCCTCCATATTTCACAAGCTTTTCAGATCCCATCATCCGAGTAACAATTTCACACTTTTCCTGAAAGTAATTACATATTCTCTACTTTGATTAGGTTGAATCACTCTGTTGAATTTTTTTCCCCCAATTTTGATTTCCCCTTCTCCAGTTGACCATTGTTCTATGCATACTGATTGTTTTTTTATAAGTGTGCATTATTTTAAGTTAGAAATAAAGATGTGCAGTATTATGTTAACGTTTTAGCAAAAAAAAAAACTCTCAGTCAGGCCTTCAATTAAGCACATTTTATAGCTAAAGCAGATGTTTGGCAGGTAAATGGGCTCACAGGGGAGGTAGAAGCTTGAGGCGGTGAGTCGGTGAAGCAAATTAAAAGTAATTGACATGAAGGAAAAAAAACCTCTTGGAAAACAAATTTGAGAGTCGTTATGTATGATCTGTAAATGAGCATACGTGGAGCCTAAAAGTTAACATTTATCTTAGAAAATGTACAGATAAATGTTTAATTCCTCTCAATATTGATTGGACTGTTCTGCTTATATCCTACAAATATATATATAAAAAATGCCACTAAATAAGCAGGTAAGTTAATGAGCTGATGCATTTGCAAGTTTTTGAGTGCTTTTGGTATTCAAAAAGATTTCTTGTCTTTATTTCCTTTCTAAAAGTTAAGAGACCTGGAAATGTCCTGAAGGACTTTCTATTGAATGTCACTGCTGAGCCTGTTCTTTATTTTCAAAGTTTGAAGCAGCCTTCAAAAACCGAGCTTTTCTCAGGAAGTGAAATTGGATCTAAAACAATGAAGCTGAGCGATGCCTTCACACCTGTAGGCAGCTATCAAACAACCCAGTAATTCAGGGTTTGCCCAGTTGAAATCTCTCTACAAAACGGTGCATTGAAAGGGCTTGGTGAGAAATTTACAGAGCACGCAGAGAAACTATTGAAAGGCGCAGACAACAAACGAGTGGCGACGCAGTGAGAATTCACACGTTCCCGACGACAGTCGTCCCAACAAAAACCTCATTTGAAACTTCATCACAGCAGTCCGCGTCTGAAGTGTGCAGAGCAGCTGGATGAGAGGGATTAGTTCAGGGAACGAGTGGTGTGGACAGATGACAATAAAATTGAGCACTTTGGCTCCAGTCAGTAAATCTGTGGAGAGGGAAAAGAACGGAGCACTCTCTGAATAAAAGAACATCTTGGCGGCTGGTGCGCATGGGGGATTGGAAATGTTCGTCTGCGAGGTGCCAGGGCCCAGATGGACAGAAAACAATTTACACGACAGGATCTCGTTTTATGTCAGCAAAACAAGGAATCAGCAGAAAAACAGGGCAGTTTTTCATTTTCATTTTTTTCAGAACAATGGACAAGACAATCGACGTACGAGCCAACGCTCGGCTCCTGAGCAGCGAAGAACATCGCTGGCAAAACCTTCAGCTGAACGCCCACAGAAAATTAGCAGCAGAAACTTAGAAACAGATTTATAGCTGGCTGGGATATTCCATCATTACAAATAAGCAAATTCATCATTGCAAAACAATATTTTAATTTTAGTTAATGACTAAACTAATAACATTATTTTTAAAACATTCAAGTTGAACTCATTACTTTGTGGGCCTATTAGATGACTAATAGGCCCATTAGTGTAAATTCACTGAATATAATCAGTATAATATTAATTGGATGGTTAGCATGAATAAACTCAAACAAGACACTGTGATCTACCTCAGTTTTGGGAAAAGATTGTGTACAAGAAGTGAAGATAAATGAAAGTAAACAAATCTGACAACAAGCTATACTGCAGAAAAGGTCATTCAAGTTGGATGAAGGCATACCCATTAAGCCCATTTGTTTTGAATCTTTTACTTTTTGTTTGTCTAATAATCTGAAAAGTGTGATGATCATATGCATTTAATGCAGAAGTAGACTTCTGAAAAAGTTAGCAGAAGTCTATTTTATGAACACCCAGAAGCTTTATATTTCTCCCAGCTTTTTGTTTATTGTTCATCTTTATGTTCCTCCATCAGTCTCTATGACTTTCACTCCTCCGAGCCTTGCTAATAAACTGTTTACCTTCCTGCTATTCTTTGCACAGACCTTCAAATTCTCAAACAAACCTATTTTATGAAGAGCATAAAAATGGCTTTTGTTTTTATAGTTTCATTTATTACAATTGTATGTGTGAATTTATTAATAGTTGTATAGTTTTTTTTCCACCTTGTATTCTTGCTATTCCATTACTATTTCATTATTATTGTTATTGCTAATTTCTAGCAGGCACGTGCAGAGGAGCAGGGGGGGCTTGAGCACCTGCCCTTTTTGCTCCTTGCCCCCAAGTGCCCTTTTGGTCAATTTTTTATTTTTATTTATTTATTTTTTGGTATTATTATTTCCTAAGCCCTCTTCTGACACATAAAAACATGTACTAAAATTATTAGCTTTTTTGTTTCTTTTTTCTACAACATAATAAGCCTTCTGGTCACCTTGTTACCTTTGACCTTTTGCCCGTGACGCATGACGCAGTTGCCTCTCGCGCAGTGAGATAAGGCAGCTAACTGGAGCTCAACGTAGCGAACGTTCCAGATCATATGTCTATGTTCCAGATTACAGAACAGTTTTTGGTGAATTAAAAAAAAATGTTTTGGGTGAATAAAGTGGAGTAGACTTACTACTTGTCAGATGACGGAAAATGTTGAAGTATCGTTTCTGCTTCAGCGGTTTAAGCAGAGAGGTAATGAAATACAACAGACACTGACAGGCCTCTGCGTCTGCCTTTCTCTGAAGAACTACTGACCGGGAGGAGACAGCCAGGTGAGGAAAAACTGTTCTTATCTGTCGATTCAGTATTTTTATCATGCAGACATTAGGCTGTTATTGTTGTGCTATTAGCTAGCTGCTAGCTAACGACTCTGCTAGCAAAGCTAGATAACTAAAAAGCTTCTTCCCTGTGTACGAGGCACATCGCCTGTCCAAAACTTATCATCTCCATAATGGATATATGTCCGATCTTCTAATTTCCTTTGCTGCATAATGTACATTGCATTTATTCTGGCGTTAGGTAAATGTGTCTTGAAAGAGAATAGCACTTAAATAAAAGACCAACAAGGATATTCATTTAGAATTAAAAATAACACTTTGAGCACCTGCCCCTTTAGTGGTCTCTGCACGGCCCTGATTTCTAGTGTGCGTTCATTTGTCTGTCACTTTGCTACTAATACACAGAAATCTCAGTCAAATAAAGTATTATTTTATTCTATTCTATGAAAGGATTGCGTGTCCAGTACAAGGACAATCTTTAATGAGGTTGACTGGTTTTTTCGTAAGCAAGACTCAGATTGTGATGAGCTTGTTCATAAATTTTTTCGTGTTGTTTTTTGTGGGAGGGGGGGAGGAGGGTTACGCTTGACATGATATAATCTTTCCAAAAACAAAACCAAAAAAAAATCAATTAAAAACAAAAACCTTTGAAACCATTTAGAGCTTTAATTTACATTTTGAAATCATTAAACAGTTTTATTTTGAAGCATTTCCTACTTGCTTGTATTGATGATTAAAGAGCGTTTTATCCTTGCGTGTGCATGTGGGAGCGGCTCTCACCGTCATCGATGTGACATGTCTCAGTTTCTACCACTCTGTCTTCTCTCTCCTGTCCCACATTTCGCCCCCTGCCTCCCGAAACACCCATAAACCAATGTGATAATGTCACCGATATTGATGTGCCCTCACCGGGAAGGCTGTGAAGATTAACTAGACAGTGAGACGGGGGAGAGAAACACGTGAGGGAGGCGGCAGAGGAGCTGCTGCAAAGTGAATTACCAACAGCCGCTCAGACTGAGAGAGGACAGCGAACAGAGACGGCAGAGACAGAAAGGAGGGAACAGAGTTCATGTGGTTCAGAGGCAAAATCCATGCCAATGGGATACAATTCCCTTTGGTCTCTTGGGGGAATCCACTGACTTCCTTCCTGCAATTACAGGGCCTCGTTTCCTCTCTTAATCCATCTGAATGTTTGTTTGTGTCTGTTTGTGCTACCTATTAGTGCTCTCTCATAAAAAATTAAAAAAAAGAAAGCCACCCTCCTCTGTACTAAAGCCCTCATTACTGGCAGTAGCTTTTTGTGCTTTTCTTCTTCTGGCAGCTGGAGTCTTTTGTTTTTTTTTGTCAGTATGATTAACTTTGCAATGTGGAAAACACCAAATAAATACTCACTACACTTGTGAGATAAAAGAGGAAGACTATTCCAATTAAGAAGAAGTGGCTCACACTGACAATTATGATAATTTAATCCAGGTAATTACAACTGTGAATTGATGGACACCCTCAGCTAGATCACGAGATTTTTGTTAAAAATAAAAGTTGTTTTAGGACAAATTTACAGTTTGCTGAGCTCCGAATTACTGGTACATTCTCTAACTTCAAGATTTTATGTAGGAGATCAACAAAAAGTGGGATATGATTGTGAAGGGGAAAGAATGGCTTTCAAAATTTTGACAGACGAAAATTATTATTTTTTATTTTTTTTTTTTTTTTTTGATCTTTTCTCTGTCTCCCTGAGCCCATACTGTGCAGAACCACCATTTGAAATCTCTAATGGTAGGTGTGTCTCTACCAGTTTATACAACGATTAATATTTTACCCATTTGTCTTTGGAAAATAGCTCATGTTCAGAATGCAAGGAGAGCAACCACATTTCAAATCTTGCTACAGATTTCTAATTTGATCTCAGTCTAGACTGTGACTCAGTCATTCTAACACATTAATAAACTCTAATCCAAAGTATTTTACTGTAGCTATTGTTCTCCTGAAAGGTGAACCTCGGCCTCAGTCTTCTGTAGTCTCAGTATTTAGCATAAGTTGGCTGATTTTCAACATTGGCTTTGTTATCACGTATGCTTTCTTTCTGCGCCAAAAAATTTAGTCTTGTTCTCATGTTATTGGAGCATATTTGTTCTGAGATTTCTGTGTCTCTATGGCCTGTGGCAAACTGTAAATAGGACTTCTTAAAGAGGCAGTGCCATGTACTCTACAGGCACATTGTGTCATTTCATAGCGCAATCAAATCATTTCAGTTTTTATAAAAATGCTGTGAACATCAAACATGCTGACCTTGCTCCGTCCGTTGACTCTGGATGATTGTCTGTGTGAATTTGTAGTTGTGCAATGCCCTTTCTATTTTAGGGTTGTGAATGTAACAGTGTGAGAGGATTAAAGCTTAGGACATTGATTTAAAAACCAACCTTTCTTTAAACTTCTATCTCTAGCCTGTCTGCCATGATGTTGTTTGTTCTCTAATGTCCTCTAACAAACATCTGTAAAAAAAAAAAAGAAAGAAAAAGAAAACAGATTTGTTTTTACAGAGACTAAAATTACAAAAAGATAACGTGACGTTTATCAATTAGTGGATTTATTAGGGTATTACGTTGCCTTAGATTTTATTTCGTATTAGATTCAAGGTTGTTGAATATTTATACATGCTACATTTTCAGGTTTTTATGAGTAAAAAACATCGATGCCTATTTGTTTAGTATTTTCAGTCCACTTCACAATTTTGAACTACTCTTTTTGGTCTAATTTATAAACTCCCACTACAATATATTGAAGTTTGTTTTGACAAATTGTGTATGACTTCAAGAGGTATACTTTAAATACCAAAGATAACACTGAAAACTGCATTTCATAAAGCAGAACATTTTTGTACCAAGGTAAAAAAAGAAAAAAAAGAAAGCTTTTATAATATTAAAGCCATCTGAAGTGTGTTTGACAGGACCATGTAAAACTTTTAGCCCAGAAATAGTTGCAATTTTCATCACAGTGGGTTAATATGTCTGCTCTCAAAAAAAAAAATAAAACTCCTGGACAGACTCAGAAGACATATAAAGTTGATGTATAAAGTTGATCCATTACTGGAGGTGAGGAATACTTTCTCTGATGCGTAGCCTCATTTCTGTAACTGTGAAATTACCTCTGAATCACAGACCGGCCGCTGAATGGACATTATCGCATCCAGAGAGCCTCAGTTTACCATTCAGGACACAAGAGCCAAATCCACATGATACTGACGACACGGGAGAGCTGCAGGACTTTTCCTTCAGATTTCTATTTTCCTCCCTGTGGATCACAAGGTTCTAACAAGCTGCTGAGATTCATGTTTCTTTGTTGTGGTTCTCACTAGTGTTTGTATTAAGATGATTTTAGTGATTTTACTTAAGTAACATCAGGTTTTCTGTAAACTGTTTCTTCCTATTTATCAGATTGATACTTGATATTGAGAGCAGTGTGATGGGTCTTGAGTCAACCCTAATTTCTTTTTAGTCCACTTCAAATGGATTTTTAGATAACCCTTTAAAGTCTTGCTTAAAGTCTAAACAAGACTTTAAAGTGGTCTTGTTTTAGACGTTCTCTTGCCATTGTAAGTTTTTCTTTATATTTTCGCTGCAATTTAATATATCTGAGCTTTTCTTATAAACTTACAGTAATGCAATGGTTAAAATCAGAGGGTAAAAACATTCAGGAATAACTAATAAAATGCATTTTTAAAGAAAACATATAATCTAAAAAGCAGCTCTCTAACATTAAGAGTCTGATGCATTGGCTGCTTTATTATCTAATGAAACAGAGCTCTAGATGAACAGGGATGGTTTCATACTCAGCTTTGTCTGCTTGACAAAACGCTAGAAATACTGGATACAACGAAATCTAGAGGCCAGACTAGATTGCAATAAACCTGAAGGCTGTGCACACAAATTGATGGTGAAACTGATCAATGTTGGAACTATTCATTTGGCCTTGTACTGTAATACATCCCATGTACGGTAGTACATATACTTGCTGGGTAAGTATATGAGTCACTGAGTAAACTGCATCAAGAAAAAAAAAAAAAAAGATTTTGAAACGCATCTTACTTCAATCAAAATAAATCCAAGAACAGATACAAATAAAGTCTGTGACATCTCTCAGTGTGGAAAGGGTTAAAACACCATTTCTAAGGCTACTGGGCTTCCAGTAAACAAACATTGTTGCTGTTCACAGTTGGAGTAAATGCAGTGCCGTGGTGAACCTTCCCTTAAGTGGCCAGCCAAGCACAATTACTCCTAGAGCACATGGAGGATTCATCCAGTGTGTCGCAGAACAATCCAGAACAACATCAGTTTGTGGCGTTACGCCCAAGCACATTGGAGTTATGTGGAAGGGCAGTTATCAATAGTATACCATCAAGTCCTCGTCTGAATGTCTCAGAAAAGCTAAATTAAAGTTGTGGAGTGGCCTACTAAAAGCCTATTTGCAATTTTGTGGCTCACAAAAACACATTCAACAGGAGAGTGGGCCAAAATTGCTGCAGAGCGACATAAAAGACTACAAAAAGTTGAAGGCAGACAGAACCGCCTATAAGGCTAACGTGGGTGTTATAGAATAGATCATATTTTGAAAGCTTTATTCCCTTACTAAATGAAAGTAAGGCAAGATCTTTGTTGAAAAATCTGCATTTTGGGTTTACTGATTCTTTGTTGAGTATTAAAATTTGCTTGATGATCCAAAGCATTTAGTTGAAAATGAAATGGAAAAAAAATTAAAAACCAGATGAAATCTGAAAGTTACTTCAACTTTTTCACTGATCTATATTAATGCAACCAAAGAGCTCAGACAGCAGTTTTTCCTCCTGTGATGCTGATTGTTTTCTACAAACAAGTTTTTTGGGGGTTTTTTATCATAACACTTTCGGTTTCTATCGTTCTTCACCTCACAGACACAGATCAGTGGAAGAGTATGTGTGCTGTTTTTGTCATTTCATTTACAGCTTCAGCGGTGATAGATGGTGAGTCTTATCTCTGTGCTCATGCAAATAACTGCTTTTCTCCTGCACTTTTGCTTCTGACAAACTAGATTTGTGACAGAAAGCGTGATGCAAATGTGGAAAATAGCACCTCTTCCATCAGCCTAAAGCTTGTTTAATCAAATATGTTTAACTTCAAATGTCACTGTTTAAAAATATGTTGTTGGTTTTTTTTTTTTTTGGTGAAAGTTCGATGTGCTCATGTGCAAACTTTAATATCAAATGCAAACATTTGCAGCTCAGGTGGATTTTGTGTTTGGATTCGGTGCTCAATTTCTTCCAGAAGGCCTTGATCAACAGATTTCAAAAACCCCTTAACAGATCAAATGACCTTTTTAAAATATTAAATGGGTTTAAAATTATAGGCTGATTTTCGCCTATTCTGTCTCTGACTCTAAATGTCACACAAAATTGCCGTCACTGATCGGCTACTAATTTAACCTTTCAACTTCTTTGGGCTTTTGAAGTCGTGTTGGCGAATGAGGTAATAAGAAGCAATGATCTGACACCAATTACCATGATTACACCCCCTCCTTGGTGTCAGAATACTGGCTGCACCAGGGTAGAAGGAGAAAATAAAGTGTTGATAAATGGAGAGAGAAGTGTGGAGGAACAGAGGAGTGACAAATGAAAACAGAATGCATGAACATGGATAGAGGAGAGAGGCAGCCCCTCAGGGACATCACGGGGAAATATGGCTGTTTTATACAGCGCTGTCAGGAGCGGATAGATTGGCAGTAACACACAGTCGGGCAGGCGAGGTGTGCTGAGTGATGGCCGCAAATAAAACTTTGACTTTTCTTCATAAATTCACCGAAATTCAAAGTTCTGTTCAAAAGTCGGCTGAAAAAGTTTGACTGGACTTTGGCAAAAATTGCCTCATATGTCTTCCAAACAGAGATGTGTGGCATCAGGAGATACAGCGGTGTGGAGAAGTGTTTACCCCCTTTCTGATTCCCTATTTACTTTTGCATTTTTGTCACACTTGAGAGTCTCAGGACATCAAACCACATGTACATGTTAGTCAAAGACGACACAGGTATACACAAAATAAAACTGTTTGTGATTAAGAGGGGTTAGGGAAAGGGGTGGGGTTAGGGTTTGAGTCGCTGCAGAGTTACACACCCGCACAAAATCAGTGGATAAGGATTCTTCTGAACCCGGTGCAAAGTATTATTGCACTGACATTTTTCTGGAGAAAATGTAGATAAAACCTTTAATGCAATGTAATATTCAGTAAACCATACCATGCTATTATTTCAAAGTTTCAACATATTATTAAGGTTCCCTGTTTCTCTAAGTGAATTGTGAATTGCCATCTACTGGAAAATTATGGCATTTAGGATTTTCTTGTTAGCTAAAGAAAGCTCAGAGGAGCTGACGGAGTTTGAGCAGATCCTCCAGGAATCACAGCTGAGTCCTTCCGAGTTACAAAATGTGAAATGTCCTCATTATTTCTGTGTGAGTTTCTTTAGTTTGGTCAAAGTCGAAAAAGTTTTAATGAATAGTTTTCTTAAAGCAAAATGAAGTGATTCAGTCCTGAATGTCTATTAAGTTTGACATTCAAACAAAAGCAAAAACATATGTAAAATGTACTTTTTTGAGCTTTGCGTCATATTATGATGTCGTTCCCTCATCAAAAACAAACCTGGAGTGTTGCTTTGATTCCTTTGTGCATGAGTTGAATCTCATGAATCTCCCGTGGCAACCATTAGGTTCATAAGATGCTTGGGGGAACCTAGCGCCACCTGCAGTTTTCCGAGTCTCCGTGACAGAGTACAATGAGATGGTCTCTTCTTTAGACTAAACTTTTGTTGTGATTTGTTCTTAAAAATGAAAACTGATAAATATACTTTGGAAAAAAACAAAAAAAAACAATAACAGATTCAGACTTGGTCAACGTGAATTTATCAAGTGCAATATTTCAAAATTCTCGTGCGTATGATATGGTAATGATTTTTAAAACGTCATAGGGGATCAAATAAAGTATTGAGTTTCTCTTACAGCTTAAAGTTTACTGCTACATAAAAAAACATACTGTGGCTTTAATGAATCATCACCAATTTGCAGCCACTGTCAGAGGGGAGTGTTTGACTGAAGCAAGGACAGGAAGTTAAGCTCTCTCTCAGGTTTTCTGCCGAGGTCCTCACGTGACTCTGAGACTTAAAAACTGTGGCTGCTTTCTGCAGAAGAAACCTGCTCATGATGGCTTAACTATAGGAAGAATGGTGTTGCATTGAGAGTTTGAGCTGTGCACTGTGGAGAAACTTTACCAAGCAAAACTATTGACAGAACAACCCACACAGGCTTAAAGTGAGGAGGAGTGAGAAAGTTTGAAGCCGAAAGGATTACTGAGATCATCCAAATCTGAGGTGGCTGCTTTGAATCTGATAGTTTTATTTCAGGAGTTATTTTCTAAGGGTGGATGAGTCCTTCATCACAAGAAATAGAAGCGTTTCACAGCTCATCTGAACTTCAAAAGCATTAAACACCCTTATGGTTCAATAAAACAGGATGCTTTTTATTAATATTTTATAGGTTTTGTTATGTTTGTCTTGGTTTTCTTGTGTTCTTTGCCTCAATAAAGCTCTCAGTATGTATTGAGTTACAACTGCTCTATATCTTCACTTTATTTGGCTTTTGTCTTGTTATTTCCGTCACTTTTATGTTATTTCATCTTTTGTATTCTCACGGTCTTTCTTTAACAAACCCACATTTTATGCGGTGTACCTCTCAGAGTATGTAGTCTCTGAAAAGTTTACCAGGATGTTCTTTATGGTTTTGGTTTTTCTATTTTGCAGGGCAGAATCGTTCTATGCAGTCCTTATAAAAGTCAGTCAGCTCTTAAAGAAAACAACACATTATATCACAAAGAAAGAAAGAAACTATTCATTAAGTGACTGATATGCGAACTGACCTACACATAAATGAAGCAATGTTTAGCCAATAAGAAAAAATATTAGTAAAATACCACAAATTAAATATAAAGGGGGAAAAAGAATGTCTACTAAATAGCTATTTGGTGAAAACAATGAAGAGATACATTAAGTTCCACCAAAAGAGAAACTGCTTACTTAAAAAAAGATGTTCAATTTTATCAAAACTCAAAAAATTCCATCAATCAATAATCTGCATCGTTTTCTGTCATATGCACAGAACTGTGTTCAGGTGGCTGAGTGCGAGCATCCCCACCTCCTCTGATTGCAAGGTGTGACTGGCAGGTGAGCTTCCTCACAGCTGATGCTCATCAAGCCCAATCAGCAGAAGGAACTTATAAAAAGGAGCAGATTCCACGAGACAGACGCCAGGTTGTTTGGAGACCAATCCCAGTTCCCGAATCCCTCTGGGAACCATTCCCTCTGCCTCCCTGTTCTCTGCGTTTTAGAGCACCTGCAAACTCACGTCAGTTTCCTGACTACTCCTCTGGTCCTCTGGACTCCTCCTCATCCTACCACAGAACTCGACGGCGTGTCCTATCCAACGTTCCACCGTCCTCCTCGTCGTCTTCTGGAAGAAAAAAACAAAACCACCACAAAACACAAATGGCACCATCTGCTGATCTCACTCACCTTCTTCACTTAATTCTAACCAACTCATCTAACATGACGTCCAGGATTTGACCTCCAAACAAAGGATTAGTTTTCTCCCAATTGTATACAATAAACTGTTCAAACTCTCAAAAAATCAAAACAAAATTCAACTACACTGTGGACAGAAATGTCCGTGAAGGGTTATCATGTTTCACATGAAGGTGGGAACCAGCAATTCCTTCAAACCACCTTTTGATCCTATAAGAACTCAAAGTTAAGGAAAACGAGTTTTTACATGAGCAATGACAACTACATATGTATAAAAATGGAATAAAGATTGACTAATAGACTATAAATAACTATTGTTATCTACAGTATTTAATTCCATCAAAATGTGCAAAATAAATCAATTCAACAAGACAGAACATATAGTTATTTGACTGCTTTTATGAGGTTTTGAAGGTACTTTGCTGCAGGTTTTGTGAGATTCCTACAACTGAATGTAAGAACAAAGTTGAAATCATGAAAAAAAGCCATTTTTAAAAAAAAATATATTTTTAAAAGGTTGTGACATTTCAGTGAAACAAACACAACATACAAGGAAGGTGACAGAGAAAATTCGGTAACACTTTATTTGAAGGGGGGTGAATAAGACTGTCATGACACTTTCATAAACATGACATAACTCCTGTCATGAACATGAATAAGTCTTCATGAATATTTATGACTGTTGTCATAAAGTGTCATTCGGTGAATTATGACACTTTTAATACAAAGTTGACATTATTCAAAATGTCTTTGTTATGACAACTTGACATTAACCAATAAATCATTACTGTTTAAACTTTACCTTTAATAACATAAAGTTACCTAATTTTCAAAGTGCAATCAGTAATACTTTTATAACAAATTTATATCAATAATGATTTCTTGGTTAATGTCAAGTTGTCATAACAAAGACATTTTGAATGTCGACTTTGTTTTAAAAGTGTCATAATTTATCGAATGACGCTTTATGACAACAGTCATAAATATTCATGAAGGCTTATTCAAGTTCATGACAGTGTCATGTCAGTCTTATTCAACCCCCTTCAAATAAAGTGTTACCGAAAATTCAACACTGTTTTCTACCCAGTTCAACTTCAAGTTGCAGTATTGCTAAAAACAACAAACAATAACCTAAATGCACATGATAATTATTTCACCGTTGTCTGCAGAATCCTCTCCTGCACACAAAGCCATAATTATAGAGTCTTAGTTTTACTTATTAGCAGATAAGACTTTTACAATAATCCTCCAGAGAACCTGTCTGAGCTTAGCACTAGCTAAACAGCCTCTCCTCTGTCTGTCCACCATCCCTCCTCCACTTCTTCATGGACAAAAAAGCAGCAGAAACAAGAAGCTCAGCAATCTGTGACACGGGGCTCTGAAAAGGACGATGAGCTGGATTCGACACAGCCTCGACTGAGACAAAACAGGAGAAGCTCTGCTGCGAGACTTATGAATGCGCTAGTTATTCATGCACACCCCACAAAGTGTGTGAGGGCCTATTTCCTCTGAGCTGCGTAAGCCATGAAACCGCATTGTGATCTCCAGCCGAGTATCGTGCTCTTTTAATTCCTATTTGTTTGACTTAGAGAGATTAGGCATTAATTACAGGCTAGAGGAATCAACCACACATATAAAGGCATACAGTGTGGAGTAAGGCTTTTTAAAATTGGAGTCTTCACAGCAGCAAGGCCGAAGGTGCACAGAGAGCTGAGACAGCATTGACTAACAGGGCTCTCTCACACACACACACACGCACACGCACACACACACGCGCACACACACACACCTACACCAGGCTTAACTGCTGGCTAAAAGCTGCTGTTCTGGGCGAAATATGTCAGGCTTTAGCTGATTTTAACACCAAATTCCCTCATGAGAACAGAGAGGATTAGTACGAGGAAGACAAGCTGACCAGAGCCAAGACAAGATAAATTTCACAAACACAAAGCACCTGAGCAAGCACTGCAGGCTTCGCATTTACCCAGAGTCTGCTAAAGCCCTCAGCAGGGCTTTCTGATGCTGTGGACTTAATGTTAGACCACATCCACCACATTTATCTGAAGACAACACAGCACCAGGCAAGGGCGTCACAATGAATGAGACTATTATAAAGGAATACTTTTATTTGAGTAATTATCTTAAAGAGGTATTATTAGCTATAGTGAACCGCAAAGTGTTAAAAAAAATGCAATGGACAATAAGTGGATCATTCACAGAACATGACGATATTTGCTAAATTATAGAGAGACAAGTAACTAAACTTTGAATTATTAAAACTTTTTATTGCAATGACGTTGAAGAAATAAAAGTGTGAAAGACAAATAACATAAAAAAACATAGAAACACACAAGAGAGTATCCTCAACGCATGTGCACTTATGTGAAGGAACTGCTGCTTTTCAGATCATCATTTCTTTATTTTAGACAGAGAGAAATAAATAAATGGCTTAGACTTTTTTTTTTTTTTGAGGATTTTCTAAACTGAAATAATGTTGATTTTGATTTGTATTTTTCTTCCCAGGGATCTCAGAGAAAACATTTGGCCTAGATAAATATAGCAGCTAGTGTTTGGGGAAAATCAGTTCTAATTTCATCCCAACAATAGGAAAAGGAAAAATACAATCCAATGATTTCTATTCCAAATCACGGAGACGTCCTTTCCCCCGACTTAATGAAAGAGAGAAATAAATTTGTCTCAATTCCAAATAATTTTCAAATAATTTCTGAGTATCTTTCTGATATTCATTGGCATGAATCGTCAAAGGTATTTTGGGGGTTGTGACCATTTGTTGTGTCAAAACATAAATTTCATCTAGCAAATAATGCAAAAGACTAAGAGAATTTTCTTTTCTCACACTCAGGTAAAGAAATGTGGCTTTAGTTTGAGTGAGCGTCTGCCTCCCTCTGGTGGCCATCCTGAACCGTTCACTTCTAATAATCTCTCATTTCAGCTATAACTATACACATGCACGTCTCCATAAGTTATCATTGAAAAGTTAATTTAATAAATATAGTAAAACTCCTTTTGATGCATGCATACAAACAGAGCGATCACTTTCCACATAGTTCATAACGTGCAAATGATCTCATTGACAGTTCAGCTCTGCAGAGTCACATTATGGTATAAAATGATATAAATTTACTGCATTGATGTAAGGCAGCTTTCTACCATGACATAATGCTCAAAGAACCGCCCACAAAAAAGTCTGTTTTCTGGAAATTTGAATAATAACATGGGACCATTAACAGGAATCTTGAATTCAGAAATGCCAACCTACTGAAAAGTATAATCATGTTCATCATAAGCACCCATTACTTTGTCAGAGCTGGTTTTGCATGAATAACTGCATCAGTGAAGCGGGACATGAAGGTAATCAGACTGTGGCTCTGCTAAGGTGTAATGGAAGGCCAGGTTGCTTTGCAGCAGCCTTTGGCTCATTTGCATTGCTGGGTCTTCCTCCTGAAAATGCTCCATGTATTTACAGGGATTTAGATCGTTTGGGTTCGAAGGCTAATGAAGGATGATGACACCGTAGACGCTCAACCTGGTGTTAACAGGTATTATCTGACAGGTTGCAAAATAAAATCTGCATACATTTTTCTCTGAGCTCGAAGCGCTCAAAAGTTTTCTGGTTTTGCACTGATTTTGGAAAACAGTGGACCAACACCATCATCAGTGACTGGAAACACACTGGATCTCAAACTCCTTAGATTCTACGCTTTTCTACTCTTCCTCCAAATGGTGGGACTTTGATCTCCAGATGAAATGCTACGTTTCGTTTCACCTGACCACCGGGGAACAGTGCCGTTACAGTTCTGTTTAGCCCAGCCAAGGCGTCCTGACATGGCAGTCGAGGTACAGTTCTTCTATCCCATGAGGTCTGGGTGTGGCAACGTTGCAAATTCCCCTTTTTGTTGCTTGAGCAATTCTCTCACCACATTTTTTACTTCCACTCTTTGGACACTGGACAAAGTGCAAAAACAATTACCTTTTGTGGGTTTCCCTCAATTTGGAGTCTTTTCCCATTAACATGTGTGCAAAATGTGACCACTGAATACAATTTCTGATTTATAAAGGAGCTTCACATCCTGTTATAATATTATTAAAGACATACCTGGACCGTGGCCTTGATTATTTCATGCATGTTTGAAAAATTGTCTAATCTCCCGTGGCAACCATTCAGTTGTGAAAACACCTGGGTGAACATAGCACCGCCTTCTTGGAGCTGTAGTTTCACAGAGCACCCGTCCCCTGTGACTCCCTCTATTCAGCTCCTTCAGACTAGCCAGCAGCAATTAGCAAACACCCGGTGGAACTGCACACCTGCCGAGCTCGTTGTACAAGCTAACAGAGGAAAGACGTTGTGAAGACTTCCTGGAGGAAGAGTGTCAAAAAGAGCAGAAGTTTTTAAAGCGACAGAGGCCCAATTTCAAGCCGTTAAATTACACAGTAAAACCTCTTGCGATTTCCCGTCAAAGTCAGCTAAATTGACAACTAACTAAAGATTTTAAACTTATCACTCTGCGTGTGACAGAAATGACTGGAAAAAACAACCAACACATCCCAGTTTCATTATCATTTGTATTTATTGTTTAAATTCACCAAAGTTTTCAGCTTAACTATGTCCAAGAGCATTCATGTCGCCACCGTGAGCGTAACACCAAAGTGACGACAGTGTGACATCATCGGGGCCATCATGACATCACATCATCATGAAGGGGTTCAAATTAATACCAAAGCCATCCTGAAGCCCATCGACGATGAAAGTATCTAACAGTCACTCGGGTCGAGCGAAACATTGCACATAAACTTCCAGCCGAGCTTCAAAACTTTTTCAAACTGCTGCTTTAAAAACGAAACCAAGTAAAAAAAAAAAAAAAGAAGCACTAACCATCCATCGCTTTAACACAAGTTTGTTAAATAAAAAACATGAAGGGAAGTTTTTTTCTCTTTCTTTTTCTCTCTTGTCTTTAACTACATGAGTCTGTACAGTGGGTATGATTTTAAAAATACAATGGCAGTTCTAAATGTCCCGGGATGACACGGTAACAGTACTGTGCGTGCTTACAGTTCGGCCATCTCATCAGTTTGCTTTTTCTTACTATTTTTCACTCCCACAGTGGGAAAGTGGGGAAAAAGCAGCTTCCGTCACATAAAATCCTTTTCACAGCATCTTTATAAATAATGTGGAACTATTTTTTTTTATTTATTATTATTTTAAAATAGAATTGTTTAAAAAAAGGCAATTTCCACAGCCAGAATCAAGAAAAAACAAAAGCAATTTCAAAATGACAATTATTATTTTCACCCATTTCAGTGGTTTCAGTGCAGATTTAGAAGCTAGCAAAATTTTTAAATTTGACATTCAATACAAGTTATTGTTGAGCTGATCCTAAGATTAAGCTGTTATTAAGAAGAAAAGGAAGACTCCCTCTGTTCAGTTTTAACTTCAGGTGTGTAAATTTACAAAGACAAAGTGCTTTCTCTAGCCACTTCATAGGACCATAACATCAAAATGAAAATGACACATTCGGACCGCAATTTGTTTCTTTCTACTGCAGGTCAACTGAATGTCACTGTTGTATAATTGTGACTTCCTTTACAGTTTCAAGTCTGAGCAGCTCAGTAGATTACACATAGCATTAGCTTTGCTCTAATTGGTCTCTTTTTCTCTGCTAACATTGTCCTTTCAATAAAAGTGTCCTACCATCTATACTAATTTCAGATTTTGTGCCTCAGCATTTCAGTTATTTGGTATCATTTACTTTGACACGACACCGTCTTATGGTCACTAAGTGATGTTAATATATGGCTATAACCTCCTTTACTAACATCTAAATGATGAGAAGCCGTAAATACAGAGTGCTTAAAGAATTTTAGTTCTTCACTAAAAATAATACATTTTAGATATTCTCGGTAATAAAATATTGCATTATCCCCACTATTTTATGGCTCTTACTGCTGATGATGTGCCAGGAATACAGTTGGTAGTTGTGTTAGTTTCGTCATGAGATGCCAGGGGACCCAGTACTACGAAGCAGGGTTAGATGCTTATTGAGAAAATTCAGAGTTTAAATCAAGGGGTCTTTTTGTACTACAGGCTTTCTTCTTGTTTAACCATTTGTGCATCATTAGATATTTACATATACCCAAATTAATATATGCTTAACATCCCTTCCACTTGAGCCATTAACAACCTTCTGGCTTAATTCTGCCTGGAAGAACACTCAAACTGAACTGACACCAAGAAACAGTTTCTGATACCTAATCATCACCTTTAGGTCTGACTAAAATCTGCAGTTGCCCACATGAACAAGCTAAATGCCTCCCGAAGAACAGATTTGTGGTCAAGGATGAAGCTATGTCAGTTTTACAGGTACTGTAAAACTAATTTAGATAGTTTGGTTTGCAGGCAGAAACAATTTGGTTTAGGTTGTGGTTTGTTGCAGAAGCTTGGTGTTATTCTGCACTGTCCTTTGCAAAAACAGGTTTTTATGTGTTTTGGATCATTGTCCTGTAAGAACACCCAATTGCATAGTATAGTAGCACAAAACACCTCGCTGTGGATTTGAGGCAAAGTTGAAGAATTAATAGGCTGTTGCCCCCTTTTCATTCTTTTATTCCCTTTTCCCAATGCACCAATATCACTGCAGGGAGGCAGGCATGGTTGAAATGGCTCAAAGAGATTTTACAACCTTATGTAAATCGACAATTCCCTTTTCTAAAGACATTTCTGGGACTTTCACATTTTTCTGACTAATGGTCAATCCAAGGACTTCTGTCAAATCCAAGAAAAACTACTTGCTGACGATGATGAGCAACAACCAGACATGAGTAGGCCTCGGTCTTTTCAAATTAAAAGAGGTTCTAGAACCTTTTCCACTACTTATCGAATGATTTAGATGAATTTATGTATATATTTTTTAATATTTGTTGAGATAAAATCTCGAAGAAATTAAAACCTTATTCTTGTTTTCAAAACACCATTGAAATTGTATGTTTTATAATCATTCTACTATGGAGTTTTAACGATTTAAATAAGTAGTTAACCACCAACTAATTTCTAGCTGCCAAATCTCTAAAAGAAAACCTGCTTCGTAATACAGATGATATTGAAATGTGTGAAACCTTCAGAGAGTCATAGTGCCACAAAAACTCTCTGACCATTCTTCAACATAAACACCAAAAAACTAAGAAGGAGGAAAATGGCATCAGAATAATGTCCAGCAAAGTTTCCTTCCCACACCGCTTTGCATAAATCTCTTCATTAAATCATCTGTTATTTACAACAATGCATGTGATCCTTATCATGGTCTGGCCCTTCAACCAAGTCCTTTGGGTCATGTCGTCAAACACAATCCAAATATTAAACCCGTCCTCATTTGGACAAAAGTAAAAAAAAAAAAAAAAAAGTCTGTTTTTTTTTGTTTTTTTTTATACAGTAGAATACGGTTGACAACTTTCAAGTAAAACAGCTGAATACTGATGTGTTCACACAGCAGAGGAGACTTGGTTCAAACTACAGCTGAAAATCATCCTAACGAAGCGTCACTCAAGTCATCCGCAGCGCTCAACGTCGAGGACAAATCTCAGAATGGTTGTAATGACTTCAGTTCGACCAATGTGACAAGAAACTGGACAAAAACGTCATCAACAGATGTTTGGACAGAACATTGTGACTAATTCTTTTTTTTTCATTACTGAATCTACTGAAGGAAAATGTTAAACAATTATTTTTTCAAAAGTATAGAAAAGCCATCATAACCACGTACAACTAAGCCGCTGATTTCTCTGCCTCAAAGAATGGAACGTGTTTCTTGCTTGAAATATTGTGAGTGAATAAGCAACACCCACGGTTTTGTTTTGAATAGTAATCCATTGATAATAATCAATGCAAAAAAAAAAAAGACAAAAGCACACAAATATCCAAAAACTAAAATTGAGACAGCTGAGGACCAGAGATTGTTTTTTTGTTGTTGTTGTTGTTGTTTTTTTTTTTTGTCATTGTTGTTCATCTTTTTTCCCTTATTTTTTTTTTCCTTACTCAAGTTTAAAATACATATATTTACCAGCTGTATAAGATTTACAGAGGAATTTGGATTCATCAAAAAAAAAGCACAGTTTTACGTCAGTTCAGCTTTCCTGGCTTTGTGGTGGACCTCGAGTCCAGTCCAGTCCAGCCCAGTCCAGTCCAGTCCAGTCCAGTCCAGACCGGCCTGGTCCAGTGCCACGGAGTAGTAATGGCCATTGCTGGGGCAGTAACGTACTGATAACTGTGTGCCATCGTGTGCTGGGAAGATGGCAAATAATTGCTAGAGTTTGTCACACTGTGCTGTACTTGCTCTGTTCTTTCACACTGCAGGAAGCTCAGCGCAGCTCAGCTTCACCAACCAGTGTGTGGAGGGGGGCTTTCGCCTGTACAGCAGTGGGCACTGCAGAAGAGTTAAAGGGGCCTGAGCAGACTACAGAGGCCAGGGGTTGCTCAAAATTTATGGCTGAGGATCTCGCTTGTAAAGATATTAAAGAGGAGAAAGTGAGAGACTTCCTGGAGCAGAGGAACTAACGTCACTCTCAGGTTCTTAGATGAGACGGAGGTCAGAGAAGACGAGGGTCGATGAAGCCGGAGAGTGCCTTCAGAGGGAAAGAGGTCATCTATGTCGTCGAAGAGATACCTGCAGGAAGCAAAAGGGTGAAATAAAGCTGTGAGAAAACAGAAAGGGGCGCAAACAAAACCCCAAGTTTCAACAATCGATGGTTCTGCGCAGAGACTTTTAACCACTTTACTTTCCTTGCACTTTGCTTCCTATGAACCAAACCCTCTTTGATTCTTCAAAAGTGGTCTTGATCAATCAGGCTAGTTTCTAAAAGTCTTTCCCCAGTATTTTTTATTTTTTTTATAAGACTGCTTTTTAAATCTTTTTCAGTACAGTACTTTCAGCTGAATCTATGCTAAGTAAAACTACCTTTTGCTGAAATTACAGCTGCAAACATTTTAGTGAACAGACTGAGAAAACTGTGGCATTTTTTAATGCATTTCATAAAAAGGGTCTCTTAACTGAAATGAACTGAACTGAGCCACAGGAACATTTGTGCAGGTTTGAAACGGAGACTCTTCAGAGCCTTGTGTGATCTGTTAACATGTCTGTGTGTAGTCCAGAGTATTCTTCATCGTCTGTCAGTTTGCTGCCACCCAGAAATTTTAAGCTGACCTTTAAACCGACTTCCAGCCACGGGATGCTGCAGGTGCAGCTTTGGCTCTGAGCTCAATAACGGCAAAGATTAAACGGTGTCAGCCTCCAAGCTGCTCTGCGGTCTGACCTATGAACCCCGTGATGTTGTCACTGTCTGGGTCAATTGACCAATCTTCACCAACTGCGAAAGCAAAACTTACTGCACGTTGTAGAACTATTCCTTATACTTTCTGTGTACACCCTTCATCCTCCAAACCACATTCTGAGTCGAAATGTGCAGCTTTAGACGAGCGAAATCAATTTGTAATTTGAATGACTGGAAACATGTAGCATAAAGTGGCTCTAAAAACTATTTGGAGAGAGTAATTATTCAAAAAACTGAACCAAAATCTGTCCTTTAACGTTGAATTAAATGATTACAGGACATTTTCTAACTATCTGTAGGGGCTTTAAATAAAAAATTAATTGTATGAATGTAATGAAATCAACAATCGCTCATCTGCACAATGATGACAAAACAGCTTTTCCTTTATGAATAAAAATAGCAGTGGAGAGCTGACCCACCGATTCAGAGTGTTTCTGCTCGGCGTCACCGGTGGCCATCTTCAGCAGATGGTCTCCAGGTGGCGAGAGTTCTGCAGAGATCAGGGGGAAAAAAGCAAAGGAAGACATAAAAGATGTTACCACACAATGAAAAATCCTTTCACATTTCTGCACATAACTTTCTGTTTCGAAGAAATAAAGATGTCATGTAAAAGTATTTACCCCCTTACACAACTTCAGATTTTTTTTTGTCACATTTTAATGTTTCGAATCATCAGACATATTTTTACAATTAGATGAAGATAATCGTATTAAACACAACAGCAGCTGTCAAGTGATTCTCGTTTTTTTATGTGGGAAAAGTATGTGGAAAGCACATGGAAAAGTAATTTACCACCAGTCCAATAAGTGCCACTGCTGGCAACGAGTCTTCTTCATCCTTTGGTCCTCTCTTACTTGCAAAAGAGATGAAGGCTTTGACATGTTTAAGGTCACGCCAAAGCCTCACAATCAGATTTAAGTACAAACTTTGACTAGGTCACTCCACAACAGTGTTGTTTTGAGCCATTTCAGGGTGAACTTGTCTCACTGCTTATCCTGCTGCATAACTCAAGCGTGCTTCAACCTAAGGTCACAAAGTACTGGTGAACATTTCCCTTCCACATTGTTGAGAAAGAAGAAAAAATGGTTTTGCTTCTATGACTGCTTCGTCAGAGTACTGAAGCAAAAAATGCACCCCAGATTATCTCACTTATCACAGTGTATGATGTTTGTTTTCTTAAATTCTGCATTTGTTTTGTGCAAGATGAAACTGTCAGACGTCTCTTTGTTTTCTCTTTGGTCAGCCGTGGCTTTGTCCTTTCATCCCTCTCACGGCTGCCAGTTTTGTGCTTGAGTCATGATCACTGACCTCACCTGAGGCATGTGAAGCCCACAGTGCTACAGATGTTGCTATGGGTGCCGATGTGACCACCTGGATGAGTCATCTGCTCCTAGGAGGGATTACTGCTGCTCCATGTTTTCACCATTTGTACATAAAGGTCCTGGCTGATGTTCATTGGTGTCCCAAAGCCTCAGATATTTTTAACCCTCTCCAGACTGAATGGTGTCAGTGACTTTGTTTTTCATCTATTCTTTAATTTTTTTTAAAAATGAATTGTTTCCTGAGGTCATTTAGCCAACTTCATGTTGTCACACAGGCTCTACGATAGATTTCTCCATTCTAAAGGTTTGTTATTAACATGGATGTTGCACAGTTCACTTTTTTGTAATATGTCTGAGTGGCTTGAACAGCCTTAATATTTTTAAAATGTCACTTAAAAACAGTTTCTTGTATGTACACAGCGTACATTTATTATTACATATGTTATTCCATTTATTTTACCATCTGAAATATTTAAGTGTGACAATAAAGGCAAAAACACAACCAGTCTACAGCCTGGTAAATACTTTTTCACATCACTGTGTGGGTCTTACAGGTGTGTCGTTCCACTGCCGTGGTAAATCTTCAGGTTCGGGTGGATAGGACATCCAGGAGGGACTCCGATATGAGGACGGTGGAGACATGACGAAGTAGTCTGAGTAACCCGGACGATTGGCTGATATAGCATAGACTGCTGTGATTGGGTTTCCTGTTAGGATGACAGTAATAGTGAAAACAAACCACTCTCCTGTCCCCTGTGTTTCAACATGCTAATGCCGTGTCTTGCCTGAGTAGGTGCTGATGGACTGATCTACAGTGACAGCAGGGAACGGTGTCCTAGAGAGCGGCAGGTAGGGGGCGCCGTTGTGCTGCTGGGTCTGCAGATCTGATGCTTCGGACACACGGGGCTTCAGACTCACATCAGGGGTGGAACTGTTACTGCAGAAGAGACACTGATTTCAACTCCAAACAGAACAAAAAACCCCCATAAAACAATCGGCAGCACCAAACTAGAGCTTCATCTAGCTTAAATACGCCGCACGCTTCTGCTGCGAAACATAACAATGTGCTTATGAACACGATACTAAATATACAAAATGGATATGAAGCTATATATACTAAGCTATAAATTATCTTTCCATTTATCATGGTTCTGATCAACTAGTTGACTCAGTAAATTGACTTTATGGTCTTTGATCAAACCAGAAGTAGGCTGAAAAAATATCAAGGAAAATAAAATTACACGAAAAAAATTAAAGTTGGAGGTCGTATGTGTTTCATTGCTTAGACATATTCTCAATTTCATTTGGAGTACAAGTGTTGCTTTTTACGCCAAATAAGATGTAAATGCGAGCCAGTTAAATTCTCTCAGTTCTTTAGTCAACACAGATTTATAAGATACAGTTTTACATAAACTATGCTTGCTGCTTTTTGAAAAATAATTAAAACAAATAATTTGAGCATGGAAGCTGGGGTTTAAGTTGGATCAGAGCAGTAAAAGTGGCTCTCGGTTTTATGTTTAATCTGTGCTGACAGTTCCGTTGTCAGCAGGCAGGGAAGGTAGCTGAGCCCCCTGAGTCATGACGGACAAAAGCAACAGAAATGTTATCTGACATCCAGTGAGAGCACTTTGAACGGTGCACACCAAAGGCAGATAAACCTGTAATTATGTGAAATTAACATAAATAGTGACAAGGAACGCTCTGAATAAAGCTGAACAACTGAATGATAAGAAACAAAACAACATTTCAGTTCAGGAGTCAGTGGTGTCCTTCCACTTGTTACCCATTTTATACCAAAGCATTGCCACTTTGCCAACTCATCTCTATTTCTCCCCATGTACTTAACTGTTACATTTTATTCTATTTTTCTTGACAGTTGAGTATCTTGATAAATTATGAAAAGAAATAATCATGAAAAATGCTCAAGTCTCATTTATAATCGAGTTTAATTATATATCACTCAGTCTTTAATTGTGGCCCAGATTCCCATTAAATTCACTTGACTCTTATAGTTCAGATTATAACCCCAGATTAATCAAACTACGCACATATTCCTGCAGTGGGATACTTTTTTTTTTCTGCAGCAGACTGAGAGTGCATAATAGAAAATACTTGTAAATCACTGGTTGTCACAAACCACTTCTCCATTGTCAAGTCTCACTGTAACTGCCTGGTTTGGTTCTAGCCAAGTCTGGTGCATCTACTGCAGTTGTTTTTCAGGTAATCACTGCTATGCAATGAATGGTATCCTGTACTGATGAACAGGTGAGCAGATTAAATTATCTTTAGTTAATTCACAACATTAAAATAAAAGGCATCCAAAAGTCTACATTTACATCCATACATAATATACAAACTTTTCATTTATTGCAAAAAAAAGAGAAAACAGAGCATCCAGTCAGCATCTTAAACAACCACTGGAGACATTTGTCATGAGTCAATCCTGTTACCGTGCAAAAAATGTGAATAATCATCTAAGTATTTAACCGCGTTGGGATATGTTGATATTTGTTTTACCTGGCATGTGAAACGATTTTTGGAAACACCGCTGTTTCAAGAATCTTCACTATCGATCCTGAACTTTGCACCTGCTCTGTGTGCAGAGCACGGCTGCTGCTGTCAGTGAGGTATTGTAAATCATCCAGCACATCACAGCGCAGTGGCCTGCACTGTAGAAACACTCTGGATGTTGAAGCACTGTGCAGGATCAGGGGACAGATGAGGTCACTGACAGATTCTCAGAGCCATAATGCACAGAGCACATTAATGCTACACACAGCATACTAAAGAGGAATTAACATGCTGCTCTCCTCCTCCCACAGGGGCACAGAGGAGCTGAAGTCTGCAGAGCTGAATGATTAACCACTAAAACCTGCATTTAAATAAACATAAAAAATAAAAAAAAACAACTGCTTGGATTTCAGCACAACATACAAAACTGCTCTTATTTCCTACATCAGTAATACAAATCTTAAGAACTCAATTTAAAATAATCATCTCATAATAGCATGTTTGTCTCCGTGTCGCTGCTCACAGCTGGGGGGCTTTGTGCTCTCTGCAGTGTTTTCTACACATAGCCCACTAGATGGCGATCACGTTACTTCTTGGGAACATGAACATCGGAGCAGTCAATCACTTCCTGCAGTGCTCAAGTGCCCAGCAACACAGAGCACACAGCAACAGCATTGAAATGAAGAGCATGCTCAGGTCACGTGATGCAGACTAACATATGGGCCCGACAGAGGGAAGTTAGCGTGCAGTCACTTTAAATGATGCCGATTAGGATTGTTTTCGTCCTCGCGTGTTCTTTCCAGTCACTTTAAATCTGTTTGACTCATTCTTTTAGACGCAAACCTTCTGTTTAATCTGAGAGCCTTTAAATGTTATGTATTTCCTGTTCCAAATGTCTCAACGATGTAACATTGCTATAAACGACGTCTTTCAGCGAGGGCACAGTGTGTCATCTTTCTATTCGTCCTGAAGTTGATACCACATAAGGGGACATATTTTTCTGTATTTGCGTTGGTGTGCGTTACCATCGTATTGAGGTTCCAGGTGGCGGTCCCGGTCTGGAGGGGATTAGAGGCGGAGGAGAACCGATGCCCATATCGGGAAGCTGAGTGAACCGGAAACCCTGCAATAAGAGAGTCAATACACAGCAAAGAAAAAAAAAACACACACACACACACACAACTTAGAACAAAAAGTAAGTAACAGGTTTATACATTTGAGTTGCAAATAGTGGTTTTATTATTGGTACCAGCTCAGGTTTTTGTTCCTATTAACTATTAAAGCTCCTCCTGCTTTAATAGTTGCTTTAGCTGCTGTGATGACGTCTAAAACTACCCATCCAAAAACATTTTGATGTAAATAATTAAGATCTGTCATACATTTTCTATAATTTAGAGTCTTTTGAACAAATAAAGGAAAGAGGCAAAGTGACAAGACTTCCTCATCGGTATGATGAGTATTGAAGCATCCCTGTTGCTCCACAATGCTGGTCAGATGGTTGAAAAAAAAATTGTGGTTGCGCCACAATTAATAAAGCAAAAATAAATAATACATTGGATTGCAGAAATTCAATAGCGACATTAAGTCAGGAGGCTTATAATGGCAAATGGCTGCTCTGGGTTTTATTTATGGGAATCTGAGTGGAGGGGTCAGAATACAAAGTGCATGCCATACTTCTCAGATATTTATTTGTAAAAGTTGTTAAAACCTTGAATCATTTTCATTTCACTGTACAATTATGAGTTACTTGTGTCGCTCTATATAATGACATGCCCCCCAAAAAACATGCACAAGTTTGCTGCCCAGCTTAATACAATGTGGAAAGGTTAAAGTTGTAAAATACTTTTGCTTAAATAAAACATATACACCAACTAACTGAATAAAGGGTTTTTTATCCACAGTACATTAAAAGGTGGTTTAAAATAGGCTCAGCATCCAGCATTATTTTATGGCTGCAGCTTTTAATTTAGCACTTACTGGTTTAGGCAGGCTACACTGATGCATGTCCTCGTAACCCGCGCTTCTCTGCCTGCCTCCACAGGGGTGGTTCATCGTCCCCGGAGCGCTGGTCACACCATCACTGTAGTGACTGCTGTGGGAGGGGTTGTAGACACTGTGGGCATGATGGTGGTGGTGGCGGTGGCTGAAATTCAGAGATAAACGGCATCAAAAATGGAAGAGAGATATGGTTTTACACTTCTGTCTCTCGCCAGTATGCTCGGGAACACTGAGCAAGCATGTTCAGGCTCAAAATGTATTCCACTTTTCGAGAAACAGCTTGAGAGTGGGCTGTTTGCTCTTCAAAAGTTCAAACTGTGCACCAGGGGACCTCTCGCTTCTCCACACAATGCTGTGAATGATGCAGATGTTCTGGCAGATAAAGCGTCAGTGAGAAAAATAAAATTACTTCGTTGGAGGGGAGGGAGGGTCATGATCCGGAGGCGCCAGGCTGAAAGCGTTGCCAAGCAACATGTGCATCTGCGTGCGGACCTCGTCAATGGACGGCTGTGAGCTGAGTGTGGAGGAGTCGGATCCGCGGTGAGCTTTCACCCCCAAACTGCTGTTCCCGGTTCCAGTGGATCCTCCTCCGTAGCCCAGAGAGCTCATCAGACGGTCCACGTTCGTCTCCTCAAACGGTTCTGGTTCCCCCTGGCAACGCAGCAAGCACACTCAGAGAACAGACCGGGAGTGCAAGCATTATCTTTCCGATTGTTAATTTTAACAACACTGACAGCAAACACCCGGGCTTGTAACCGTCATTACTTTTTCAGCTGCTTTTCACCATGGATTTCTTTCTCATCTCACAAAAAAAAAAGGAGTAGGAAGGAAGAACTTTACAAAAATAATTTAAGGCCACAGAAAGCAGAAATGTGCAAATGTGGCTTTCCTGACCAATACTAATTTCTGATTTTTTCCTTCAAGTCTAACCTATTAATTGTAATTATGTCTCATTAAATTTTATTTTAAGGATCCAAGGAGAAAAATTTACTCTAAATTAAGAAAATGAAAATTATTTTTGATCTCAACTCAGTCAAAATGCCTTCTTGTTAAATAGAAGCTATAAAAGCAAAGATCATAACACCCATACCTACTTTTGACAAAGACTTTTCAAACTATCTTAAATTGGATAGCAACTTGAAACAAGTCCAGCTGTCAGCACTGCTGCATTGCAGCAACAATTTCCTGGGCTCAGATCTTGGCCAAAAAAATCTTTTGTCATATCTCTTAATTGTGTTTTTGAAGGATTGATGCGTCTGGTCGTTTTGTCTTGTGTGTCTCTGTGTCGCCCTGCGATAGACTGACTACCTATGAAGGGAGTAAATTGCTCTAAATGAATGTTGGAGATGGACACCGGCCCTCCCTTGACCTTGCAAGGATAAGCGGAGATAGACAGAGTGTGAATGGGAGGATGAGTGTAGCTTATGACAGCAACTGTGCAACTTGAAAGCAAATATGAGAAAGTACCCAGTTAAGAATACTTCAACTCTAAGCTGTGTATAGACACAAACACACAGTTGATGCACACACTTTTCTCCTTGTTCCGCTTCAAAGCGCCCGGTGCAGGGGTAAACGCTATCGAGCCTCCAATCTGAATCCATGAATGGGTTGTAATCACATTCAAAGCCATTGACATTCAGCCGGGTAGCACAGTCGCATGTGTCATTACAGTGCATCAGAGTCACAGTAGAAGGATATTTCACTAATCTCTCATTCTTTTTTTTTTCTTTCAACTTTTTGCCCCAATAAAACAAAGAAATCGCTCCATCTGTTCTTTTTTAATCACTTCCTTTTTTTTCATTTTCATGTCTTTATCTCTGTTTTATAAAGTTCATGGGAGGGTAATTTTATTAATCCTGTAGGTCTGAGCAGAGAGGAAGAGGAAAGGGAAGAAGGGATGGGAAGGATTAAAGTTATAAATACTCAGGGGAGATTATTTTTAATAGATTGACAAAGTGGCAGTGATTTACTTTGCTACAGCGATCAGTTGACTGACTGAGTCAGAGGACCTGAGCTGCTCACTGCAGCTTCAGAGAGAATCTGATTTTAAAGCTTAGTGTGATCTTGCTGCAGCCAAGTTTCAACTACAGGAAATCTTTCAGCCACAGGTCCTGCTTGAAGCACCCCGTGCAATAAATATATGTAAAAGGATTTTTTTTTTCTGACCTTTTCAGTAATCTAAAATGTTTGTTTTTAACAGCTCAGTTGTTCTTTTTTCCAGTTGGAATGGTCATTCAGTAACTAATTTCAATGGCTTCAAAAACAAGAACAGGCAGAGTAACTTTAAATCTCTTTTAATAATGTATGTGGGGAGAAAATCATACAAATAACATTGAAAATATACCGTGATATCTATTTGGTTTAACATCCCTTAGCAATTTGTATACCTGAAGGTCAATACACATTAGAGGCATACACCCTGTGTAAATAAATAAGACTAAATTGTTTTCTATTAACCCACAATTGTGGCATTTTTGTCGGCAGCCAATGCTTTTAGGTAAAGTGACCAGAGATCCTTTGCAAAACTGTTTCACTTTGCATAAAACTGGAGTTGATGTCTCTGCACAGTCTCTGCACATTTCAGAACGATGCATTCAATCTGTGCTAAAGGCAACAAAGGACTGATTCAGAGGATGGATCTGATCTAGATACGTACGTCGTAGCCGTTATTTCGGATCCCCCTCCTGGATCTCTCCCTCAGCACTAGCAGGTCCATCTCTGTCTCCACTGGGCTGGGGCTGCTCAGAGACTGACGGCTCCAGTAGGTGGGCTCTCGTGGGTGGGAGTACCTGTTGACCAGATGTCGACAGATATCGGGGTTTTGTTGTTTCTTTTAGTTTTCACTTGCCTTTCTGTATTTAACTCAACCATTAGCATAACCAATCATGTTTACTAATCTGGCAAGCTTCCTAAAGCTAGTGTGTTTGTTTGAAAATTGTAACATTTTCGAAATAAAAGCATTCCTTTGTTTTTCCAAATGAGGTTTAAAATCAATTGTGCCTGTAAGGTAGACCGTTAAATTCTTCAATGACAGATTTTTATTTGGAAAGTTGAACTATTTTAGCATCAAGTTGTTGTTGCTAAAATGTAATTTAAAATCAATGCTTGTGGGTGAAAAAAAATATTTTTTTTACTGTCCACTAAAACTAATTTCTCAGTCTTTGAAGAAAATAAAAAAAATTCATAGGTACAAAAACTTAAGAGCTTGAACCTTCGGCTCTTATTGTAAACTAGAAAATAACTTAAAATGAATTGCTGAAGTTGAGAACATTTCTACATATAAATTGAGAATGCTAATGTGTGTTTATTGTATATAATACTTTGCAGATATGCATTTGAATATATACATACATGCATTTTCATGATTTATCATGATCTGAAGATTGGAATTGAGATGTCTGCATTAAAACAGATTCTGACTAAAATGTCACACTTTTCCTGAAGACGGGTTTAAATCCTGTCATACTTTCTTGTGTTTAATCATACAAAAATCTTCTCACTGTGCACCAGGTTTTATAAACAAATTGTACTCCTAATCTTAAAGGCAAATTTATACATAGAACGTCTCCAGTCCAGTAAGTTGCATTTCACACAGAAATGAAATTTTCATGATTTGATTAAGGAACATAGATGACGGTGAGCTGAAGTAAAACAGGCTTTTTATATGTGAACTTTTACATGTTGCTAAGCAACAGTCACAAATCTACAGCGAGCTTTTTATTATATTTGCCGTGAATTTTCAGTTTCATCTACAAAGTATTAATAATCTTATGCACGGGTGTGTATTAATTACCACCAGTTTCACACAAGCAAGACGTACTGAGGATAACAATATGAGCCAACTGTTGAGCCTTTACTTTAATACTTGAATGCATCTGTGATGAAACTAAGAGAAGATGCAAGACAAACGGTAGAGTTGTAATCATTTTTATGAATCTATGAAGAACTGTGATGAAGAAAACCCTTTTGTTGATTTAAAACTAACTAGCCTAGAACAAATTTATTGTATCAATATGTTGATACTAATTAGCCTACGAGCTAGTTCATGCTTCTTTGAAACTAACAGGGAAACTAGTCAGGAACAAGTGGGAAAAAAAGATGCCACTAAAGTTAAAATGAAATAAAACTTTCTCTGAATTTTAGAGTCATTTGTTGCCGTTTTTTCTGGTCATTTCGTTGCTATATAAGGCCAACTCCTCACCTCTTATGACATCCTGCAAAAGAGGCCCTCTTCTCCTCAGCAGTCAAGGGCGGTTTGATGGCGCCGTCATGTCGGTTGTGCCTGCTGTCACGGTGACTGTAACCATGGTTGAGACTCTCAGAGAGCGAGAACTCTCCGTACCCCTTCCTTCGAGCCTTTTGACGCAGTTTGTTTCTGTAGTGCTCGATGTCCGATTTCTGCTTCAGCCCAACGTGGTTTGCCTATAAATAAACAAAAATTTGAGTACTGGTGTCAAGTCGTCATGTTAAAAAGAAATCCAAAATATCTGTTAAATGTTTTTCTTTTTCTTTTTACACATTACAGATAGTCAAGGAACCTTTCACACCTTAAACATATTTTTTCTTCAAAGCACACCTATAAATTGGGAAGGGACAGAAATCCCCTGCTGTTGGTCCTGGTATATTGTGTTATGTGGGCTGAGGAATAATTTTTTGCCAGTCTCAGCTTGAGAAGTGCACAGACACAGAGGCAGAACAAGAGTGAGACGTGACAAACAGGGTGAGAGATTAGATGAGGGAAACTGTTTGCTCCAACAACAGCTAAATTCAGTAACAGCACAATGTGTCCCAGAGGGGATGTGATGTTACACAAGGTGGGAGGACGGGATAATAGATGAATAAAGTGAGAAATTGACAGATTAGGCACAGTTGCCATTAAATTTGAATGAATTTTATGTTGGGTTTGATGTAGGATCGTTCGTTATGCAAAAGCTGATATTTCAAATATAATATGTACAAAAAAAAAAAAATTCCAATAGTGTCCTTAATCTTTAAATTTCCTGTTTGCGTCACAGCCTGAAGGTTAATCTAGCCAACCAAATGTGGTTCAGTTACTAATTGTACTTGTCAGCACTAGCACTATGAGACAGACCTCCATGTGTGTGTTTTGCAGACTCACCTCCCCATTGACGACCACTGAATCCTGGCTGTGCGAGGAGGAGGAGGGGTAGGAGAAGGTGGGCTGGGCCGTCATGGGTTTAATGGTGATGAGACGCAGAGAGCCTGAATGGTCCTCATATGGGTCTGGGAAGAAGACACGTTAAACAATTATAATAAGACACAGACCGTAATGTTGTCCAAGTGGTACAGGAATTATATTAAAATGTCTCTAGTAGGGGAGAAGAATATTGAACAATACGGTTTTTATTTCTTGCGATATCTTTATAATTACACATCAAAAATTAATCAAAAATGTTTTGAGAAAAGAACATGTATGGAGATAAAATGACCATAAAGTAAGGCAAAACGCTACATTTTAACAACAAAAAATTGCAAAGTCATTTTTTGCAAAACTTTAATAGAACCACATGTTTTTTTGGTTGTTGTTTTTTAGAGCAATGTCCATCAAATAGCTGATATCAAAGTTCAGATGCCTGGCTGTAATGCACAGCGTCTTTGTATCACAAACAGATCATTGCAACTATCAGTAATGGTGGTAGAGGGATGATGATTTGGGCTCTTTGGGAACCTCAGTCACTGAGTCAACCATGATCTCCTCTTACAGTCAAATATGATCCCATCTGATCAACAGATGAAGCTGGGACCAAAATGGACAAGCAAAGCTGCAACAGAATGGCTACAAAAGAAAGAAATTAAGGTTTTGCATTTGCCTATAAAAGCGACAACTCAACCTGTGGTGGGAACTTATCAAAAAAGTGGGAACACGACAGCCTCTAAACGTCAATGAACTGATGCAACGTTGCAAAGAAGAGTGGACTAAACTTCTTCTAGAAATACAAGACTAATAAAATCTTACAGAAGAGATTACTGTGAGCTTTTGCTGCTGCAAGCTCTTTTAAAAGCCAGCTGATTTCTCTGAACAGCTTTGTCTCTTTGTTTTCATGCTCACTTTGCCCTGGGTGAACTGTCAAATGTTGCAAATTAGGAAAAAAAAAAGAAGAAGCATTTACTAATCTCTTTTATTTAGATCCACTTGTTGCTATGGAAACTACAAAGTTAGATGAGGAAATATAGAACAGAGTTTTAATATTAACGCTGGGAGAACAACAACAAACAATGTCATGTTTGCCTTGACGAAACAACATTACCGCACTGTGGAGGTCCTCCGACATATGAAGCTCGTATTTAAGGCTATGTGGCGTGTTGTTGAAGGAGGGAGCAGATGGGCAGAGTTGTGTTGCTCTGAGTCCACTCTGACTCACTCCCAGACTGACATCATGATAACTCAGCTCAAAAACTAACAGTGTCAAGCGGCCTTCATCTTGGCAGCAGCTCAGCTTGCATTATTTGCTACTGAAGCTGTGCCGCATGTCAAGCCTGACAGTCAAGGTCGGGCATCAGGTGGGCGTCACAAACCGCAGACACCATAGACCAGATTGGACATTTTAACTATGCAAAAAGATAATACAAACACTTGACACCAGCATCTGCCGTGACAACAGCTTTACTACCATCACAGCAGATGTTGAGCACAAAGTTTATATTCAAACATTTTTTATTTTTTTTTTTTGAATGCTGATTGCTGTGTATTTGGTGTTGCTTTGAATTTGCGAAGGAGTTTAAACAAGGATATAAATGTTGCCAATAAAGTAGCAGCTTAGTGGAGGGAAAACAGACACATTAAAAAGCAAGCACACACTTTTAAAGTATAAATGATTTGGTTCTTGACTAGTTTCTCAAATGTACAAAACTACCCGCCATGGATTCTACCTTTCCATCTATGTTCTTTTGTCATCATTAGTGTTGCAGCCTAAGTGTATTCAGGATGCAATGCAGTAGATAAGACAGCCTTGCAGAGGATAGTGAGGGGAGTCAAAGGGTCTTTGAAATGTGTCCTGATCCTCTGCTAAGAATCTATTTCAGAGATGCTGAAGGATCAGGACTCTGAACATTGTCAGAAACTCTTTATGTCCTTTCCATGAACTGATATATAACTTTTTTCAATTCACAATTACACGAGTTTGAGTCCACTGCATTACAATTAGAATCAAATTCAACTGTACGCAGCCAAATTTGAATCAGTCTTCTTAACTGGATCGTAGTGGATTGGTATGATTAAATATTTCCTTTTAAAAGAATATGAATTTGAACTAGTTTTTTATAAAGTGCAATGGGATAACATTGTAAAGTTGTTACTCACAAACGTAGCTGTACTGAGATTAATCATTCCCTTTCTAAACTTTCCTGCAAATATACCAGCAGCTCTGTTATGTGTCGATATTGGTATCATTAGTATTCAGCAACAATGTTCAAACATCCTGCACATGACGCAGAGCGAAAATCAGAAAGTCCCAAGTTAGGGTGTACAAGAAAAGTAATAGTAGTGATACACTTTATTTAGAAAGGGAGAATGTTCAGCTCAAACATAAATGTCATCATTTGATGCAGTGTACCAGATTTATAGCATAAAACAGATTTGCATTTGCAGTCCCCTAAAGCTTTCAGCAAAAGTTTATTTTTTTCACCTTGCTCATTCATTCTAATAAAAAAAACCTAGTCTTGTCCCTTTCGAGGACCCTGCAAACACCAGCAAAAGGCTGAAACAAACAAATGTCGATTCTTGCTGAGGTATTCATTAATTAAGCTAAACTGAATGACAAATCACACCATTTACTGTGAAAATGCGTATGCTTGTGCAAAAAGAGATTGAAAGTCAGTGTCCTGGACTCGCTGGGTTACGAGAAAGCTGAGGAAAAGTTATGCAACCAATGCAAAACAAAAACGATCCGTCACCTTTGATCACAGGTGCTCCTGGTACAATCTAGACACAATCAAATATTTATCACCAAAATGAAGTCTGTCTTGTGAAGCACTATATAATTGCTGTGTAAGCATGCCTTTGTCAAGTGAAGGGGTCTTCAACTGCAGCCCTCCAGCTCCACCTGAATCAAATTAAAAGCCTCTGCAGAGCACGATGGCATGCTGAAGGGGTAATTTAACCAGCTGATTTAGATAGTTTAGGGCCAAGGACACATCTAAAATTGTCTTGCAGGACAACGGCTCTCGAGGACGAGAGTTGGAGACCGATGGTCGGGCTAAAGAAGTCTATGATGGTATTCTAGAAACCCTAGTGGTTTATGTTTGATGCTCTCATTCTGATGATAACATGTTCTTTAATTGTTTTCACTCATGTCCTGTTGTAACCTCCACAATATTGTGGTGAGACAGCATGCATTACAATACCAGAAATTGCAGTGCAGGAGGTTAGCCGTCAGTAATTCTATTATTTACACCATTTCTTTGCTGTCGTCACACATCAAACTGCCTGGCAGACATGCTGTTGTTTTCACGACGCACAGATGTTACGGTCAATGAATACAACACCTAGTTGAGCATGTGTCACCAGCTAAAGCTGAGGGGGAAAATGAAAATCTGATTTGCTTTTCACCTGTAACTTCTGTCGCCAGTTGGCAATGGTGTTGAGGTTCAATGGATCTTGCATTTTATGAAAAGGTGCTGTATTTAGTCTGACTATAGAATCAGCATGTTAAAATACACGCCCACATGCATACACACAACGAGCCGTGAAATCACAGCTCGTTGTGGGCATCCTAGTGCCCTAGTGCATCCTAGTGAAGTTGATACATCTGCAGGTACATACAACTGGAAAGAGGTGACCAAAGTAACCACGGAAATAAGTCTTAGAGAACAGCTATGATCTTGGAATAATGTGTTGGCTTTTCCATGTTATCATGTTTTCTTTTCTTTGTAATTTGGTGTTAGCTTCAGTCCAACACCGCCAACGTTTCTAGAGGAGTTTCAGGTCATTTATATTCATTTATGTAAATCAGAACAACATTTTCACATGTACGAGCATGGTCACTTCATAGTCTATCTACAAATTGAAGACCTGCACCATTCTCACAGAAGACTTGAGCAACGGTCCAATGCACATCCCAGCTGGGCTCTAAAAAAATAGGCTATTTTTTTAAGATTGCAGAGGCTTCTTTCTGAAAAGGGGACACATTTATGATGGAAAACCGCAACATTTTGACAGTAATTCCATCAAATTCTGGTATTTAAGCTTCTGTGTTAGATCTTCTCTATTTCTGTTTATGTTTAATGAGATCAGGAAGGCATGTATGGTTCCCTAAGCGCTGACTGGAGAGATTTAATTGCATAACAGCAACAGTCTGAAACTAAATAAAAATCCTGCAGTGCTAATTTATTTTTGATGGTCTCTTTAGCAGTTCTTCAGTATGAGTTTCACCTCAGGATAAGAATCTCTCAGGTTTAACTATGACTCACACAAAAACCGTAAAGCTTTGATAATTGTGAATAAGTTTTGAAGCGACAGCACACTGTCACATATTTTCCCACCCACCTTCCTGATTTTTCTCATGTGGCCTAATTGAAATAGAACCTGAAATCATATATTCAGCTGGTAACTATGTTTGTCTCTGCACAGGAATGAGGTGAAGCAAAGTAAAAGAAAAAGCAGCAGAAATACTGAAATCGGAAACTTGCTCTTGCAGAATAAATCGACATAAGTACTGCCGGATGTGACAGGATGAGCATTTAGGCTTAAGCCAACATGACGCCTTTAACATGAACCTGTGAGTCGTCAGTGACTTTATGAAGCCACTTGACTCATGAGTTTTCATTTTAGCTTCATCACAATTGTTGTGAATTTTGCAATTCGCAATAATTATCCTTTAGGTTAAATAATCATTGAATAAAAATGCAGTGGGTGATTTTTGTGCCAATCAAAACATCCAAACTTTCATTACGATGGATTTAAATTAAACGTATATTTATCCATCTCCCTTTCCTTCACTACTGTGTCCTCATCCTCACCATTGTTGCTCCTCTTGTGCAGCTCCTCCTTGCCGTTCTTGATGCTGCTGCCTGTTGCGGTCCTCCGGGCCGAGGAGCTTTTGCTGGTGTTCAGCTTCCCTGAGCTGTTACTCGACACCGAACCATCCTCCTCACTTGGCAACCGTCTGTAGTGGCCATGGCAACAGAGAGACAAGGGAGAGATAGTAGAAGAGGAAGGGGGGGAGGGGAAGAGTGAGGCTTGCGAGTGTGTACACAAAATGGGCATCATTTCACAGTTATTACTGGCAGCAGACTATCAACTTTAATTACAAGTGAGAAAACAATGTTAGTGGGTAATTAGCAACAAGAATAATTCAAAAGGGCTTTAGAAAGAAACATGTTCAAAAAGTCTACAAAGCAGCTACAAGGATGCAAGCGAGAAAGAGATAAAACTTCAATTTCTGGTAAGTTATTTAAATCTGAAAACCTTCCGAAAATTTGAACCAGTGTATTCTTTCGAAGAAGAATTTGAAATTTTGAGAGACAAGTAAAGAATAGTTGGAGAGAGGGATGACCTCATTTAAACCTCGAGAACATTTTGAATCACTAAAACATGCAGGTTTTTGGTGTTTTATTTAGTTTTTCTTACTAACAAAAGGAATTGTTGAATACTGTATGGGCGAAACAGTAATGGTTTTGACAGATTTTTACAAATACAGTTCTTAATGCATTTGCATTTGGTCTCATTTTACTCTGACGCCTCTAAATAAAGTCAATTAATTTCTTAACACATAGTTGACTGAATAAACTGAGTCTGCCTGTGTCTTACTAAATTACAGACGTTCTTTGAAGGCCTAAAGAGTTTGTTACAGAATATTTGAAAGCATCATGATGACCAGTGTAACACAGCAGACGGGCCAGGGATAAAGTTTAAGGCATTGTTAGGTCAGAAAATAATAACCCAACATTACTTATCAAAAACCTTTGAGCTTTTTCAGAGAACAATCTAACATATGTGGTAACTCTGGAGAAGCTGCAGAGTTAATGTGTTATCGTTTTAACACATTTTGGACAATGTGTTAAAACGATAACTATCAGTTGTTTGTTCCACAAACCTGGACTTTATAAAGGAGTGCTTTGAATGGTTTAAATTATGTACAACATGGAAAAATCTGTGTGGTGGAAAAGTAACACTGTGCACACAACATCCCCATGGAGAAACATGCTGATGGCAGAATCATCCTGTGGAGATTTTTGTGTGTGTATGTTTTTATTAAAGGGTAGGGAAGTTGGTCTGACTTGATAGGAAAATGGATTGAGCCAATTTCAGGCTAATCTTGGAGTAAAACAAGGGCAGAACCTTTTATCTGGAGAGGAACCTTTAGCATACACCGAGGGACTCGAAGGCATGTTTATGTGTGACACTGGCCCAGTAAAATGCAGACCCAAAATTTTCATTGTAACATTACAAAATGTAGAAACATTTGAGGGGTATAAATGCTTTTGTGAGGTCCTATACTTTCAAAGTATTTAAATCAGGAGGTTGTGATGATTAATCTCAATTACAACACCTAGTTGAACATGTATGGGTAAAAAATGCGGGTTGAAGACAAATTTTCGTCATAGACATACGGCTTACTGAATCGAAGCCACAAATAATTAAAGCGCTTCTTAAAGCAAAAGGAGGTCCAAACAGGTTCTAGGTGAGGCACAGCTAAAAAAAAATGTAACCAGTAAACATGAAGATTTGTTTTCACTTTTTTTTTTCCTGTTTGCTTCAAACGCACACGCAAACTCACACACACAGTGGACACACACATGCACACCCAGGGTTATGTAAGCTACAGGAACCTCACTACATGACAGGCTTGTCTACAGGTGCTGTGAGACCCACGTATCAGCGAGACCAAAAATGGCAGAACCACAGGCGAGGCAAATGTGTAGCTTACATGTATACAAGTTCACACAGCTATTACGCATGCGCGCACACACACACACACACACACACACACTGTGCAGCCATAGCAGTAGCCAGCGATTGGCTGCACTACAATAAAAGTCATGTGGTATCCAGAAAAGAGCCGGAGGGATGGAAGACAACATACAACGTGAGAGCCATGTAAATCTGTTTGTGAAGGCCAGAGAGGGGAGCAGAAGAATCGGTAATCACACTGCTGGAAAGTGATGTTCATCCCAATATCTGTCTTCTGTCTTTCCTGTGTGCCTCACACACCGATGCTCCCTGGAGGAGGAACTGAGCAGAATAAATGCACTCCCATTGAACCTGTCCTCTGCTGCACTGTGCTTAACATTCAGTCTGTGCCTGTTTCTCTCCTCAAACAATTAGCAGGTAAAACTACAGCTGCTGTTGCTTTAAGTTCAAAACAAGAAGCATTCTTCTAGCCATTCATTTCTGTCAATACAACAGAATTCACTGCATTGGCAACAGCTGCTTTAAACCACTTGCTTGAATAAATCTTTTTTATATATGTAAGCTAGTACTAAATACTAAAAGAATGTTTGAAATATTTTCCGAGTTTATTTTGACTTACATACATACTCTGGTTTTCCGATCAGCTAGGGATGTCTAAATAGTATATTCTCTTAGCCACTTTTCAAAATTGGAAAGATGAGAAAACAGCATTTAACCAAAGAAGATGTGTGTTCATCTTCATTTGTGAGGAAACCACTAATCAGAGCAATAACTAATTCCTAAACCACTAACACTGTGGTGAACTAGGCTGGTTGAGGTTACCTAAACACTAAACCCAGTGAGGATAAAGGTTACCTCACTCCAAACCTCACCCCAATTTACAATGCTTGCATCTCATTCTGCCACCGAAAGGACTCCCAGTATATTCTGCACTTGTTATAGTCAATGAGAGCGTTTACACTGCATGAGCAGGGCTTCACACCTCTGCATCAAAATTTGAACCAATCCTATGTTTGCCAGATACTGATGCAACAGGAATATGAATGAGCCAATATGCATTAAAAAGAAAAAAAAAACATACCAAGACAGGCTATATTTTTTGAAATCCTAACTATATTAACAAAAATGTGGATGTATTCATACATTTATGCTGTGAACATATATAATTTATGGCTATAAATACACACAAAATACAGACATGATTTTATTTTGAAACCTATCAAGTCATTTCCTCTCACTCAACTCAAAACAGGAGCATCGGTCAAGGTAGACAAAGAGACAAAGATTAATTTTGATAGATGAGAACTACGGTATTTCAAAGATGAGACACACCATCTTTTTTCTCAGACTTTATTGCGTGATCTTGCATTTTCCACGCACGCATTTTCTCCCACTTCTTAGAACACCTCTGGGCTTCTCAAATGAGAGAAGTTAAACGTAGCGTACATCACGGAATGCCTCGGCTCCGCCGGTGAAGTTCGCCTCAAAGCGGAGCCTCATGCAGTGTAAATCTGGGGTCACTCTTAGACAATTGTGGCACAGAATCGCCATATGTTCCAGCATATTTCACTTTATGTTTGGGTTTTTGTGTGATAGTTCCTGGATTGTTCCTAAGCTCCTCCTCAACAATTTCCTTTCTTTGGAGGTGACAGCTTGGGTCAGGTGATAAACATTTCCTGCAGCTGGGCGTTCCAACAAGACAACAACAAATACACATCAAAACTAGTTTTGGAGTGAATAATCAATGCCACCATTAAGCTTCTACAGGAATGGCCTTCACCTCAACTTTGTTAAAAATCTAATGACTATGCTGCAAAGCTTATCCAGAGCCAGAAAACCAATGTGTTTAAATGAACTTGAACAGTCTTGCCAAAAACAGAGGTCAGTCTCAATAATGCCAGAAGCTTGTTGAAGGCGATACAATGTGTGTTTTCTTTGCAACTTGGCAAGGTATATGCGTCAAAATATGAGTGTAGGTGTGTGATTGATTTAAAATAACATAAAAAAAATAATAATTTATGGTCATCTTATTTTTGTTTTTAAAATCTATTAAAGGTGCATGTTGTAATTGTGTTATACATTAAATGAAGACTGATTTAAGAGCATCATTTAATAAAGATGCCAAACTAAAGATAACATTCATGCCCCTGATTTATGCATGTAGACTTATTACAACACAGACACTTATTTCGATGTGCATCCTACAGTTCCAGTGACTTTACTATTAAATAAGTAGGTATGTAGAGAGTTAAGTGTGTTTTATATGCTATCAAGTTAGATATCCTTAGCAACTTGAGTGATTCTCGTTGTCCTCTTTTTTTCTTTCCATCAAACACACCGTTACCTTCAGCCTGAGGAGATAGTAAAATCTCACCATAAATGCATCTTTTGATGTTTCACTTCTTCTCACTCTACACCATTACAGCAGTGTGTATGTGATAAATGTTTAGTCTGGTAGTGAAACAGCAATTTTACCTTTTTTTAAAAACCCCAGTTCCCTATAAGGCATGCGTTACCGGTCGGTAAAGCTGATTATCACACTTCGCCGCCGCCTGTGGCACTGTAGCATTTCAACATTGTTATACAGGAAGGTCCCCTTCGGCTCGAATACAGCTGGGGTTATAAATATACATGTATTTATTATCCTTGAGAAGCAAAGCACAACTAATCCCGCCCCCATTCATTTTGGATGAGCGGTGAGTAAATGAGGACGTGTCTTCAACTCTGTTTTAATTTATGCTAAATTATGTGAGCTGAGACTTGATGCATCTCATTTATGAGGGAAATATGTCATCACTAATGTGGGTGGATGCATGTGGGTGTAGCATGTACTAGTTTACAACAAACTGCTCACCACTGTGCTTGGATGGATTTGGTGTTCATGCTGAGAAACAAGGAGGACGCAGAACAAGAGAAGTCTATTTTTGTTGGGGTTTATTTTCCACCTAGACTAAGTGAAAAGCCCAGGATGTTGCTGTGCAGGTTAATAATTCAGATGTTTGACAAGCCGCGTTGAATATTTAAATGATTTCATGACAGGCTGTAGTACAAAAAATATTAAATAAACACAACTTAAATCATTACATATTTTTTTAAACGCCACAAATTACATTTCCATTTATAAACACATCAAATTTGTATTCTCAATAAAATGCCAACACATCTAAATTGTTACAGATATTTAATTCTTGCAATTTTGATGCTTGATACGATTCAATATAACTGACAATGAAAAGAAATCTCTTTCTTTAAAACCACTAGCAAAATATTCTTGAGTTAAATGGGTAATTTTTGGTTCCAGATGTTATTTTGAAATAGAAAAGATGAAAACAAATGAGAAAATGTTATGTTTTAAAGTTAAACTGGTGAAGACTGACAAAAATAAATCCCACAGCTGCTGGAGCATTAAAAAAAACAAACAATTCATGTGTCTCCCTACGGACATCTCCCAGAGTTAATCATCACATTCTGAGGGAGCTGATTTGAGACAAAGACCTGCTTCTGTTGCAAAGCTCAAGTGTGACTGTGTCTCATTGTTTTTCAATGGACTCTCTCCTGGGATGTCATTTGGGTTTAATTGGCTTAATTGTCCACACCTTTGAATAAAAGGCATACCCAGGGAGGATTGCAGTTTTATCTCTCTTGTGTAACTGCAGTTCGTCATGCTTGTGCATAGCCTCACCCAAATGAACATATTTATTTTCATAAGTCTTCTGTTGCACGATATATTTGATCAAATAGCGTCTTTAGTTTCCATCACTGTCAAGTATTAGAACCTCGGTGTCGATTGCAGAGTTCTCCATGAACAAGTAAAGGTGAGAAAAGCAGCTGACGGGTATCGTTATTTCTAATGCTTCTGAGCTTTTATAGGTTCAGATCTTTTCCATGTTTGTGCCGACGCTGGGCTCTGGAGTCACACTGCTGTAGCTCAAGTGACTGACTCTATACAACAACAGCTGACAGCCCCACTGTGTGATAATGATAGGCATTTATTTGCACCTAAAGCTGGTAATTGAGATGAAGGAGAGATTTTAATGCCAGGTATGAACTGAATCAGCCAAGATAGATCGCAGTTCCAGCATGCCAGTCTAACATTTTGTTACCAACTTCTGTGCGTAAGCAGAAATATCTTCTCTCTGTCTTTCCATCTACAAACAGTCCCTCATTAACACAGGAGTTATCTTTACATCCCTTCAGTCTGTCAGAGTCTGAGCTGCTTACTCCTGGCTTTTCTCTAGCTTAACACTGTGATACTCAAACAAACCCTGATGTCTGGACTTCAGTGATGTAAAGCTCAGACATCTGCTCCAGCAATGAGAGGTTCCCTTTTCTCCTGGCTTCCAGCAGGAGACGGTCTCTCCGATTACCTCATTATCTCAGCAATGTTTAAACACAGGTTTTTGCGAAGGTGAGAATCGTGAACGTGATTACCAACAAGAAGCGTCTGCATTGTTGTGAATGAGGAATAATTAAGTCAGAAGTGTGATGTGGAAAATGTCTGCCTTGCTCTGCCACCGACACCGTCACCGTGTCAAACGTGGTTTGTTTCAAATGTGACAAACTCTCAGATTTATTTTTTTTAAATCATTCAAATAAGACACGACTGTCTCTTTCTAATTTATTTCTCATTTTGATAAATAACTGTGTCATTGCCAGGAAAGCAAACTGAATCTACAGAGTAAGAGACAAATTTATTATCTATAATGTAAAATCAACTTTTATGAGATTTATCATGTTATACGTTATTCCTTAAATCAAAAACATACCTGGAGTGTTGCTTTTATCCTTTCATGCATTTTTGAGAAATCGTTGAATCTCCCGTGGCAACCATTCGGATGTGCATCAATACTCGCTCATACAAAGTGCCGATTATATGCCCTTTTCATAAAGGTGTATAAGTTTCCAAGCGAGTTTCCGCCCTACAGAGCACACCGTTCCACACCCCTCTCCCATTTAGCTCCACCAGACTAGTGGCAGCAGCAATTAGCAAACACCTGCTGGAAATGCTCATCTGGTGAGCTCATCATAGGAGCTACTTCTCAGTCTGACACTCCTAACAACAGTTGTAATCAGGATAGTGAATGGACATTGTTGTGATGAAGTGCTGAAGGCAGAGTACCAAGGCATCAAATTACAAAAATGTAAACATGCATGTTTTTGTTTTACCTATATATTTCAACAAACAAAGAGCAACATTTTGAGTAAGCATGCAAGTCAATATCTTACCCTCCTTTGTGTAAATCAGCTGATGGAGGCCTTTTATTTGCAGTCCCATCCTGATGAACCTTCTTATCCAGTGACAACGACAGCGGAGCGTCTCGAACAGCAAGGCCCAACACCAGCGTCTCTTTGGTAACAGAGACGGCCTCATCACCAGTTCGACCCAGGTGCTTCTTGGCGTAGTCAAAGCCCTGTACAGGCTGGCAAAAAAAAGAAGAAAACAACGCAGAGGGAGTCACAGATCCACTTTCACTCAGAATTGTCTTTGCATTATGTATTGCATAAGCTCAGACATTGAAACCACCGGCTACAAAACAGAAAAGTACATGCAAAAACTACATCGAGTCCAACAGTCAGACTTGATAGCACATAGGTGTATCATACTTACCAGATGGCAAAACAAATTACACCAAGTCAATGTAATTATCGAGCTAAACATAAAGGATCAACAAACGATAACCGAATCTGCACACATTCCACCATGACACATTGTTGACACAACAGAAGAGCAAAGTGAAGCCAAAACTGGTTCAAACACAACAGCGCTGCGCTGCCGGCACAAATTACTCAGTAAACAAGCTGAATTCAAACACAAAACCTCTAAGACAAAAATCACACACCATTAAGATTGCCAGTTCAGTTAAAGACATGAATTACAGGACAACTAATACTGTCTTCTAAATGGAAAACAAAATAAAATATAATACTCTGCTCACAATTTATATGAAAGTAATTTGATGGGCATTCCTCCTTAAGCTATTTTTATCAGTCTCCAAACAGCAGAGCTTACATAACAAAAAATTTAAGAAATAAATAATTTGGCAAAGCAGCACCTTTGAAGTCAAGGGTTTGTTAGGAGGAGATAGAACATTAAAGAGACAGCAGAATATGTTTGTGATAACTATGCATAGTTGGAATACATTTGGATAAATGGCTTTCGTTTTCAGGAACAGAGGAAATGGAAAAAGTGAAAGACTGGTTTTGGGTTTGACAGCAACAAAGATAAAACCCAATTTGTTTTCTGGGGAATTGATGGGGGGGGGGGGCAGTTTCTCCTCTTCTATTTTGAGCAGCTCCAACAAGAGGATGCTTAATGCATGTGATGATGCATGCTAAATTCTGAGAGCATGTAAGGTTAGGAAGCATGGGCGTCTGGATGGGGGCGCTGCTAATAATTCATTGGTCACACACACACACACACACACACACACACACATACACTGCTATGCCTTCAGCTTGCTTCAAACACAACGCTGCAGTTGTGGATAGGACTCATGCATTTAGGTTGATAAAAATGAAACACAACTTCCAGACAAGCCAGTCTGCCGTGGCTCCATGATGTTCATCAGTTTAAGAGGAGATGGACTCATGCATGTATGGAGTTAAGCAGATACCACTATTTGGTTATAAGATTAACTTTAGTATCCTGTTAGTCTACAAGACTAACTTTAACATCCTGTTAGTCTACATGACTTTAAATGGGCTAAAATCAGTTTTTATTGATTTTGTTTTGCTTCATTTATGCTGGGCAACGTTTTTTTTTATGTATTAAAAAAAAATTCTTAAGAAGCAAGAAGAGAGCAGCAGTCCACGAAACCATAATAACAAAGTTCAACATTAACGGGAAAATGAGAGCATTAATAAAAAGCCCAGTGAGAATGTAAGTGATAGAAAGCCAACTCAATAACATGCTCTATGCAGCTGTACTAAGAGACGCCAGACGGGCATTTGGTAGATGTAAAGCTCAGACCAGAGACAGGGAAAGGGAAAGTAGATGACGTGTCACCAAGCCAATTCTTCCTCCTCACAGATTGGTCAGGAATGGTTAATGACCAGGTCTTGTTGACAAGCCAAGTAGGTAAAATCAGCTGTTTGATTTGTTGCAGATGCGTTGGAACAGGGAGGCATCCCAAAGTTGCAGGACAGTGGCACTCAAGGATTGCACTTACAAAGCCTGTATTAGAAGATTGAGAAACTGTGTAATGATACAAATGACAGCAACAGCGGCGCTCAACCCCAAAATATCAGAGGCAAGGGTCAAAACTACCCACAATGCATGTCTTGCAATGATGGCTTTGAAGCGTATAATAAAAGATTGTTTGAAGAACTGGATTCATTTCATATTCATGTCACAGGCGAGGTCGGGGGCGTTTAGGCTGCAGGCTGTGGACGTGGTCAAAGAGGTTAGAGTGAGATGCTGAAGGAGCTTCTGCCTCAGGGGAAGAAAGGACTAAAGATTTGTGATTCAGTCAGTCACTGACGAGTAATAGCAGCTGTCCATGGAGACTGTAAAGGTTCTCAGAAATGACAGGACCAAAGGATGTAACCTTGAAAAGTGTAGCTGGCATTTCAGGGATGGTATTTTACCTTTATAGCTCGCAATTTATCATCATCTCTAAGGTCTTTTCGAACAGTCATATCATTCTATCCTAATTGTCTCTTCTTCTTTTGCTTTAATTTTCATTTATCCCCCGTCCCGCTTCTCCTTCCATTGCTCTCTCTCTCTTCCTTCGCTCCCTGAATGTCGGTCTTTCATCTCCTCAGAGCAGGCCTGTTTAATAAAGACTTTGGCTGCAGACAGACATTGCGGCACTGTGCGAGCCTCTGCTCAGTCTGTCAAATACCAAGGCCATTTTTTTTCCCCCACATCCATCTGGAGTACCAGCAGAAGATGAGAGAGAAAGAAGAACACACAGGAACCTCAACATTTTCAATTTACTTAAAGATGTGTGAAGTGACAGTGAGCACAACACCACTCCGCCAGCAAATTATCTGTCCTGTCAGAGCCAAACAGACGCTTCTGCTCATCTGATTTTAGTTTATAGCATCAGCAGTCGGCAACTTGATGATGTAGAGCAGATGGACAAGATGTGCTGTCTTCTTCGCGAGGGCCAGATTGATTTAAATTCAAGTCTTGCGGGGCAAGGAGCAAGACTGAACCAGAGTCTTCTATAAAAAGAGATCAGGTAGATTTAAAAAGAGAAAAAGAGAGGACACATCTGCACCGACCCGCTGTGGCTAGATAAACCCCCCCCAGGGGCCCGCCGAAGAATGATGCAGCAAAATGCAAAACACCCAAGGTCCTTTAAACAGCAGCTGCTGCTTTGTACTTGCATTGAACGCCTTACAAATGAAAAATGGATTTCTTGTACTTTTCGCTGATTCCACCTCCATTGTACTTTGAACACAAGCCGACTATCGGAGGCTTTCACACTCACGCAAGGCAGCGCTTAGGAAGGAAAAGCCATTTTGAACAATCTTCCAGCTGCGCGGCCAAGTGATGAAGTGACTCAGGCGTTGCAGAGAGACTTGTTAATGCCCAACTAAACATGCAAACATCATATAAACCACAGTATTGATCAGCAGCTTCAGCTTGTCAAGCACGGTGACTGATCGTAAGGCAGATGGGAGCACATTGCACACACATAATACACCTCACAGCAGATCAAACGAGTGGGAGTCTATTACTGGGCTCATATTTAGTCGGCGCTCAGGCAGCTTTGAAAAATCACTTCACTCCTTAATATCGACTCCTGTTAATATTCTCCTGGGGCAAATTAAAAAATGATTAGCGCACAATTTGTATCTGGACCAATCAAGATCGTAAATGAATCGACGCTGCCAGATGAGATCAGGTGGAAATTCAACTGCAAAGAATGAAGGTTGAGAAAAGAGTGTTTATTTCTATTTGTGGCAACTCTTCAGTTTTTTGTTGTTGTTGTTGTTTTTTAATCATTTCACCATCAGTATTTTTAAAAGCCTAATTCCAAAACATAAGAGCAAATCCATCAATTAAAATAAAAAGATTAGGATTAATCTACTTTGTAATGACCTGCATCTAAGTCTTATATATCGTCCAATCTGTGCGTAGCAAAAAGCTAAATTAATACTTAATAGTGAGCTAAATTTGCTTTATAGATTTTCATAGAAACATCAGAAAAATATGAATGAAAAGATGTAAGTATAAAGGAAAATGCAGTGCCTTGACAAGGTAATTTTTAGCTTCTAAATTGTCCATGTTTCATACACAAATAAGAGAGTAGTGGAGGGAAAATGGTGCATGCTTTTCAAAGTATTTTTAAAATAAACTTTTGTTGTTTTTCATGTATTTCCATATGTCTCCTTCATCCTGAAAATCCTAAATGAAGTCCAGTGGAACAGCTAATATTTAGTGTCACTTTGCTTCCACTTTGCAGTGCAAGTATGAACAATAGTTATGTGATCGACCACAAAGTGATCCCAAAAATCATTTTGGAATCAAAAGGATCAAAAGCTTATAGACGGATATAAGCTGCACATGGATGAGGAGCAACTCTCTTACATGGAGATTTAACCAAATATTAGTGAACATGTACAGCCAGGTTTTTTGTTTGTTTAAAAGAAAAAACTTCTGTTATATTTGTGCCACCATTTTTTCTCTTTGAAAAATTCCTAATGAATAATTAAAAGACAAATAACATTTTCATTGCCACGATGATTGTGTAACTTATGCATGTAATCGTATACAAACCCTACATTTTAATCTGCTTTTAGCCTCGGCCATATTGCCACAAGCAAACAAAGTCCTGTAGCTCATTTGCTTTTAGATGCGACTTCCAGAAGAAGGGAAATAAAACTAGAGTGGGTAAAAATGCGACCGCAGCCTTCTGGCACCACTTTTACAGCCTCTTGTTTATTAATATTTGATGCAGTCAGTTGTGAAATCCAGAATAAGTAACATCAAATGTTTACAATAATATCGGTTACTTGAGCAAATAAACCTGGGAGCAATAGCATATTAATACATCACTTTAAGGAAAGGAAAAACACACACACACAGAAGCACACAATACACAAAATGTACTTCTATTTTCTGGGATGTTTACACCCCGCTGTGCTGCGGAGTTACAACAGCCCCATTACCCACCAACATGTCCCGCCTACCCATCCTCACATCCATCCTTTCCCCGGCTCACTTTGCCTCTCAGGGGGCTGGGGGAGGAGAAGGTCTGGACCAAAATAGGACGCAAATACAGAAGCTGACATCCTCCAGTGGAGCAACAAAATCCACGCTAATACCTTCTCTATGGATGCCATTTAAAGGGTTTTCTTCTTTTTTTAACTGCTGGTCTTAGCCATTCTGTTTGAGTTCATGCTAAGATTATTTAGCAGAAAGGCTCATATCAAAAGGTTTGATTGGATGTCAGCCATCCCTGCTGAGCTGCTGAGGGATTGGAGCAGCTCTGTTTGACAAGATAACTCGACTGGTTTGAAAGAGAAGCAGAGGTCCTGATCAACGACACAAGCTTAAGTTTTTTGTACAAAAGTAATCAAAAGCAATGTTGAGCGCATTTCTTTTATGGCTTTCTTCCTGTGTTAGTAATTCAGTCACGTTGGGTGGATGCCAAAACAGTAAGAAATCTTAAAGGGAAATGTTGATTAAAAAAACAAAAACAAAAAAACATTCCTCCCTCCTCCTATTGATCTTGCAGCAATGAGAACAGAAATGCGTTACATCACAGCAGCTACATGCAGGTTTTGCCCAGCAACATCAACTGGCAGCACAGAGAGGAGAAGCCAGCCAATTCATTCATTCATTGATTCATTCAGTCACTTAATCAGTCAAACAATCCACAGGGGCGGTTGTTTCATTGAATACCTGGTGGTGGTAACTGCCTTCCCTTCGATATGACGTCTAAACAAGGAGAGAGTCAAAGGAACAAGGTCAGGAAGGGCTTTGTGCAAAACAATGCAACTTTATGTGGGTGGCAGCAGTCATTCATGAGGTGAAGTGATTTAAAGAAAAGAAAACCCATATGTGCAAAGAAAGAGAAAAATAGCATAAGAAAATAAAATGAATAATTTTAACTATTAGATTTAAAAAACAAAATAAAAGTCAATATGTTATTTATTGCTTACACAGATTATTGAGAAAGCAAGATATCTAGTGGACACAGTAGTAATCTTCTCATTTCGTATCTTTCAAATTTTCATTTTATTTTAAATTGTTTTAATCAATGAAAGTTTTCATTTATCAGAATGAATGCAGATGTCAAATTCCTATTTACAGTGCTTATTTATGAAAAGTATTCATGTAGTCAGTGTGTCTTAAGTGATCATAGTTTATAGACACCTGGAAGGTTAATCAGTGTTCCTGACTACCATTCTAAGCTAATTGGAGAAAAGTACAAGTCAGTGGATGGAAACAAAAAAAAATCTCTAAAGCACTGAGTGAACATTCTCAGGAGTTCAGGTAAAAACATCATCTAGAAATGGAGGATATATGACACGTATAGATTTGCCCCGATCAGACTGTCTTCACAAACTGATTGCCCGTGCAAGAAGGAGACGAGTGAGAGAACCCACCAGAATACGTATCACCACACCGGTCGAGCTGCAAGCTTCAGCAGCTGAGATGGACGAGATCCTGCAGACAATCATTTGTGCCCAGATTCTTCACCAGTCAAAGTTTTTATGTGAGAGCGGCAATAAGAAAACCACCGTTGAAGAAAACTCATATCAAGGCTTGAGAAGATTTAGCCAAAAAGCACGTGGGAGACTCCATGTCCAAGTGGAAAACGGTTCTTTGGTCAATTTTGGCAATCCGACTAGTCGCTATGTTTGGTGGACGTCAAACATTGCGGTATTTCCATTGTACTGCCTCATTATTGGTTTTATGACAAAGAACAGAACAGTTTCGGGGATAAATTTGAAAATTTGCTCCCTCACACTGTTAACATGGTTTTACCAGCTCCCAAAACCGAAACCAGATACTTGAAGGGTTGCATTTAGGCCTCTCTCCCAAAAGAGGGATATATATATTTAATCTTGTGAGGGAAATATCTCTTTGCACTGGCTTATTTTTTCCCATTAAAATAAACATCTTCATCAGTTTATGTGACTGAAACTTCAAAACAAATGTGGTGAAGTGAAGTTATTTGGTCAAACAGCTATGCTGGACCTCTAATGGTGATAAGAAATGCCAGCTCTGCTTTAGGATTATTACATCTAAGCTAATTCAAGAGGCTTTTCAGAACAAATAAGGCTGGCGAGCTCGTTGCTTGTTTACCACTTCACTGAACGCGACGGCACAAGCAGCTGCTGTTCTGGCGTCGTCACTGCATCCAGGGCGACCATCTGACCGAACCAAACCATCTGTTGGCAATCTATTACAAACATGCTCATTTAAAAGGATTGATTTTCAGTTAAAACTCCAGTGAGCTGATGTCCAGTGAGCGCCGTCTTTGTGGAAGAGCCAGCATTACCCTGAGGTTTCCTTCCAGTACAGTGAGCCCTGCCCATTTCTTTGCAGCCGATTGGCCTTTGCAGCATGCATGATTAGTAATGACCACGGGCTACTTGGTAGTGAGAAAACAAATGAGTGAGGCCGGCAGAAATGAAATTCATTTTTCTGTCCTGCAGCAACAGCTTGACACAGTCAGTTTTCTGTTGGCCTATGTCACTCGCAACAGAGTTATGTAATCTTGTCAGAGCCTTACAGAAGATGAAATCACTACGATTTGTTGAATTGGTGAGGTTTGTGTATCTCAGGGTGACAGGAAAGCAACTAATTTACAGCTATCACAGAGGGAAGGAGGAACAAAAAGAAGAAGAGCTGCAAAATACAAATAGGTCAGTACAAACAAACAGGAAAAGTGAAACAGGTTTCAGGATTTTACCTTGGAGCGCGTTTTGAAGGTCCTAAATGCACCAGATTTAAAAATGACTCTGTTTCTTTTACACAGGATGAAGGCCACCATTCCAATCACCACCATCAGTAAGAAGAGAGGAGTGAGAACGGCCATGATCCACAGGTTGCTGGGTGGTGTCTTCACCACAGCTGCACATGGGGGGGGGAAATAACGTTAAATTAACAGCAGTTTTAATCTGGTACGATATGTAAACAACAGATATGAGTGAGCTTGATGAAAAGAATGTATTAAATGCTGCTGTTTTAGGTGTACCCAAGGCTCAATTTTAGGTTCACATCTTGTTCAGTGATTGTCTAACTAAACCCGATTAGTTAGACTGATGTTTTCATGCTTTGCTGACGACGACACCGTAGACAAACCGATGAAACTGTGACAAAAACGTGGATGTATTTTTTCGTCTGACAAGGCGAGGCAATGAGAGCTTGCAGTTTTGATGGCTGTATGTTCACAATAAAGACTAAAAAGAGTGGCAAATATAATGTTTTAATCCAAATTTCTTGAAATTAAGTGAAGGATATGTGAAAATGTGTGAAATTAAACCATTTTAACAATCTAGCAGCAATTTTCTTTAATCTAACGCATACAAAAGGATGAGTATTTCTCACTTGAATTTATTTTCAACTGCTTACTTTTGGAGCTGTTTGCAGATAGCATGTGTTTTCATTGAAGGCATGAATATAATTGTCCTCCTCTCTACCCATCGGGAGGCAGAGAGAAAGTGTTTATCAAGAACACTGTGATCTCTTCGCAGCATCAACACTTTAGGAAGAGCTGACAAATCCAATGTTTCCTTCAGTTGGTTAAGTGTAATGAGGTTTCTGAGATAATACAAGTTACAAAATGAGAAAATGCAAGTCAAAGGGAGAGAATACGCTGTTCTCTTGAGCTAAAACGAACGAAAAAGCCACCAAAAACATGCATGAATATTTTTAACGTTATGTTTGAATAAAAATCCAAAGTCACCTATCCAAAAATAATTTGTGCAGCCTGACTATGTTGTTGATCAAGTTGTTAATGTCACAATGTCATATGTACAGAAAGATAATGGCAGATAGATCTGGAAGCATTTTGTCTTTTTACAAAATACTGTTGAAACTAGAGGCAGATGTGCAAAGGTGGGACTGGGATGTAATGGAGACAAACATGGAAAGGAAGGAAAGCACATGGAAACGTCAGAAAATGCAAACATTAGTTATGCTTTCTACTGTTTATAAATATTGTGTTTATATACTATTTTTTTTACAACATTTGTACTACCAACCCACCAGGGAATAGCCTGCTTGAATAAATTCTTCATATTATCACTCAAGCAGTGATTTCTATTAGTCTGTGTAGCCTTTAAGAAACAAACAAAATGTGTGTCGTTCATAAACCAACCACAGTTCTGTTCCGACTGAATAACCTTTGTGTGGATACAACGGCTATATTCCCACAGCAGGTCTTAATTGCTCAATTTAGATTTTTTGCTGAAATCAGCTTTTTTTTTTTTTGGCATGGCATTTCATACTACTAATGAACTGAAACTGCAACCGGACTTGTGTGTGAGCTATTTACGTCCCCGAAGCGACCCACGTGTGCAGAAGCAGCACGTAAACATCACACAGCAGCCATGGAGGTAATAATGGATGCTTGCTTTGACTTAAATACATATAAAAGACATGCAACGCAGCAATGACAGTTTAAATACAAGCTTACGTTCGGCCTGCACTTGCACAAAGTATCCCAGTGTCAGAGCCATGGTCTGGGAATCCAGGCTGCTGAGGGTCTTTGCAGCTGCAGATCCTGTGATGGGGGATCCATTCAGCTGTGCATAGTAGGTCATCTCTGCTGGGTTCTTTGGACCTGGAAGCCGTCGCATGCTCACCATCTGGGAGTGGGGAGACACAGTTGCATCATAGTTTTAGAGAAATTTCTAAAAAAAAAAAAAGCTTTGAGCCTTGTTAACCATCAAGAAAACATATAATCTGGAGGCAAGTTGCACACAAAATCCCTTATCTTCTCCAACCGATAGATTGCCGCGTCTGTTGCTCAATTTCTTTTTTTGCTTTGATCAAGTCGAGCGTTGGCTGGGAGATGAATGGATTTATTGAAGACTCTCAAGGATAAACGAGTCACATGAAATCTCAATTCCCTTTCATCATACATCAAACAGTTTTTTTTAAACATAACACAGCTTTAATCAAGTCTAGTAATTTGATTTTGTCATAAAAAAAAAAATTAAAAAAAACGATACGAGTTATTAAATAGCTGGAGGTTTATTCCTCTGACTGCACCCAGCAAGTTCTGACAGTTCTGAGAAGCTCTTCCTCCTCCACTCAGCAGCCATAAAACTGCTCAACTGTGAAGACCGTAAAAACCCGCGAGGGTTTGTAATGCATGCGGGTCACTATGAATAAAACGTCATCGTAATTTGAACAATACGGAGCACCAAGCGGGGGAGGTGACGCAAAAGAAAATATTGCTCACCAAATATTTCTGTGCTTATTATTATCTCGTGTTTAAACTGAATCATTCTAACGTCTTCCTCCACCAATTAAATTTAATTTTAGAGCTGTAGAGTTAATTAATCAAAGAAATTACGTAAAAAGCATTTTTTTTTATTTATTTAAAAGTAGCTAGTGGTTAGATTTGACCATAAAAAATGTTTGGCTGTAGCCTCTGTTCTACAAACATACAACTCCCCTCTATTTTTTGACAGGATTCCTTCCTAGCCGTCCCACCTTCAGTCCCCCCGGAGTGCTGTCCAGGATTCTAAATCTGGAGCTGTCTGTGGTAGTGCATGCATTCAAACCTTTTCATAAGAGACTGAGAAAAAGTTTAGTTCCAAAGCGAAAGTTTTAGGAAAAAAATATCACATTTACATAATGTCTGAAAAGCAACTTTGAAATGATGATTTACTTTATCAGAAGAAGAAAAAAAGAGCAAACCACCCTTTTTAAATCGAATTGAACTGCCTGAATGCATATAATTCACATACCACAAATTACATGAACTTACAGTACTATTTGCCAAGAAACTTGAGACAGATGTTTACCATTATACCTTATAGAAGGGTATAATTTAGGGAACATCTACAGGTGTCAGAAGTTGGACCATACAAGCTCCCACTATTAAATATAAGATTTCTCCCAAATTTGGATAGATATGAAAAACCCTGTGAAGAGGTGAGGATGTTATAAAGATCTGAACAAAAAGACCGAGCATGTTTACAATATCCTTACTCCAGCCTCTACTTGTTTGTGCTGCCATCTTGACATCGTATTTCTACAAAAAGAATGATCAATCTCTACTGACCTGCACGGTGTAGCCGCCCACAGACGTGGCCCGCCGGGACCTCATGGACCGAGAGCCCTGCCTGCCAGCAACGAGGAAAAGCTCAGCCAGCCGCTGCTCCATGAGACTGGCGAAGCTCTGGTAGTTGGCCTCCAGGGAGGAGCTGTCCACATCCTGGATCACTGAGCAAGGAGACAAGAAATGACAGCCAGATTTAGGGGGTCGGGGGAAGAGGCGTTCAGGCAGACAAAAAGGGAAAAAGAAAAAGTGGGTGAGTAAAGGATTGGGAGCAGAAAATATAAAGAAGAAAAGCAAAGCAGGAGAAAAAAAATGAGCAAAAAAAAAAGAGTTTGAAGAAAGACAAAAAGTCAGAGAAGTTAGAGATGTGTGATCGGTATGACAATAGAGATGACAGATGATCTTCCTCCTGAGAGCTGCTCTTACAACAGGCCATAAGTGAGATGGATCAGTGGACAGACATCACACACACACACACACACACACACACACACACACACACACACACACACACACACTGTCACACAGCAGCATCATTCACAGCCGTCCCTGATGTGATATGAAGTGATCTCTCCCCCTGCCCCAGTCAGGAAACTGTGAATTATACATCAATGGGATTTTCCGCAGCTAAAGTGACTCAGAACTGAGAGAGTAAGAAGAAGAAGAAGAAGAATGGATGGATGGAGGTGGATTGCTAAACATGCAAAGAAACACACAGAGCAGTACGAAAAAGGCATTTTGGTGTTATCTAATCAGTGCAACAATTGGTTTTGCAGAATCTGTCCAGGAGCAAATTACCTGTGATCACCCAGTAGCTCCTGGTTGCGGTGGATGTGTTGAGATTGTGGTACTCAAGAGCTGGAGAGACAGACAAAGAGACAGAGACGTCACATTTACATTTGAACACCCAGGAAACTAACTTTACTTCAATCAGTAGTTTTTACATTTTGTTTTTAAGGTTCTGGAAAAAGTTCACAATTTACAAGTTTCATATAATTTATTGGTAATGGACACTGTTTAAATTTAGTAGTATATATTTTTTACAGAGTTTCACAAATTTGAAATAAATTTAACATACGTAGGTACATCATTTATTAAAAAACCTAAAGTATCGATGGGCATTTTTTATTTAGCACAATAAAATATGCACACTGAATTTATATGAATGCCTCTGTTCAAACGACAACAGCCTTTGCCTTCATAGACATTGTATGTTTTCTAAATAACATTGGGGCTTCTTGAACTGACATTAAATTTACACCAGAAGTTGGTAATAACCAAAGTAACACAGACATAAAAAAAACCCCATCAAAACTAATTACTACATAGTACAGATGCTAGAAGGTGAAATATTAAAGGGAATTAATCGTTAATACATCAAAAATTGTATGCAAAAAGACTTAGAAAGTCAAAAACTATCTGAAATCTGTCAGCGTTTAGAAAGGATTCCTATCATATCAAGACATTTTATATATATAAATTATTTTTCAGACAATTCTCTTTATCTTTTGTCCCAAAATACTTATGTTTTCATAAGACCACAATAAAAACTCCAACAAGTGAACACATATCACTGGACAAAGAATAGGGCATCATTGAAGTTATTTGTGAAAATGTGGACAATACTGGCAAAGCAGTCAGTCAGTCAGTCAGTCAGTCAGTCAGTCAGTCAGTCAGTCCATCTGCCCTATCAAAACAGTAAATAGAAGAACTGGCATGTATGAACACTTGCAGTTCTTCAATATCCAAAGCTGTCACTAAAATAAATGGCCAGCTCAGACAAGAGCCGGTGCAATTTATCTCGCTTTATTGCCACCAAATAACGGTGCAGATAACCAACGTACAACTACTCAGACACTGGGGGAGCATCCTTCATTCTCAAATGAAAAAAGGGAGAAATGTCTGACTGTGAGAGCATTCATTATGTTCAATAAAACATCTCAGGATTAAGAAAAGGAATTTGGTCGCTGTATCGTGAAGAGTATTCACAATACAGACCCCCTGTCTTATTTGGAGTCCAGCACAAGATTATTTGTCTCAAGATATTACAACCTGAGACAGTCAATTGAAAACATAAACACTTTTATACACTGTTTGTTTTCCAGTGATGGTATCATTTACAGCTCAATACAAGAAAAGCAACTATACAAAAAAAAAAAAAGCAATCAACTCCTGCAGAATACATTATTTCTCACTATTTCCCATGCAAATTGGATTTTAAAAGCTGCAATAAAAATATGCTATAATTAGCGTACGGGCAAAAGGCCTTTGAAGTCACGGAAAGAAAATGCAACATTGGTAAATTTGTGTGAAGCAGCACTGTAATGAACACCGACACGCTCCACATTTTATTCTGCCAGCCTGTTTTAAGAAATACCTGCTCCTCCATTCCCAGTCAGCTGTCTCCGTATGTCTCTATACACACACACACAAAAACCATAACACCCTCAGTTTCAATCTCATCTGGCAACGTCTCTCGTCCTATTTCCACCTCACCCAATCTGTCGCCAGCTTACCATAAGACCAAGTCAGGACTACAGCGAGCAAACTGTATCTTTAACCAGCATTTGTTTCTGCTCTAAACTATCGTCCAGAGACAAGAAAAATGAGAACACATTTACATTCGCCGCTCTCTCCTCTTAACTTAAATGAGCTCATAAAAACACTTCATGCTCCAACAGCATTGGAGTGTGAAGGTTCAGGGCTCTCCATCTGAGTTCTTCGCAGAATCTGTGAAAATGCCCAGATGAATCCGCCATTTAAATTTTATCAGCGTGGTTGTTGGAAATTTAATTGCAATATGCAAAAAAAAAAAAAGAGGATGGAAAATGTAGAGTAATAGAAAATGTTCTGCTCAGGTTTAATACAAAACACACACACACACACACACACACACACACACACACGGAAGATAAGGCATGAACAGCATCAGATTTCTTTTTAAATGAAGACTTTAGATAAAGATGAGAAAATCACAGCTTCCAGTTACTTCCCTTCAAACACTGAACGTCTGTTTAAAACTGGGCTCTGTTAGGCAACGTGTTTGGTCTGAATTTAATCTTAAAAACATGGAACAATCAGACTTAGCGAGGCCAACACACCGACCCACACAAAGACGTGTGGAGGAACGGGAGGTGGGTTAAATTTTTTCACAAATAAGTATCTCAATAGCGTGGTGTGCAAATGCACTCAGTCACATTTGATTTGATTCTCTTAAATGAACTCCAGAAAAACCAATCAGAATTTAGCAAATTAGCTGCCGCTGTTTATCTGTGTGACGCATGATCTCAGTATGACTACAGCGGTTCTGTGAAGACCTCAGTGTTTTGTTGACGTAAATTAGGGAACAAAGAGCTTCATAAAGACCACGGAGAACAGCAACAGGAGAATGCTGGAATAACTTTAAGCTTTAAACAATGTCAAAAGCTTTGGATGCTCCCAAAATAGTAGAGGAAAAAAAAATCCAACCTTATATAAATATATTCTGGACTGGAACACCAGAAGAAACAAAACATTATAATGTAATTTGTCTTTCTATCAACCTGTCTTGTTTAGGAAAGCACTCTTATGAAAGAGAGAGAAACACAGATGTAGCCTTCCTACAAGCGGACATGCCAGTCCATCTGAAAGCTAATTAACTCTATGCAATGCAGCTCCCCTTGGAAAATTAACCAATGACGCATGCCTGACAGGACAGGACAGAACAGGGAAAACAAACTGCAGTGTTTTGTCTTCTTCATTATGCAGTGCAAAAGTTAAAATTTTATTAAAATGTACAGGCAAATGAGAAAGTGCACTTGAATGACTTCCAGAGTTCAATCTGGGACAACGAACCCGGTACAGAATGAAGGAAGTAGCTTTGTGGTGTGAAGAAATACTCTCAGCCTGCAAACAGACTCATCCTTCACATAAATGATTACCTATTTATGCTCTAAAGGTAACTACCATCCAAAACACACCTGGGATATTAGCTGCTATCACTGCTGTGATCATTCACTGCCATTTTTTTAGTCAGTCATCCAATAGGCTACCATGCATTGCTTGTTTTTTTGTTTCACCCCTCGAAACATTCAGTGATTTTTAGGAGAGCAGGAAGGCTTTCTGTGGTGATGCTAAGTGGATTTGGATGTGACCAAGCAAAGTGTGATGTTTGAGCCCTTTGGGTGTTGAGAGCACACACCAACAGATACTAATCTAATCTCACTCTGCTAAAATTAGCTCATCTGGGGAACACGGGCAACAGATAGCCCAAGGCAGGCTTGGGATGATAGGAGCTCTGCAGCTGTTTGCCCTTTTAAAAAAAAAAATCTCACAGATGGCATCAGAGGGAGCGATGGAATATAAACAAAGATCATTTGAACCAACTCTGGAGTGTGGGGGCCATTCACTTTGGGTAGCTGGACTCAAATAAAACACACGCAACATTTATGAAAAGGGCAGGACTAAGTTATTCAATTTTTGCATTAAAAACAAAAGAAGCACTCATCGATATTGCAAAAAAAAAAAATTACAAAATGACTAAATTACTACATTTCCATCACTCCTCTCATCCTCCATTCGTTCTTTGATAACTAAAATTATGATCTTGTCCTGATAATAAGCATATCATAACCCTCAGTGCTTTCCGAACCTCAAAGAAGCACCAATCTTTTCCTTTGCCCCTTAGTGGAGTAGATCTATAATGAGTTGAAGATCGCACGCTCATTTGACACATCAAACAGCGTTTTAACTTTGATGCTGCGGTCTCTCTTGGTCCCATGTGTTTGGCCGCTTGTGGTGCCTGATGCTGCTGAACAGATCAGGCCCTGTTGAAAAAATTAGTTGCTACTCGTCAACTTACGCTTGAATACCACAAAGACCTTCATAACTGACTGAAAACATGGATTAGCAAGGGATAGTGCTTAGGTTTTATTTAAAGCCACTGACTGCTAATACATTTCAGTCAGATTTGTTTTATACTAAGACAAACAAAGATGCTTGGAGTACATTTTAGATTTCAAGTAATCTTTGCGCTTGGGGAGCAGATTAAACATGTGACAATTCATGATTTTTGCATTGCCTTTCAGTTGAGTACTTGGTCCTGAGCACTCAGTAGTCATGAGGGGACCAAACAAATATTATTTCAAAGTCTTTCTTAGCTAGAAGTTCTAGCAGCAGCAGTACAAGTGGACCAAAGGAAAGTAAAGGTTACATAATCTATTAATATATTAGGATGGAAACTGATTTCTTTCTTGTTTAGTTTCTCTGGGAGATAAGCAAACAACTGTATTTTTTTTATTTATTACTTTTTATTGTTAACATCCATAACCAAGCGGATTTATTGGTTCAGCTTTCTGCTGAACATTCTTTTTGTTTCAATAACGATGTCCTGGTCTCCTAGCGGTCCTTGTTCTCCTCCTAAGCCTTTCAAAACTGAAATAAAACTCCAGGGGCGAAAGCTCCTTCATAGATTCCAAGCTCCGCTCACTGCAGTCTTTATTCTTACTGCTGATGAAATTAAGGAAAAAAACACCATGAAGTATGAAAGTAGGCTCAGTGTTTAAACTTTTTCATACTCTCCAGCCTGAGGGTACAACTGAGTCAAGTCAAGGAAAGCTACATTGTAGATGTTCTTAGATGTGTACTGGTTATTGAGTTCAGCGTATTTATGATTTCCCCTTAACACATATCGTAAAAAAATAAATAAATACCTGAAATCTGGCAAGTACTTCAGCATTTACTCTCTTTTCAGTAATAAAAATATAAAGAGAGGACATACTAATATTTTTATTATGCAAATATGCAATGACAATCAAATAACCTTGAATGTTATTTCTTGAATGAATGAATTTACCAGAATATGCTAAAATAACAAAAATGCCAAGTCAATATGATGTGAAGTCTAAATAATGTTTTGTAATGTTTTTGCAATGATTTTGCAGCTGTACATATTTCTTTTAACTTTTGCATGGAGAGACAAACGTGTGTGAATTAATACAAAGAGACTATCTGCTTTTCTAGCAGGATACATTATTACAGAATTGTAATGATGACAGGAAGAATGAAGTGGATTAGACAACATTGGCTATGTTTACATCCAGATATAACTGTAGTAAAATTTGATCATATGAAAATATAGTTACTGAAGAAATCAGTTAAACAAAACCAGTCTATCAACAGGAAGCAGGACCTAAAGATCTAAAGAAACTCAAGAACTGACAAAAACATAGTCTGTTCTTTCAGTCTGGAAAAGACATGAATGACTAGATTTAATTCAAATTCAATTTGATTCAGAAACATTTTAATTAAATAGATGAATGGACGCAATAGATGGATCCTTGGATAAATAATTTTAAGCAATAATGGCTTCAGCAGCCAACCAGATGCACACTCAATATTTCTAAATGAAACTTGGTGGTGAGCTTGACCTGCAGATGCTGTGGTTGTTCAGAGAAATTTAAAAACAGAAAAACAAGGACACTCTCTTTTAATCAAAGATTTATTATCTGATGGTTATAAAAATACTTTGACTTGAGTTTGTGATTAAGAAATTTAGGAGCAATTATTTCCCTTGAGAAAAGATGCATCCTTAATTTAATTTATTACATTTAGTCCAAAAACTTTAGAATTGTTACGCTGAGATTTTTGTCTAGACTTAAGAAACTCTTCAAAGAAACTGTGGATATTTAAACAAGACATGAATGCATTGACCTGAACTGGCTTGTTTTCAGCTCAACTGACCCTCAATAACAGTGAGACAGGGGAAAACTTTAATGTCATAATACAGTAAAGTTTCTCTCTTTTTTACCCTTTTCGAGGTTTAAATCTCTTCCTGTAATGGGAGCATATAGAAATTAGTGTAGTCTGGGGTAAATCTCAGTTTAAGAATCTATATTTGCGTTTATTACTGCTATAAAATGTCAAATATAATTTAATATGTAAACTTGTTTTTTTGTTGTTGTTATTTTTAAAAATAATAAAACTCTGTTTTGGAGCAAATACTTTTTCCATATAGTCCCCTTTGCTCATCAACAGTTACTGACTGCTCACTGCAGAAAACAATCATACCCAAAGTAGGTGTCAGCAGGACAGAGCTGCACAAAAAACAAAAAATCAAGATTCGTCAACAAAATCCGGCGCTTCTCTGGCTTTCAATGATTCATTTTCAGTTGTTTCATTCGCAATCAATGCGGTGAAGCAAATATATAGCTAAATTAACCCTTTCATGCATAGTGGTCAGTACAGAGGACAGCTACCTAAAAGTCATTCTTTTGTGCTTCTTGTGGATTTTTATGTTATAAATGCACAGAGACCACTGAAGTGGACACTAATGCATCATAAAATACACTATCAACTACTGCCATCAGCTGCAATGCAAGAAATTAGTTTTGTTAAATTCAATATGGCCGACAGACAAAAAAGCATGCCAACCGACCCGGTCCCTCCTTCTACTGTAGACGACTCTTGCAGGAAAAAAAAATATTGTGACACCAGATAACCCCTAAAGAACAATACTACTGATGTATTTTTTTCAAATGACAACTTTATATTTGGAGAAAATTAAAATTAATCACCTAAAAAAATGAAGGAAAAAAAAAAATTGTTATAACTTTTTTTAATGCCTTTAGAAAATCAAAAAAAAAAAAAAATGGGGAAAAAAATCCTGACACAAAGGCTCATAATTCATGCATGAAAGGGTTAAAACCGCATTAAGAAAAAAAATGAAGCTGTACTTACGCTCAGCTATCACCAGCGGAGGATAGAACAGGAAGTATCCCACCAGCTCTGCAGTCAGCTGGTTGAGGAGCCCACTGGATATTGTCCCATTAAGGAATGCATCCTGGTTTTTCACCACATACACCAGCGTAACCGAGGGCGAGCCAGACTCCTGAGACACGCTCTGGATCTGCGGACAAACACACTGGCTTGAATTAAATATGCCGCTCTCTGCTGCACATAAGAACGCTCAGAAAGATTTCAGATTTTTTTTTTGTTTCCATCAAAGACAAAATACAAGGCCACATTTATAATTTAAACCTTCAATACGAAAATATCTAGAGCTATCATGCCAAATGTGGAAGACGCGCATAAAGAATGCACAGCAGGCCTTCAATGAACAAGGTTTTATTCTCTCCATAATAAGACCTGTGTGGTTTCTCTGACATTCATGTAACAGAATCACAACGGCGAAGTGGACGACGATGCAAGATACAGAGAATTCCCATCACATTTCTCTGCGAGCGTTAATATTTCAGTGGATAAATAATGAATGGAGCCTATATCTCCGTTTGCTTGTTGAGACCTACTTTATGATTTTGATGGTGTTTGCATGTGCAGTGTATATTCTGCAAACAGATGAAGACTTTGGCAGAGAAATACGTATGATTTATGTATGAAAACTAGATTTTATTACAGTTTGCAGTTTCCAAAAATATAAACAACATTTCTCAGAAGCTACCCCCCCACCCAACCCCCCTTCAGTCAAGTGCAGAGTGTTACTATAACTGTCTTATTTTTGGTAATTTTTGCTTCAAGAAGCCATCTGGCCACAGTAGAAAAAGCTTGTGGCCAGAGCCGTTGAAGCAAAACCAAGAATAAGTATGCGAGCGACTGAGCTGGCTGGAAATCCACCTGGAGCTGTATTATAAATGTTAGTCTGATTAGCATGCTGCATGCAGACAGGACACATTTGGCTGTCTGCCTTATAAATAGTCTCGGTGCACTCGTCCCGTACCTCCACTGTGAGTCTGTTGTAGGTCTCCAACACTTTATCCTGAGCCTCTTCAAAGGCATTCTCAAGCCGCTGCTCCAGCATCTGGACGAAGCTGCACGAGTAGATGTTGTCTGCAGGTCCAACAAATCTTAACACTGCGAGCCAGGCAAGGAAGAGCAAAGCAGGGATTATTTATGCACCATCTGAGTAGTAAGAGAATAACAGGCTGCTTCAGATTAGGGGTAGATCTCACTCTGGTTGTATGAATGTATGAAGGAAGCTTGTCTTAATCTTGAGGCCACGTCTCTGTGTGACTGTGACTGACTTTTAAATAGAGCTGCACAGATTTGCAGTCGTCAACACCACATTAAATGTGGCCGTAATCCGAATATCTAAGAACCCTTTGTATGAAGAACTAGGTAGTTTTTTTTTTATTTTTTTTATGTATTTTAAGGGATATTCATGAACAATTTAAATGCAAATAATGGATTTGTCCAGTTGGTCAGTTTTGGAAGTTGACAAAATATTTAAGCTCACATTTACATTCACAAGCTCTCATTTAAGTGCTGTTTAGGAAATAACATCACAATTCTTTCTTTTTCTATTATTGTGAAGTAGTTCTTTAGTTGAGTCTTGAGTCTTTATTTGTAACAGCGGTGACAAAGTCTTGTCCTGACCAGTGGCATATTTTATTGCAGGAAGTGTGATGCATACCGCATATTAGCATGCTGCTGCATATGAAGCAGGGAATTGAAGCACAAGCAAGAATCAATCTCTCAGTTGTTCAGCTCATTAACCGTAGATACGTTTGCCAATTTACCCGCCGCAGTACAATTTGCATGAGATTACCAACTGGGTCAGCAGGGTTTGTGCCTGCAGAGCGATTCAGACCGAGACCAGCGAAGGATGTTGGGACTTTGAAGGAAGACTGCACCCATCAGCAACACACCGTTTGAATTTAGGTCAGAACGCGGCTCCCCCCTTGGCACCGCAGCCCTGTTTCGAGTTAATTCTCAAAACAAAGGATAATAAAGATGGAATGGAGCAAGAAAATAGAGGGCAACAGGTAACGTTCATAATCTGCTGATGGACTCAATATTGTTTACCCTGAGCTGCACCTCCCCGCTTCTGATGGAGAGCCGCTCGTTTTCTCTGGTTTCGGTTTAGATGGAGGCGATAATCCTCTTCGTTTCCATTGCTACTCAGGTTTATCGGTCGCATAGACGTCCCTCCAGAGAACTGCTTTCATTAATACCAACAACAGAGCCAAACATACAGATTCCAGATACAGCATGATGGATTGGGTATCTTATCCACAGTGCTTTTATTTTTAGGCCTAATCTCAGGCAGTGTTTGTTTTTTTGTTTTTTCTGTTGCTGAAGATGCATATGCCTTCTGTCTAATGTTATTTTTTCTCCTCCATTTTAACTTTGGATTCATGCTTTGTTTCAAATTTAATTATTTACATCATCCTACTGTCTCTAGCTCACTGCTTGCATTTGGGTAGGCCACAATCAATTTTCCTGCACAGCTATTTGGCACTTTCTACTCTAAACAGTTTTAAAAAAAGACATCATACTTTAGTCCACATTTGATCACAACCATGAACATCGGCATATTTTATATCATAGACCAACACAAAGTTGTTCATAACAGTGAGGCAGAAGGTAACCAGTCCACGTCTGTGTAATTTAATCTCCGTAAAAATGCAGCTGAACACCTCAGAGGAAAATTTCTTTATGTCAGTGATCAGATTTTCTCAGTTTCTACAGTGAGGGAGGCACCCATATGCACCAATTAATGCTGATTGCCACAACACACAGTCCATGGATTACAAGCTACAAAGACAAAAATAAGTGGAAATGCAACAAGTTTAGCTCAGATTAAAAGTAAAACTATTCTTTCTTATTAATTCGATCAAATCTGAAGCAACATTGATTTAAAATTATGGACTCATGTTGAGAAATACCATACTATTCTCAAAATATATATTCTGATATACAGTCTCTTAACTGTGCTGATTGTCTGACCTTGCTCACACAAAACTGTGTGTGTGTGTGTGTGTGTGTGTGTGTGTGTGTGTGTGTGTGTGTGTGTGTGTGTGTGTGTGTGCTGAAATGTGTTTTGAGACTTAAGAGCTGACTAAGTGATTGGACCAATTTGTTCTGCAATCACGGGGGTCTGTATGGGATTTAAGGTATCAAAGAGGAGTAAAGGAGAGTTAATCAGAATCTTTCTAATTTTGTCTCGGTTCTGTTCTTCCTGGAATCAATTTAATCCTCCACTCCTGCAGCTTTTTGTCTTTTTACAATCAAGTTTCCAGAACGAGAAGCTGGTTTTGCTGGATTTTAGGGTCACGTACTTTGATGTTCATCTTAGTTATTCTCACCTGTCTTGAGCTGTAGGTGAATGTGGGGAGAGCTGATCCAGGTCGCCACGGGAACCAGAACCGCCTTGACCAGCGGGGTGTGCTGCCTAATGTCAGACAGCAGTTTGTCAAAGCCATAAACGTTCAGAGCTTCGACAACCATGGAGGAAACGTAGACGGTTTTCCCGCTGGTCACGTAGTAACCCAGAGTCAGGTTGTGGGGGCTGCAGTCGTCTCGCTCCACCTGTGACGGAGACATGTTTTCAGGTTTACACTTTGCAGCATAAACTAACACTGAGGGTTTTAGAAAAAGCTAACTTTTAATACGCTATGTCACCTACTCACTTGCTAACAAATTATTGCTTTTACAAATGCAACAGTGCCACATTTTTAGCTAAAAAATTCCTAGAAAATGAAAGGAGCTGAAGCATTTTTTAACGGCTTACTGTTTCACTAAGGTATATACATTTGGGCAACGTGACATTTCCACATCAATGATTATATTAGATGCAGTAAGTGTGCATTTTCCTTCTCTCTGTTTCAGCTGTCATTGAAGTGTCCATTTTGAACTCAGGTTTGTGCTTCTGCCATTATAAAACTTCATTCATCTGTGGTGCTATGTTATTGGCCTGAAAAGTGCAAACCCCTGACACCTGAAATAAAACATCCAATAAATGTTGCAACCCTAGCCTGGTGCAATATTAATATTGCACCAGGTGGTACTACACTGAGGATTTGCAATATATTGAGCAGCACTAGCATAATCTTAACCTCTTCTCAAAATAGGACTGCCATTCATTGAAGGCAGTGCTGTGTTATTTTCCATAAATGAAGCAAATCACATAAGAAAAAAAGAAGCAACCAGAAGTCTACTCTTTCCTACTATCACAAATGCAAACAAAAAGTTATTTTCTTTGGTATTATTATTTTTGGCACATTTTTTATTTGCGAGAATACACATGATAGCAAAACCGACTAATTTAGCACAAATCGACAATACATCTATGCAACCATCTACATTAAACACAGAGTCATTTTATTAAACTGGTGTTTATTTCTCACATGTTCTACATGCAATAAACACTCTGTAAATTATTACAAGGAAAGATTCATGAAGAATGTATCTGAAAAAAAATGTTTTTGAAGCAACTAAGTGTTATAAATGCATCTTGTCTTTAATTCAGTGAATAATTATTTAAATAATTATATAACTGCTTATTACTGTATTACTTCTCCTTTAATCAGAGGGAATTAAGACTGCTTTTTAAGTAATGGGCACTTTAAGCGGATCCTGCGTTAAATAGATGATGAATAAATGGAAAAGCAGAATATTCCCACTCGACAAGTGAGCCAAGCTGAAGAGAAAACAGTGAGATTATCAAACTGCTTTTAAAATGTAATTTTATTTTAAGGCTGTTTGCACATCTTTACCAGAAGTTTACATAAATGTGGGTTAGAGAAAAACATGCTTGTTTTGTCTTGGAGATATTGTACTGCTATTTTATCCAAGGAATATGAGCAGTAAAACAAAAAAAAAAAGACAACTTTAGTGCTAACATCTGAAATTGTCATGTTCCGTGTTTCTGTGTGTTTATTTTTGAGTTTCTGTGTAGTCCTGTGAGTCTCTCTGTGTCTTCCCTGTTGATTGCTCCCAGCTGTATCCAGTTCCCTGATTACCTTCCCTGTGTATTTAACCCCACCTGTTGTCTTTGTCTGTGTCGGATCCTCGTCGTATGTATTGTGGTTTGTGTTTGCTCCGTCTAGTCCGTTTGACAGTTGCTACCGGTATTTAGCTGTGTGCTTGCCTCTCGCCGTGCTGCCTGTCTTGGACTGTTTTTGAGCTTATCTCTTCATTAAACCATCATCATCACCATAACCTGGGTCTCAGCGTCTCTCCTCACCACCAACACCTCACACCTTATGACAGAAATAGGCTCACAGAGCTGTCCTGTCAAACAAGGACAGCTTTAGATTTGAAGGCACAAGCGTCAGTGTATGAATATTTATAATTCTTGGTTCAGTTTAGCTCTGCATTAAGAACATATTTCAGCTGGATTCTTCAACAGTTAGACTTTTGGCCATATCCTGAAAAAAATAAAAAAGAAACACACACACACAGACAACAACTGTGGTGAGTCAAAGGCTGTATTTCTGGAACTTAACACCACCCACCTTCATGTACCCTCAACCTTCAACCACACTGAGTAGCTGAGGTTGTTGTTGTTATGGATTTTTTCCTCTCTCTCTCTCTTGCTCTCTCTCTCTTCTCTCTCTCTCTCTTGCTCTCTCTCTCTCTCTCTTGCTCTCTCTCTCTCTTCTCTCTCTCTCTTGCTCTCGCTCTCTCTATACAACCATCTTTTCCTCTCCTCTTTCTCTCCCTGAGCGTAAGCTGGCTTCTCCTGGCTGATCTTTTTATCTAAAACAGACATCCTCTCTGAATGAAACTGTATCCCAGCACCTCTCCTTATGCAGAGTCCAAGTAAAAGCTTCAGCCTCAGTTTTTTTTTTCCAAGCAACTCTTTAAATATTTTTTCAATTATGCTCAGTTACATATCCATAAAGCCACCTTTGGGTTTTGCATTTAATCAGAAAACACAAAAAAGTGCAGTTGGATCTTGCATTTGAAGTCTAAACTAAAATGTAATGAGCATAAAATTAAATATTGACTGTTTCTTTCAGATGTTTTATTTTTGTCTGTAGGGGGGGTGTTTGTGTTAATCTCCTTGTGTTTTTTTTTTACACCGGCAGCTCGAAGGGAACACAGTGAAGAAAAAACTGTGTTCTGATTCACCAAAAAACTGAATCAGTCAACCCTGACATATGATCCTATTTAACATTTTTTTATTGTGTCTAATGCTGCTGAGCTCTTGAGGCTTTCGACCTTTTTAGATTTGATCAAAAATGTGTTGATTTTTTTATTTCTATTTCTACCGTTTATGTTTTTTGAATTTTTGAAAAAAAAAAAATTTCAGTTCTTTTAATGTTACTATGCTTATTTATAAACTACATGAGTCCTTATGTAGTTTATAAATACTACATACTACTATTTACTCTCCACAATATTTTTTTCTTATTTGTCCATTTCATCCCTTTTTTTAATCTTGTTTACACTTTAGCATTTGTCAAGCTGTCCATGTCTATCAACCACAAAACTCAGGGAGCTAAATAATGTGTGCCTTTCATGCGAAATGATATTCTCAAACTTATACTTGGTTTCAGTAAAGGCAATGCATACGCATTGTGTATGCATTGCCCATGGTGTCAATGATACTTTAAATTAATGACATGATTGACATTAAAATCGGCTTTGCATGCTTTAATAGCATGAAATAGGAGAGAAATATTTAAAAGATCAGTAAAAATGACTTCATGTTTCCCTTCTTTATATCCATTCTATGTTACGTAATAAACCACTTGCTAATTAAATAGAAACCGCCAGTGCGAAAACTACAAATACTAGACGGCAACACTAAAATGTTAATACATTTTGAATTTCTAAACTCCACGTTAAAGCTGATTGCTTAACCTTTGTTTTGCATTTCTGAAGAGGACTGCTGAATTTAACAAAGGGAGCCAGAACTGACCTCCTTTGGTCCCTGCCAACAGCTGACAGCTGTAAAACTGCCCAGTTTGGTAAGTAATTATGGCTAACAACATTGTTCAATGATGCAACACATTAAGCATCGCTGCATGCTAATTTCATGCTGTTTAACAAACCCGAATCACGTAGGGGGCAGATTTTGCTCATCAACATTGCTACAGCATCCAGGCGCTTTAAGATCTGAACTGTTTCTATTTCCTGTTCGGTGTTTTTCGCCCTCGACAGATTAATTTTGACTATCAAACCGCAGTCTAGGTTTTCAGATGGAGAAGATGAGAGCTGAGGAATGTGTCTGTGTGTAGCAGGGGGTAGATGAAAGTGCCGTGGAGCTTAGAGATACTGAGTCACTCCCCGCGAAGGCTCACAAACAACTGGATAAAAATAGCAAAAGCAGGCGGATGAAGACGGAAGACGGACAGAAAGTGAGATGAAGAGAGGCAGGTGGACAGACAGAGGCGGACAGACGCAACGAGCCGACTAGTACAACAGGCAAGACGGACATGTTGGCAGAAAATCGATCTACTTGGACCGAGGGTGTAATCTCATCAGGAAGATGAAGGGGGAGAGCAATACGAGAGATGTAAATATTGAAATATACATGAAAGGAAAAAGCTGATAGTGATGGTTTGAGAGGGAGGGAAGAGAAGATGGAGATGGAGCCATGTGGTTGACACAGGATGAAAACAAGCATTATGTAAGAGTGGCAGTGGGATGTGGGAATAGTCTCCCTAAATGAACTCGATATCGCCTAATAAATCATATCCATTTGTCACCTCTCCCTATATTTATCTCCTGCACCATTCATGAGTCTTTCTCAGGTAAAAAAAAAAAAGAAAATCAACACCTACAACTTAAATATAGAAGACACCAGTACTCAGGACAGACACACCAGCGAAATGGCTTAAAATAAAACAGAGATTTTTTTTTTTTGGGGGCGGGGGGGTTATCTCAGTAGAATTAAATGGAAGCTATTTGACCAAGCACAGCAGCAGAGAAATGTCACAGGAGACAATAAAGAAAAAAAAACCTCATAAACGTAAAATTTGAAGTTATGCATAAAAGGCAAAAATAAGCCCATCTTTACGCTCCTTGAGTCATCAAATGCTGTCCAATCCCAGCAGCTGTTCCTCTTTGGATCTTCAGTTTATGTAAAAATAAAAAGCTTTTACAGGAGTTCTGGATCCTAGTAAAATGCTGTAGTGGCCATTTCACTGGGGCACTTGGACTACGCATTGCACTCAGAGCTTCCCAAGCTGATAGCGGAGAGCTGAAAAATGTATAAAAAGATGAAAAAAATATTTCTTTTATGACATAACTAGTTCGTTCTCCAGTCAATGAGGGCTCTAGAGAAGGCTTATGGCTGAGGTAAGATCAACACAGATGTTATTTCTCATCAAGTTTTATGCCTTCCAGTCATTTATTCTTAGAAGAATAATTAGCTGGTGAGAGATTTACATCTGCAGTTTGTGGGCAGGCATTTTGACTAGCCAATCATATTCTGATTTGTGGTCAGTGGCTGGTCTTTTATGGTAACAATTATCGTAGGGGATGTCACTTGCGAAAGCTTCATATTGATACATGTATGGATTTGGTTACGTATGTATGTTTTTTGTTTTTTTTTTGTACAGTTTGATGATGGAGGTATAACCTACCTTATTGAAAAATAACTATTTTTGACCAGTAAAGGAAACAATGAAATATAAAACAATCTCAAACTGATCACATTAAAAACTGTTTTACACTTTGGCTTTCCTGTGCTATTTATCTGAAATAGATATTACTGAAAAGTTATTTTCCTGTTCCCTCCAGTGATACCTGTTATTTAGATAATAATGTTTCCGCAACACTGCATGTGCTCGCTAGTTAACAACCTGTATTTCAAAGCCATTTGCAAAGTTTGCTAGCTTCTGCTATGCTTTTATTTGACATTTCGCTGAGTCACCCTAAGCTTCATAACACAGAGATATTTCCGTCCTCATGAAATATTCTCTTTTTAGTGTTTTGTTTAGCAGAAAAAAAAACTGCAGATTGTGTTTTCTGCACAATATGCTGTGCAAATTTTGGTTTGCAATTTTACAAAAGAGAAAATAAGTGAGTATTTTGCAGTTTTTATTGTACACTTAACAGCACTTTTGATTGATACTGCAAAGTCTCAATCAATCAGTGGGTTTGTTCTTAAACCCATTGATCATGTGGGTTTGTCACAGGATCATGACCTTTTGATTATCAGTGAAAAGCCGCTCGGCGTACACGAAGCCGCTGGAAACACTGACCTGCGCAGAGGCTTTGGAGTCGTTCAGGGCTCTCTGCAGAGCATGGCTCAGTCCTTTAGAAAGGTTCTGCTTTAGGATCAGGTCCAGGCGATTCCTACGCAGCTCCATAGACAACACTGTAAAGATTTAAAGAAAAAAGGATAAAGTAAAGAAGCTCAGTACATAATAAAGCTGGTTTGGATTTGCCTTGTTTTTTAGCAAGAGCATATCACCAACTGGATTATGACCACAACTGTTTTTCAACAAGCCGATTTTCTACACACAGTCCAGCCGAGTAATGGCTCTCCAAATCATCCCTAACCAGAAATACTTCACAATGGACCTCAAGGGGCTTAGTTCATGACTTCAGACTACAGTATTCTTGCGTCTGAATGACATAACAAACATGTATACAAATATGTTCCTCTGCCAATTGTTAGGTACTGAAAAGAAAATGGGTGAAAAAGCAGCTAAAGCCCAAAAATAAGCTTTGAAACATCTTCAGAAAGCTTTAACAGCTTTTCACCAGAATCACTTTTAGACATTTTGCTTGTATTCAAAATGTGAAGAAAATCACTGATAATTCAAGATTGCACTGCAGTGTAATTTAAGAACATGTAAACTATTTCAAAAACGAGATAATATTCATTGTAGATTCAAAGTCTCCTACCCGTTTTGACCCAGAACTTCTCCGTCACATTGCATGGCATTGGCATTTCCTCAGCGCTGGTGGTGGAGGGACTTTGTGTGGTTGTTGTCAGAAGTGGTGTAGTTTGAACTGGGATGAGCTTAGTGGTGGTGGGTGCTTCTGTTGTGGTGGTGGTAGTAGTAGTTGTTGAAGTGGTGGTGGTGGTGGTGGTAGTGGGAGCAGCAGTAGTAGTTGAGGCAGTGGTGGTTGTAGTGGGAGCTGGAGTGGTGGTGGTGGTTGAGGTGGTGGTTGTAGTAGTTGGGGGAACCGTGACTGTGGTGGTGGCGGTGGGGGCTGGCACGGTCGTAGAGGTCGTTGTTGGAGGTGTCGCGGTTGTTGCGACAAAGAGCCTCGTTTCCTCTGTGGGTGCAGCAGCTGTGACGTTCGATAGAGAAGCATCTGTGCTCCCAGGAGTCGCTGCCTCCTGTGTTGCCATCTCTGTGCTATTAACAGTAATGCTGGTCGTTGAGGGTGTTGTTGTGGTTACTGTTGTCAGCTGAAGGCTGCCGTCGGTCACAGTGTCCTGGCTGGTGTTATTTTGGGCCGTGGTGGATTCTGGTGGTGTTTCTGTTCTCTTCGTGGTAGAAAACGACACAGTTGAAGTGGTGGTTGTCGACAGGGTTGTCTTTATGGTCGTGGCTGCTGTGGTTGTGTTTTGTATGGGGATCCTGGGACGCACAGGCATGGTGGTATTCCACTGGTGGGTGGAGAAAGGGCTCGTTACATTGGGAGGAAGTGTGATATCATGGTCACCCACTGTGGACAGCAGAGATTCAGGTACAGTGGGAAGATCCCACGCTGGTAGGCCGCTCACTAATTCATCTGAAGGGAAAAAGAACATGGATAAGTCAAAAAAAAATATTAAAGCATTTCTAAATACAGTGTTTTGCTTCAGATATGTTCAGAAAACCCTGCTGAGTACGAAAGGCTTATTGATTTAAAATGTCCTGGTATTTTACATACTTCATGGACTCTAACAAAGCTTCCAAGGAGAGAAGAGAAGTAAGTCCATAGCATTACAGATGCACAGATGTTCCACCATACTCTGAAGTGGTCACCAGGTGACCACTTATTCATCCATTGTTTCATTCCTGATTCACCTGTAGAGTTTGCTGAAGAAAAGCAGAAAAGCTAGAACAAAGACACCTGTGAAAAGGTTGTCACCAATACGTGACCTTAAATTATCTTTATCATGGACAAAGAATCCTAATCAAGATTTTCCTTCTTCTTTTTTAGACATTCCTGAAAAATGCCTTTTTTTTTTGTCTTTCCCTCAATAGGACCTGAACCTTTGAGGAAAAGGAGAAAAACAGGTTACTTTTAATTTCACGGGCCTCTGTCTCTACTTTCCAGCTTACGTACTTTCCCTTTAAATGTGTACCTATCTAACAATTTCCAAGTCTGTACTTATTTCTTGTATTTCCTCATTGCTGAACAACTATGCAGTGACACAAACCTATCAAACCTCAGTTGTCACTTGTATTTGATTTAAGTAACGTAAAATATATTTTTTTAAAGTTGGTAGTTTTTAATTCCCTACAGAATATTGAATATTAACATGTCAACCTGAAAGACACTTTTACACTTGGATTGTGACTGCAAATGCACGAGGCAGGCTACCTTTCATTTTCAAAAACACCTCCAGATTCAATCGTATCCCCCCCACAATGTCGTCCCAGCAGGGGGCCCAAGCAATCTGGTTTGTGAAATCATTTGAAATGCTTGGAGACACACTACTTTTCTCCTGCACATTCTTCAGAAAGCTAAATATTTGTGTAATAATTACCTTATTATTGAGGCGAAAACAGACACAGGAAACAGAGAGGGATGGAGACTACAAAATGGGACAGATGATGATGATGATGATGATGATGATGATGATGATGATGGTGGTGGCGATAAGTCTAAGATGATAAAATGATATACATGATGGTGACACTGATGAAATGTTAGAGGTGACGATTTACTGACAATAAAGCTGAAAAAAACACTGAGTTAAATTCAGGTCAGTTAATTCAATTAAAATTAATTGTTAATATTAATCTATTGAGATTAAATCACTGTTAAAAATTACAATTGGTCATGCAGAAATGATGGATGTCTGCGGGACTCGTTGCTGAAGCATTCAGCAGCGTGACCTCCATGTGCTTCCCAGAGAAGCTGCTGAGGCGACTGAAGCATAAACTGAATCATGTCAACTGAACTGCAATTATTCTCAGACACGTCTTCTTCAGTTTGCTAAATCCTGATAATTACTATAGAAAAAGGCTTGGTTAATGATTCATTCTGTTACAAAACACTAAAAAAAACAGCAGCGTGTCATTGGGGTTTTATTTGACAAACCAACACTGACATGTTTTCCGATAAATATCTAAATCTGTAAATTTTATCACATTATTAGATGATGGATTAAGCGGTGTTACGTGAATTTTCTACAGCTTATGATATTGTTTATCCCTGCTGTGCTCTGTCACTAATGTTCTCCAATAAAGCTGTGAGGCTTTCACTGACGAGCTAAATTCAAATTCAGTTTGCATACAAGGAACGCAGCCATTTTAAATTAAATGTCTGTAATAAATGCTAATTAAGGGCTTCAGATTAAAGAGGCTGAATACTAATAATTTTTTTAAGACTTAGTTGTTAAAAAAATACTTTAAACCATTTATCCTTTTCCACTTCACAATTACTGTATACCCTACTTTCAGTTGGTTGGTCATAAAATCCCAATAAAGGATTGTGCCTCTGCTTTGCTAAATTGTGAAAATTCAACTTAAAACTTTTTCCAGATAACTGAAAAAATATTACCCACCCAAACTATAGTTGGTTGAAGAGTTGTTGTTTCCAGTAACCACAGACAAATTGGTCGATGGTGGAGTCTGACTCGGTTTTTTACTGGATGGAGAGGAGGGAGGAGAGGATGCTTTTGTTGTGGAGGAAGATAAGGCCTTGGATGAAGAAGAGCTTTTAGACCAAGCCGCTTTAGACAGCAGCCCTAAAGGTTTTCTGACTGCTGGAGTCTGCAGCTCTGTCGTCTCAGTCAGCATGCTGAGAACCGATGAAAGGGCCGCCTGCTCCCTTTGGACCTCTCCGCTTGTCCTCAGCTTCTCCTGCACAAGCATGGGAGCCGGATCTTCGGGCACGCTTGGCAGCGCTTCCTCCTCTGCGTCGTCAACCGGCCTCCATCCCGCTTCAGCCCACGCTCGAGTTTCCGTCATAATCCCGGCCTCGGCGAAGACTTTTCCATGTGCTCCCGCGCGCACTCCTTCCTGCGTTTCTGTCCAAATTGCGGTTTTGGCCTCGGCAAACACTTTTCCCTCAGGCCAACGTCTGAGTTCAGCATCAGGACCTGCTCCAGGAGCAACATCTTTAACCCCATCCCTGTTTCTAAATCCAGGAGTCAGGATCGGGGGCACTGTGGGGTCCAGAGGTATGTCACTGTTCTTCATCGACACATAATGGCCTTCCTCAGCTGCGAGAGAGAGAGAGAGAGAGAGAGAGAAAGAGAGAGAAGGAAGGAAATTCATGTTAAATTGTGGCAGTTTGAGTCATCTGTCAGAAAGGAGACAAAGTGACTCACTTCAGCACACACATCTGGAAACCTTGAATCATTACTCCTCATAAGGTCATTCCTACTGTCCAACTGTCAGTGGATTTAAACTTGCTCTGCTTGCACACGGACTCTTGAGGAAAATACATACACACATACCCCTGCCTCAGACATGCAGATCCAAAAGGATTAAAACTGTGACTGCTGGAAAAATAGTAATACTGTCAAAAAATAGGTCACTTATGTTTTAGAGGATAAAGCATGAGGAATTAATTTTCATGTTCCAGGATCCATAAATTAGGACACAAATGCACCCTAATCAGCCGTGATTTCACAGAGATACTAATCATATCCCTTAGGTTAGCCACACAGGCTTGTGAGTTTATTGTTTCCAGAGCAAACACAAAAAGCACGGCCCTCGGCTCGGATCGACAACAAATGAGGACGGAACTTGTTCTTGAAGCAAAATGGAGGTTTTGGCTATTTGTGGGCCACAGACGTCATTTTTCATTTTGTAAATACTGAAAGACACATGAAAGTGGAGCAGGAAAGAGAATTCATCCTGTCAATGAATTTAACAACGTACACATGATGAATTTTGAAAATGTGACTTGACTGAATGAGACAATAAAACCCATCTAACGCATTCAGTCTCAATCGTACCCTGAGTTGGTGGGACTGAAACATGACAGAATGCAAAGCTGACCTTACTCAAAGTTTATTAATTGTCTCATTTGGACTGAAAATCTTCTTAAAGCTTCAACAGGAAATTCCAATACAAATAATACAGTTTTTTTTTTACATATTTGTTAAAACTGTCCACTGTGGCTTGACAATAGGAGGCAGATAATCTGGGAAAAAATTCAAGCTTCTCTGCTTTCTTCCTGTGGTTTTACTGCCATCGGTAGAAATTCACCGCTCCAAATATCAAGATTGATACATGATTTTCAAAACATTGTATAAAAAAAAAACAAAAAAACGTATAATCCATCTTTTCTGTGAAGGTATTACAGGATTGTTTGGGAACAATAGTGAACAAAGAGCAACATGAAGACCAAGAAACACAGCAGACAAGTCAGATAAAAAGCAGTAACAAGTTTAAAACCGGGCTAGGTATAAAACAGTATTTCAAGCTTTGGACATCCTAGAGAGAACAGTGCAATCAATTATCTCTCCGACACCAAGACCAGTACACAGACGGGTTGGGCCAGCAGAACATTAATCAGAGAAGTAGCCTAGTGGGAGAATATGACTAACTATTAGGTATGCATATCACACAGCTGACCTTTCCGTAAGATTGGCAAAACGAAATCCATAAAAAAATCCTATTTGCAGTTTGCCACAAGCCATGTGGAGGGCATGGCAAACCTGTGAAAGGAGGTACTCTGCCCACATGAGACCAAGCTTGATGTCCAAAGACGGTAGATGTGAAAAGAGCAAAACAAACTACATGCCAAAATCCCTATAAAACCTTTTAAAGTTTGTTGCAATGTGACTCAATGTGGAAAAAGTCCAGGGAGTATGGAAACTTTTGCAAGGCACCATAGAATCTGTATTTAAAATTTCAACACCTCATTTCCTTTTGTAAATGTGTCAATGCGCGCCAGTGTGTCGCACACATTTCCCACACTCCCCGAGTCTCTGCAGAGGATCGGTTAATTAAAAGGAAGTGAATCTGAGCTTGAGAGACTTTGCAGAACGAGCTTTGTGCCTTGCTGCTGCACATCCTCTGGAAACTTGCTATAAAAACATTTTAAACATCACGGCATTAATTATCATCACTGAGCAATATGTCCCTCGCTACACCATGTCATATTATAAATGCTATTAGAAGAGGAGACTAATCCACCGACTGTTTGCGGTCGGGCTTCTTTGGGCTCAGAGCAGTGTTTTAGTCACTTCTAGGGAGTAGGAACAGACGAAGTTAGAAATGACAGGGGCAACAAGCTCAGGGCAATACGGGGTAAGTAACATGCCAGCTAAATTTAACCTAAAAGTCATCCTCCTGCTAATACAGATTCATCAGATATGCTTTTTCTTTAATAATTTAATATGAAAAAAGGCACAAAAAGTAAAAATTTGGGGGAAAGAAAACAAAACTGTTCTGCATTTCTTAATATTATGTATTTGTTCAGACTACAAATACCAGTAGTCTGAACTTAGCACAATATTTAGCCATGATATACTGCTCAAAAAAATAAAGGGAACATTTCACTTTAATTTTGTGTGTGGCTCCAAATCCAGGAAAACATTGGTTAATAAATTTGATTTCCATTGATGATTTTTGTGTGATTTTGTTGTCAGCACATTCAACTTTGTACAGAACAAAGTATTCAATGAGAATATTTCATTCATTCAGATCTAGGTTGTGTTATTTGAGTGTTCCCTTTATTTTTTTGAGCAGTGTAGTTGACTGTATTTCTCTGTGCTGAAGGGGGAATGATCATGTGACTCAAGGTTGTCAGCCAGACAAGAAACATGGCTCTAACAGAATGCTAGTGTTGCTTTGTGTCTGCTCAAGGGAACGACTTTTCAGGTTCAAACAGATAATCAGTAATAATAATGTCTTCCATTGTCTCTATGACATTAGTGATATTCCGTCTTGGTCATGACAGCAACTCCTTCAATAGCCAACAGTCTGTTTCCAATGGGAATAGTCAATTAAAGATGAGGATAAAGCAGTGACGAATGGATAAATGGTGAAGATAATTGAAGGAATCGATGGAATGAAGGACTGTACTGTAGGGAGGATTGTTGGGATTGTTTGCTCAACCAAAAGCCACCTGCTCTGGCTGAGAGCAGCATATGCGACTCCACTTTCAGACCTCCGAGGAAGCACTAGGAAGGAGGAAGCTCTACTGAGATGAAATATGGACAGGATGGATGGATTGTGGAGGAGAAAGGGTGGATTAAAGGTGGACAAATCTGGATCTGAAGTGCATTAGCTTTTTGGACAAAACATGAAGGCTATATTTTGCCTATTTCCATGTGAGAACATTCGGCTTACACCAGATTATGAGAATCACGGCACAGAAATTATGCACAAAGCACTGCAGGCCATTTACAACGCTTTTAAGCTGGAGTCATATTATGCCTTGACCAAGGCGTCTTGCCAGCTGGATGCGACGATGCCCCGCTGTATCTCTGCAGCTGCCAACACAAACCTGTAAAGCCTTTTACATCTCAGTGCAAGCCATCTGAATATTCATATATTTGTCTTTTTTCGGGTACAGTTATTATTGCGCTGGTGAATGTTTAATGTCGGAGTGCGTGAACTTGTGCAATTTCCTTGCGTCTTTTTCAGTTTGAGCCAAACAGAGCTGGTCCGAGTAAACCGCTACAACAGCGAGCAGAGGAGGTCAAGTGCCAAACACACAGGAAGTGTGAAGGTAGAGCTGAGCCAAAACGGTCGGGGCTGTGAAGCTCTGAGAGAAAAAGTGAGGAGGGGGAGTGTGGTTGGTTCAATCTGCCAGATAGCCATCTGGTGTGGGCAGGTTTTCATTTCAATAATTAGTATTCCACACAGCAGACAAAAATAATCTATATCTTAATCACAGAGCCGTGCCAGTTGAGATGCATCTACAACTACGCCAGCTTTTCTGGTATGATTTATGACAACAACCTTCAGTACAGAGGGTGTCACATAATTCATGCATAAAACCGTGGATTCAACACTTTAGTCAAAACAAAAATAGAGAAATGAAGCACAGGAAGCAATAGCACCTTTTTGCAGCGGTTGCAGCTATTTTCTTTTCTGTATCTTATTTCAAGGATGCATGAGTAGTAATTTGGTGGGGGGGAAAATAAGAAAAAAAAAAGGCATTTCAAAGTAAGGAGATTGAAAGTTTCTTTCAAACATGGCTTTTTGTAACAATGAATCTTGAGAATCGGGGATCTAAGCTACGAACTAAAATAGATTTTAAACTAAAATGTGTCTAACAGTTCAACTGTTTGTTTAACTCTTGCAGCTCAGAATCATTAATGTTTTTAGTTTGCTCTCTCTCAAAACATTTAACATTTTGAAGACTTGAGAGTCAGACTACATGCACATGGGTATGAAATGGTCTGTTTACTGGTATGATACTTGAAGAATGTTTAAAAGTCTGGCAATAAAAATTTACTTCCACATCATTGCAAACAATACTTGTTACCCTTAATCATATGACTTACCCAATCCTAAGCTAAATTCACACCCTTTATGTCAAGACACGCGTGCTACAAAAATCTGGTTGCATCATGAGCAACACACATCACTTACACATACAGAGTGCTAAAACATTGTTGTCTAGATAAAATGGCTTTAAAACAAATACAAAAATGACCACATTTCCAACCTCTATTAAAAGATTTGCGAAGATACTCAGGATTTTATGTGAATAAATCAGTTAAGTGTGTTTTACATTTTTCCACAGTATTTCAAGCTACACACAGTTTAGCTAGAGTAGCAGTCCTGATGGCAGGTTGGAGCACTGAAACATGCCATGGTATGAGAATCAGTGGGTGAAATGTCCTTTGGCAGATTATTTTGTTAGGCCGTCCAACAGGATGGACAATAATAACATTTTCCTGGAACTATTCAAGGCCATCCATCCATCTGTGGAGGCAGAAAACAAAAAGCATAATTTTACTACCAGAAAGAAGCACTAGAAAGTTTAAAGAGCCACTTTAAAAATGCTAGGTGTGATACAAAGCTTGCTTGCTTTCTAAACAAAGCAGCCTTGCAAAAAAAAAAAAAACACAAGAGGTTTATCAGTTTCTAAAAAGGCAGCCAGAAAAAGTTTGAGAAGTGTAACAGCCTCATTAATACTCACAAGAGTTGCCAAAGTGTAAGAAAACTGCCTGGCAACAACAAAACCTAGCCAAAGTGTTAAACGAGTGCTAAGAAAATCTCACACAAACAGAGCAGACAATCTAACACTACACTATGTTAGCTTACAGTTACATAAAATACAAATTTTACAATGAGACTGGTTTATTTTTGTACACCTAACAATCAGTCACTGTCAGCTTCAATTACAGCGAACGAAGAAGAAAGCAGCAATTGGACTTAAGACTTACAAAAGAAGTGATAGAGTTTTAAAATAAGGACGAAGAAGAAGACAATATAAGATGTTAAATGCACAAAGCAGAAAGGATGGACACACAGAAAGATTAAAGCAGCTCTTCTCACCAAAAGAGTTGGTTCTTAAAAGGCAGGTTTCCAGGTCTAGAATCAGCGCTTTTGGTGGAGCAAACAGAAAACTTCTGCCTGCTTTAATTCCATTAAAAGGCACAGATCATATGGTAATAACCTCTAATCATAAACAGTGCAAAAGAGTTAAAATACAACTCATATGCAGGTTGCATAATCAATCAATCAAATTTTATTTGTATAGCACATTTCAGCAGCAAGGCATTTCAAAGTGCTTCACATAATTAAAATAAAAACAGCATGTGACATTGAAAAAAACAGTGAGAAAGAGAAAGACATTTTGAAAAAGATTAAAAAAGATAAAAACATTAAAACCCGCACCCCTTTTAGGAGTTCAGTTAAATATCATTTAACTGTCGCTTAAACGATATTAGGTGCTATTAGGATTAGTCTTACTCATTACTTCTAAAAATGTTTTAGCTGCCATTGTTACATTCTTAAAGGGTTGAATAGATACAGAAAAATTTTGTATCAATTCAACCCTTTAAGAATGTAACGAGAGCTAAAACATTTTTATGCAATGCATGAGTTGGGACATCACACCAAAATTATAATTTAGTATGTCTTAAATCTTTGGTTGCTTTTTTGTGGCATGTAATAAAGGCCACACAAATGCCAAATTAGGCAAATCATACACAGAGAAATGTACATTAAATAACTTTTGATAATTGGGGAAATTAGTCGTTTTGATTCATCAAAAATGGATGTGGGAAATCTGAATGGGGAAAAGAAAAATCATAGACCTCAAAAAGCCCAAAAAAGACTGAAAATATAAACTCCCACGATCCAAAAGTGTGCTTTTGATGTGTCGGGCAGGAGTGATGTTTACGGTGTTCCAATATGTGGGTGTGTGTGTCTGCGTGCATGTGTGTGAGTGTGATATTTTAGCACAAAAGTCGCAAAATGCCAAGCTGAAATGTCATCTCTCACAGCTGTTTAAGTCCAACATTTTGGCTGTTCAACTAAAATCATACTCACTCCGGATAGAAGTGGCACAACGTCAAACTGTTTTTTTGTTGTTGCTGTAGTTGTCGGGCGGTTTGCGCCAAAAAGCAGGGACAAGTTGTCTTTAAACACAAATTCAAAGACAACTCGCTCCCTTTCAACCTCCCAACTTCCACAACCCAAGAGCTTTTTAAAAACATGTCTTTGCTAAATATCCTTTAAAAACAAAGAAGGTGAGAGAAATAAAGATGTTTTGCTGTAATCCTCATATATGAGAATTAAAGAAAACACCCAACACATAAAGCAGCTTAACTCCTGACAAATCCAAAGTCAATCATTAAAGAAAAGGCAGCAACACCAAGACGGGACCTATTTGAGGCAACACAAATCAGCTGCTCTGTTCAGCTTGACAACAAGGCTGCCTCCGATGCTGGGTTTCCACAGCAACCGCAGGGATGCCGTCACCGGGGTAACCATTACCGCAGATAGGGAAAGGAAACAGAGCGTTCTGAACTTAAATCATGTCTGCCCTGCCTGTCGGATATCACCTTGAGATGGTGCAGGGAGCTGTAGCGTTTGTTATGATGTTATCAGACCAAACATAATATTAATTTCAAGCGACAACTTTCGACTTTGTGAGCGAGCAGAGCACAAAATTAATCTGTGTCACTTAATAAAACATGGAGGAAAGCGGAGCAACGGTGAATTAGTGGACTGCTGATAAAGTGAATCATCGGGGAGCGTGTCCTATTGTTATTTATTTGACAAGGGACAGCTGAGCGCTGACTTCCACATGATCACAATCAGCCTCCAACACTTTACACACGTCTGGTTAAAAGCCGTCTATACGCTCAGCTGCTGTCTCTATTTAAACAGCTTATGATAGGTTGGAAAAGTGGACGTGATTTTAAATGAGTGCTTGACATGTGCTGGGAGCAGCACTATTGAGATAAATGATAAATGGAGTCATAAATTGTGTATTGATCTTTCTAAAAAAAAAAAAAAAAATCACAAAGGAATAACATGGATTCGTCGGTTCCATGAACACAACAAAGAGCGGCAACGTGTCTGCCTTTATTTGATCTCCAGTTAACATTTATTTAGTGGAGACGGGTCACGGAGAGATACACTCTGACTGAAACTGAGACTAATAAAATAAGCTGTATATTACAATTAGACTTCAAGCAGTGGGACCTTCTGTTTGATGTGGATGCCTGTGGGCTGAGAAGGCTCCAACCACCACTGAGTGTGCTACAGTCAGATACATAACTCTCCATGCAATATACATCAAACCACAAAAGAACTGATGCTACATAAAGCAAGATGAATGAGGTTAGTTTTGCCATTTTTCCACTGCTGACATTTTATTACACCCGGCCTGGCATAAAAAAATAAAATCTAACAAATCAATGTTCACAAATTAATTATGCATCAGTCTTTTGTAGGGATGCACCAATAAGTCACCAAAGACAAAAAGAAATGTGCTGCAGGTTCTTTGACAGAGATAGTAGTTTTGAATCCAGAATTATGCCCATTTATGCATCACAGCGCATGTACTTCATCTGAATTTTGTTCAGTTTGAAAAATATCCATCCAAGTGCAGGTTGTCAAATGCATTTTTAGTCAAAGAGACGACGGGGTTTTCGTATAACTAAAACAAAGATCTGCTATGCAATCAATTGGTTCTAAAGCTGAAATCATGATAATTTAAAAGCATATCCAAACAAAATAAGTAAAATCCTCCAAAACAAACTCGTGTAGCTATGCATCTTTTAAATCAGTCATTAAAGTGGACTAAAGATACTGAAACAAAGTTAACATTGGTCTCTGACAATAAAAGCAGAAGTGTAACAAACTTCTAATTGTTGGTGAAACGCAGACGTTATGATGAAATCTTACACCTGTGTTGACTATAAGCACGTATGTGTGTAACATGAGTTAATGTTGAATTTCAGAAACATTCCAACAGGAAGTCCTTTTATTTCAAGGAACCTTTACTGCCTTTTAAATCTAACACCTGTGTTCAGTTTCATATACAATTAAGCAGAGTATATAAGGTTTAGAGGAATTTGTTCTCCTTTAATGAAAGTATTTATAAGGTTATTAGCAATACGTGTGTTAAAATTTCAGGATTATCCTACTGAAACAAAAAGATTGATTTATTCCAGTGACAAAACTTGTATTCATTGACAGGCTCTTTGTCTTTTCACATACCGGTTACACCAAGTTTTGCATATGAAACATTTAAATCCTGTAACTGATTGATCGTTGATGACAACTGATCAAATACACAATGCATCATCAATCAAATGCTCAAATATAATCAAATATTTGAGAGTCAAAAGACTTTAATTAAGAGACCAATATCAATCAGTGTTTTTGTTATATATGTGTCTCCAACATTAGGCTGCAGCTAGTAGGTGAAATGTAAAAACGTGCACTATTAAAGCTGTACCTGTGTTGAGAAAGGCTTATTCTAATACAAATCATATCTCCTGTGAGTTTCTCCTACTTCAGGTCGAGCCAGGCTATTGGAGGTCAGTATAAATACAGGTATACAAAAGCTATAGCAGATTACTATTGCAAAACAGTCAAGAAATGTCAAAAATTTGGCAGCAAAGTCATATTAATATTTCCTCGTAGGCGTTGCGAGAATGCCAGGTGACTAACAGGACGAAAAGTAGTTCAGGGCAGTCAGCTGGGATATCCACAATTATTTGCTAGTTGTGGCTGCCTGGCAGACTGCCTCCATGTTGCTTTGCTTCTCATCAGGCATCTGGCATTGTCTTAAAACATTTAGGCAGCCTGGCTGCTACTCACTCCTACTGCCTGGCCTCCTGTGAGGTTTTAATATGTTGCTCTGCTCCTCGCAAAAACCTGTGAACTGTAAATGTGAACAGAAGATTGGAACGGTGTGTCTGTATCACAGGGTTTAGAGTTAAAGGACGAGAACGCTGCTGTTGTTCTGGCCACAGTTTATGAAGACGAATCTTCAGCTGCAATCTATTAGTCTATGTTAATGTAATGTAAATACACAAATTAACCAACATGTCTTTTCTTGTCTTTTGTGATCACTGCATGAAGAGTGAATAACTTAGTTCATGTGATTATGATTATTGGTTTGATTTGCTTTCTCTTCTATCTTAAAATCAGGATAGTAATAAAAGTCGAATAGTAACAAACAAAGCTAGACGAGAACTAATCTCTATCTTCCGACCATAGAAACCATTAGGCAGCGTCTACACAGCGATTGGTCTTTTAGACGTCCTGGAAAATGAATGTTTACTATCCTACCATAACAAACGTAAACATGTAAAGTCCGATGAACTCTGAGACTTTAGCTGATACTATGATCAGCTGCAACAAATACCGATGTTATTAGAAACAAACATCCCAGATGGTTTTGATAAAAATCAAACTATATCTGTGTGGAAATGCTCCTAATGCAGACCGTTAAGTAAGGTAGAGGTTCTATGAGGCTGTGGGCCTGATTTTTTACTAAAACCCCTCAGAAGTATATTGTTTCAGAAACTCTAAAGTACCAGAACATTCTGGATACAAATTTGCTTGGCTGTGAAGAGTTCTACATTCACAACACATATAACTAGTAGTTATGTTAGTCACAAACATAAACTAATCTTGTATAATTTACAATTAAAATCCTCTCATACTCAAATTGCACTCCTTATGTTCCACTTTTGCTATGGTCTCTTTAGAGAACTGTAAAACATTATGAACCACAGAGAATAAAATGAATTATTTTATGTCAGTTTAAAACAGTTTGAGACAAAGACAAGTTTCAAGTCCTGTTCAATGTTGAGCTGTAAGTTTGGTTCACAGTAAGCCAGTGTAAAAATCACTGAGACTGAAAGAGACACCAAGAACAGTCTGAAGTGGTTTTGTGGAAAATGTTCATATTTTATGACACAGCTGCTTTCTTCATAACACTCGACAAAGGGAAGCTTCCACCAGCTCCAAATTTCAAATAGGAAACAGAAGAAAACCATATTTAATACATCATTGTCTGTATTTTTTGGTTTCTGGACACTTTGGACAGAAGGGTTTAAATAATTTTTTGCAACCGTTTCAGCCATCATGCAATTATGTAGGCTTACACAGGAAACATAAGAGGATGAAAGGCTAATAGCAGAGTTTGAAATATGACCAAAAAAAAAAAAAACTTAGAAATTAGTTATTCTATTGGTAATTCTGATTATTAATAAAAAATTGGATAAGAAATTGGCCCATTCTGCAGCTTTTTAAATTTATCTCTTAAATGTATTTTTATGCATGATTTTAAATACATTAAAAATACAAATAAACCAATAATTAAATTCCTTTGAAAAAAAAACAACCTAGCATTGCCTGAAATGTAATGGCGTTCCTTTAGTCTGTGCCTGATCATTTTTTGTAACGAAGGATGAATCTGCAACTAAAGAGATACACTTCTAATATTAACACATACAAAGCTCATCTCTTTCTGTTTACAGTATTTAATGTACAGTGTAGTCTGTTCATTCTTTGGTTTGAGCAATTAGAAAATTAGCAAAAGGAGCTTGATAGAAAATTGGTTTTAAAGCATTTGAACCTATGCCACTTGAGGAGTTCTACGTAGAACCCTTTTTACAGACAAAAAAGGTGTTTTTATGTTAAATGCAAAATGTATATATCTTTAGTCCAGTTTTGGTTTAATTGCAACTCTGAGTATTGAGTTTTGAGTCTGTATACTCCAGTCAGTGATTAATCATTTACTTAATTAGCTGACAATTATTTCTATAACAGATTCACCATGATTAAGCCAATTAATTGTTTCAATCCTAAATATGAACAACATTCAGTTACAAATGTTGCAAAATTCAATTATCAGTTGGCAGCAACACAAAAAGCCTTTTAAAGAACACTGCAAAACAAATGCTCCAGGTTACTGTACAGTGTTTTCTATCACACGACGTTCACTGAAAATGATTTTCCTGAAAATAAATCCCACTTTAAGATGGTAGACAGCCGAGACGGCTGCTCTTTTTACTGTTTCGCACAGTAGACAGTCCCTGATGACTAAAGCCTGCTGCACATTTAGGCCACAGTTATTGCAGCTATTTGTCCAACTCAGTGCAAGGATCACTGTGACAAAAACGCAGCTGTAGCCCTTTTTCTTAACTCTTAGACGTAGAACTGGGGAAACACACTGAACTGAGAATGGCAATGAAATGGCAACTCTGTGTTTCCAAGCTTTCAGTTTATATTTCAGTCACACACGCCCTTATTCACGTTACGAAATGTAAATTGTTAAATCTGCAGACGACTTAACAGTCACATTTACTGACAAAGCAAAACAATCTTCTCTCAGCAGCCCCTTTGTGAGGCTTCGGCAGTGCCAGATTAGAGCTTCGTCACTGCATGAATTCAGCGGTGTGTTTGAAACATTTCTCAAACACAGCGTCCATGTTGTTAATATTTATGAAGCTGATTTGTTGGCTGTACATCCATAATGCAAATCTTCTATTCCACAAGAGCCCAAAGGTAATCTATTGGATTTATACCTTGCTACTGTGAGTGTGGATTAATTAATTTTGTCAGGCCAGCCATACTAAAAATCGACTAGATGTAGAACTCAAACATTTTCTTTGCCACTTTTACTCAGCCCATAAACAACTTTACTAATTTAATATGCTGTACTTCTTGTCTTTCATGTAATTTTAACTGTTTTCCTGTTTGTCCAATAAAGCCCTTTAAATGATCTTGTGCATGATTGGTACCATTGCAAACAAGCCTTTAACTAAAAAAAAATGTTGAGCTTATTTTATTGTATGTATGTTTGTTTGTTTTTTATTTTGATTTTATATTCATATATCTATGGGAAGTTTGATTTCTTTAAATCATTCATGCATGTCATACAGTATCTGTCTGGCTCAATAATATTATTGCAGAACTTCCCAATTTTAGAAACAAAGAAGATAATTCATCTACCAAGTATTTTATTAATTATTCTGTACACATCAGCTCGTATTTCTGTCATGTCCCCGCCTCTTCTCCTCTGGTCCTTAAGTTGAAGGGCAACAAACACCAAGAGACACAAGCTGGGGCCTGGGTCGACTCCGTCACAGCTTTCATTTTTATTATTCCATTAGTATTTTACTGCACCAGGCCCATTTATTATACATTTCATCTTCTCAAAGCACTGCTAAAAGGCTCTCAACTTTACAATACAGAACTGGGACACTATTCTCTTTACTAATCATGGAAATATCACTAGTGTTAGTGTAGAAAATTGGAGCAAATGGATGTTAATAGATTCCCCATTACATAATGTTTTCTAATCCACAATCTCCTGAATTGGTTTCTACGTGGCATCAAAAGTTAATATGTCCTCTTAAGGTCATAGATCCTTAACAGACCAACAAAATGTTTGGTGTTGAGATCTGGACTGCACTTCTTTTCAGTAAACCAGTGGTAATTTCTGATTTCTGTGGGTGATGGAAACATTTTTGGAAATGCAGAAAGTTTAAATTCCTATGTTAAAAGTGGCACAAAAAAAAAGTCAAGTAAAGAAAATAAATAAATAACAAGCAAGAAAAACAAAACCAACATGCTCTGTGGTGAATGGAGATACTGTGTGAGGATATTTGCTGTAACCAATATTTGAACAATCAATTTCTCATGAATCACAAAGACAGAAAACCTGTGCTTAGGTGCAAGTAGGAAATTACTTGTTCATCTTTTCTTTCATGGTGATAGCTGACAAACCAGGGTATTGTCATCACCTATTAAAGTGAAGTGAAAAAACGTGAACTATTAAGTCATATTCAGCCTTTAGTTGACCCAAAAAACAGCAGAACCACAAACGTGATCACATCTGCAAGGTCCTGCGGAGCTTGCACACACTTTCACAGAAACCATGTTGAAGCCTTGATCTCAACCAAAACAGTTCACCCCCCACTATTCCATTCTGACTATGAAAGTCTGCACTTTAAACAATTAGGGATTAATGCCTCGCTATAAACCGAGTGGCTCCCTGGCTATTTTTAACTAGATGCATCCAGGAAATAATCCACTACAGACACACAAATACGCAACTAAAATGCGTGTCTGCCACACAACGAACTCCGAAGCATGACGCGACGTGCAGGGGACAAAAACTGTTACATCATCTGGCCTTACGTCCGCTTACCTTGGCGCGCGCACACAGAGCAACACTTATTTTTGACGATAACGTGTAGCGACGCACAAAGCCGAGCCACAGACAATCACAAGCACAGAAACTCAAAACACACAAACAAGCAGGGCTGCGACAGAGTGACACACAGATGGATGCAGAACATTAAAAATTAGCCCACTCCGGACCAACGGGGGCAAAATACAGAGCACAAGGAACAAACCCAAATACACAAACGTGCATGCCAGACTGCATCCCGTCTCTTGGTTCGTCTCCCACTGCCAACCTGCTGCTGCTGCCGCTGAGGCCTTGCTCGCGTGACAACAAACTATATGATGAGAGATGATGACGGATCGCGGTGGAAATGTTCACGAGTGTTGCTGCGGGAGTGTGAGCATGACATAAGGATGATGGATGAATTGCTTCTTTTCTCGTTTGTTTCCCCGTGCACTTCAAAAGGCTTCCAACTTAACCTCTCCCTGCAAGAAAAAGAAATGCGGTAATGCTCTCGGGATCTAAGGAGACCAGACTGCGGCAGCTCAGAAAGGAAGGAAGCGGGAAGAGGAAGAGGTATTGGTTAGAGTGTTGATGGATCTGAGCCCAGCACTAAGATTTATATTCTACTTAAAAACAAACAGGAAGCCAATAAAAATGCCAGGAAATATATGAGACGCACATTTGGATCAGGCCAACAATTTCACGGCGGAGCTGTGTAATCCGTGAAGCCAATTCGATGGTGAGTACCAATAAATCAGGAGGGGCATCTCACTAAAGGCAAGATTTATCACAATCAGGCTGGATTTAGGATTCAAAAGTGACTTTAAACAAATCTAAATTGAGAATGCTAATGGATAATTTAAGCACTGTGAGAAACTTAATAGTGTTGACAGATTCTCCTTTTTGGTTAACTATAGCCACATATACTTTGATGAGTGACTATGGATAATCTTGTAATATAGATTTTTGTTGGATTATAATCTATCACCTCTACTTAAGTAAATACTCTAAAGACCAATCTTAGCATTTATGTAGATAGCAGATGAAATCCTACGAGTTTGTACTTTTGGATAAGACAAAAACAGTCCTTCAGCCTTCAGGTCAAATGTAACATAAAAAGAAGATTATGATTCATAAAAGCATCTCCAAATAATATTTCAAGATAATCGGATAAATTCGGAACAGCAAAATTCCCTGTTCAGATTATTAAACACACAGAAATATCTTTTAGAAGCTTTTGGTCGTCTACGTCTGCAGAACAGCCCACATTGCAGCTTGTTTTACTCTTAGGTTTCCATTTTAAACTCTAGTGAAGGTGAAATGGAGAGCTATACTCTACTAGATTAATAGGTGTCTCTGCTTAGAGCTGATATATGTCACTATGGGGAAATACAATCCGGCTTTATTGCATCAGGACTTTAATATGAAAGCCATGAAAGTAGGAAAACAAAGTCTCGGTGTCAATTCACAGTTGCATAGTGCTTCAGGTCGGCTTTATCTTTTGTTTTAGAAAAAAATCTTAGAATAAAGAATAGGTTTCACTAAGCAGCAGGATTAGATATTTGGTAAACTAAATATGTAACAATAAGAACAGTTTTTTTTTTTTAATGTACCTTTGTGTTTAAAGACTAACTAGGAACAAGACAAAATGCTGAACATTGGTGATTTTCAAATGAAAAATTATCAGAATAATTATTGGATCTTTGTTTATAGTGGAGGACGAGATAAATATTACTAAGAAACATTGTTTCCAACTAGTCACAAGCCGTCATTCATCACCATCGCAATTTTTGTTTTGAGTGGACGTCCTGGTTGTTTTATTTATGCCTGAATTCAGTGGTCCAGACCAAATGTAACATAACGTCATCATTTTTTGGCAACTACTGATTGCACTCTTGGTTGGCTTGTGTCAAAATTATGTATTTCCTGTAAACATTGACAGATGATATTTTAGTTCTGACATAAAGGAAGTAAAGATCAATTATAAACTCCTCAGAGGGTTTAAAACACTGAGTACCTGAAGTGCACCCTCACGCAAATGAGTGCGCTGTTATGTAAACACATATCTACCAGCCAATAGCTCTAGAGCATTTAAGATTTATAAACCCGACGTATGACTTTGTGTGCAGTGTGTGAAGCTTTATTGATTTTCCAGAAAATAAACAAGCCAAAACGGCTGCACGATGCATCGTGTGACGCTGAACAAGCCAGCAAGTAAGCTAAGTGCATCCAATTGGCCCTGAGGCCCTGATGAGTGTTCGCCCTTAATGTGTCCCCTGTGGTAGAAAACATGTGTTCGGTGTGAGCACACGGTGCCATTTCACTTCTGACCTCAAAAAAGAGAAAAAAAAATAAAAACGTCAGACATTAATCTGATTAAGTGAAGTCAGAACCCTGTTTAACCACCAGCTGGTGACGAGAGGATGACGACAATAAAATCTGCTGTTGTCAAAAAAAAAAAAAAAAAAAAAAGCAGGAGTGAGAAAATAAGTGCTTCATTAATTAGTCACCACCCATTACATAACTGTCTGGACCCACAAAGTTAAGTCCACATGCACACAGAGAAACATCTTCTCCAAAAGCTTACCATCTGCAGGATGACATAACTGACTTCTAAAGGCCGTCAGAACTTCACTTCGGTCTTAATTATGAAAACAGACTAAAGATGCTGATCTGCTTCATCAGACTCACTTCTAATGCGTTTACAACTGACCACCTTCGGGTCTTCACTGTGAACTTCATGCCGAGCCAACAGGCCCACTGGCTTTTCAAATATTTCCCACTCACAAAATCTAATCTGGGTTGCTGAATGCTTACAGCTTCCTAACACCTAAACTAGGTCTCGAACAGCATGTCTGATTATGCACAGTGATGAATATTTTATGTAGATTTCATCTTTTTTTTTTTTTTCCTCGGGGCTGGTAAAAACATTGCAGAGTGAGCTCAGTGAGGTCAGAACCGTGCAGCCTGGCTTTGATTCATCTCCAGGGAATAATTACCTTTTGTCATCGAGAGCAATTCCTCCATTTACACACCATTGTGATTTGAGCTAACAAGACAGACATATTGAGATAAATAAGCTGCGGCACTGAAATAGATTCCCTTGATTGCTCCTGATTGTGGAACTTTGAATGTAATTACATGGGAAGTTCTTTAATTAGATGCAAAACGATGTGAGGCATTTGAATATACTAGGTGTCAATGAAACACAATGTCATTATGAAACTCTGATGTTTTTTATTATTCAAATATTCTGAAAAAAAATCAGGTTTTATTTTAACTTAAGCAATAAATCATCTAATACACAAAGATTAAGGCAAAAATGGAAAACCTGTGAGTGAAAAACTAAGTGTGACCAATGAGATGTGCAAAAATACTCAGTCAATTTCATTAGCAGGAGTGGATCAAAAAGCCTCCAAAATGATGTGAATCTAACAACGTCGTACAGAAAATGACAAGCCACTGAATTAGTGGGTGGACTTAGTTTTTTAACCATTTTAGCATCTGCTAAAGAAGAAACCCATTTTTTTTTATGTCCCAACATTTAAAATTCTGCAATTAGGAGTGTTTACTTTTGTTTACCTGGGCCGTGTTTAGAAATCATTTTAGTTTTGAACACAGACAAATTCTGCATCATGTTTTGAGCAACAAAATGCTGTGAATGGAGCCAACCGAAAGCCAAAAACAGACAGAAAAACACATAAAACTGGCCTCGAGGGCAAATGACACATCAGGAGCAGACGTGGAAGGGCACTTGGACAGAAACACCCACCCATTCTCAGGGTGGTGAGTGATGACGGGACGGAAAGGGGTCAGCAGACGACCTCATACATAACACACAGAAGCAGAGGAAGATGAAATAGATGTTAAACCCAAACCCCGGCCAGTAAGAAGCAGAAGCTTATCAATTTTTCACTCTGGCTCTCACTTAGATGCCGAGAGAAAAATAAATCCCTGCAGGGTTTTCTTATCAAGGTTGAAACAATCTCCAAATTTAAAGAAAAAGTACATGTCAAGAATAGTTCAACAATACAAATATCTGAAGAAACAGATCTTTGGTACCCAGATTATGATTAACCTTGGAAGACTTTTTAAGTGTCTGATTCTAAAAACCTGCAAATAATTTAAAGGCAAAATAAGTACAAAAAACCAGGAAAGCTTTTCAGGACAGAACCCCCTGCCAGACTTATGATATAAAAGCCTTGCAGAAACAGGCAGGACTCCTGGAAAAAGCAAAGCACTTCTATGAATTTCATTTTCCAGTTAGAAAATAATCTTCTTGTTCTGCGTTCCTGAGGCTGAGTAAGAGGAGAAACATGGAAAACAAATCACAGAATGAAAGTCGCTTCTTTTTCTAAAACTGAGAGCAGCAAACGGAAACCGAAGTGTGTGAAGAACAAAGTCTGACTTTGGTTTGCATAACTCGGTTACAAAAACACAGATAATTGTGACAGTACAGCTGATGATGATGATGGTGATGATGATGATGATGGCAGCCAAGCTGCTAAGTTGAGTCAGAACTTCAGCCTCCGTCACTTCCTCTTCTTTGCTGTGAAATGAATGTTGGACTCAGATTTGATCTTTTTCGCCTCTAAAAAAAATATTTTTAAAAAAGGAAAATGAACTTGTTATTTTCTGCTGCTTATCGCTTGTTTCCAGATGGAAATGAGTTAACTTTGGGGGAATTTTATCTCATCTCACAGGATAGATGGTTTAACAACACTATACAGCAACCCGGCCACATAATGCAATAAAATAAAGAATGCATTTACTTTTAGGCTTTTCACACATCTCTTTACGTGAGGTAAAAATTTACATTGCATGCAGATTCACAGCTGTCTCAGGATAGATATTCAAAAAGTGTGCATTTTCCTCTTGTTTTAGACCGTCACTGCATCACATTACATCTGGACAGAACCAAGATTGGCATGCACACAGATGGCGAGAAGGCAAAAAGCTAAGAAAACTTGGTCGTCTTTGTGTTTCCAGCCAGAGTCAATTAAAGCAGACACACTGCAATTCCTGACAGTACATAGAAACAAAGGGTGCACACGTACAGACGAGCTTTCAGCTCTCGTTTGTACATCAAAGTGCTTCTCACTGGAGGCAGTCTGGAAATAATTAACCTTCCTGAAACACACCGGCACCGAGGAAACATGCAACCATTCACAGCCCCCACAAGATTACAAAAATACAAAGTGTGGCTAATTGGGATTATAGATGTGATGTATCCAAAACAGTTTCCGACAACCCGGGTGATTTGCAGCGGGGGGAGGAGAGGGGCCCCCATCCATGCATAATGTATTTAATGTTCAAACTGGAGAAATATTTACAATCTGCTAATGAAAACTCTCTCATACACACATATTCCAGAAATAGCCAATAAACTTTGGAGCGCAGCAGTGAAGGGGGCGCTCTGTGACTTTGATGAAAGTGTTTGGCTGCTTATGGGTAAAACGAGAAGCAGCGGGTGCTTAGCCTCGTTTAGATTGGCTTTCTTTGTCAAAATCACAAATGACATGAGCCAAAAATCATAAATAGGAATACATAATCAGCCTTGTTTTGATTAGTGGGGATGCAACTCTGTGTTTCTGCCTGGCAACAGAGCGAGGAGAGGCAGCGCTGCCAGAGGAGATGTTAGCCATGACAGGAGGCGTCATTATACACACTGTCTGCAGTAAACTACGGCCACTGAGGTAAAGACACAGTCAAAAAGAAGCAATGCTGCTCAAAATATTGTGATGATGTATACACATTTACTATCACGTGCTGAAAAATGTTCTAATTGAGCAAATCTTTAGATGCAAATGCAAAGCTTCTTCTTTTTTCTCTCTCTCTTCTTGTTGCTTTAAAGATCTCCAGCAGAGCATAATCAGAGCGACACAGAGGACTACAGAACAGAGAGCAGCCAAGCAGAGCGATGCAAAATGAGCTGCTGCTGCTTTAATGTGGAGAACATCTGCTGGGAGGATGCAGCACCCACACACACACACACACACACATACACACACACACACCTCACACCCGCACTACACCAGCAGCATGGACCACATGTAAGATCTTTGTCCTTCTATCTGCTCATGACTGAACCATTCCCTCAGCTGCGATCACCTGAACAGAGACAGAAATATAACCAAGAGAAGCTGCCTTGTGATGCGAGATGGTGACGGAAAGAAGGACAGCTGTCTAAACACGAGCAGCTGGCATGAATTAAAGCTACAATATGAAGATTTTCTCATTGAGGCTCCAAGGTTTTGCTCCAACTGTTTCAACCTTATCTTCTTAAAATGTCTGTCAATATTCAACTCAGTCCAAGCAAACATTTCTGTAGCCTTATCATCTAATTCTCAATTTAAAACAGAAAAGGCAAAAGTTAATGGATGTTTTTTTGTTGTTTTGTTTTCTGTGATCTTCCAAATGAATAGAAACATTTATTTAACTTTCCTTTCAAACAGGAAAGTTAAATAAATGGGATTGATGTCACAAGGATTTTCCCAAAATGCATCACAGATCACGAGCACAACTTTTTTTTTGTTTTACTTGCATTTGTTCTTTGGAGCCTGCAGCAAAACAGCAGTATGTGAGAAGGGGTTACTAAATATCTGACCTACTGTGATTTTGCAAAGCTGCTGTATCTTGTATCGCATTGTTGCAAATGAATAAGGCAACATTGACAACTTTTGCCTCTCCGTTCAGTTCAAAAATACTTTCTTAATCCGTAAAATGAATTAAATATTACTGAAACTTATATTATCCAAGTTTCTTTCATATGTTGTTGTATGATGATGGCTATAGGCAGGAAGGTTCTCCTGTAGCAGTCCGTTTCACAGCATATCTGAAGAAGGCTCTGACTGAACACACTCAGGGACGTCTGTAATCATCTGTGTGAGCATCCGTATTTTTATAAGGTTAATATTCATCTGAAAAAAGTCAGACTGGATGAAAATGCTTCAGAAACTGACTCCAGAATCTGATAAAAGTCCCTCATCCAGCAGTGGGATAACGAAAGCCAAAAAACTGTATAAATTGGAATATTCTATTTTATTATTAAATGTTATTTACTTTTAGAAAAAAATAGTCATGGTAAAATTCATTTGGCACATTTAACATGAATTTGGTGTGATTGATGGGAAATGCCTGCAGGATCTCTCTGAAAAAAAGAAACCAGCCTCCAGGGATGTAGAGACACACCAGCTTAAAAAAAACAGTGAGAAGATTAAAAATAACTTAAAATATCACCATAGCAATATAGGAAATAAAAATAATAATATTTCCTCAGACAGCAGACTCCTTCCTGCTTGTTTTTCCTATGGGTTGTGTTTGAAACCTAGTTGCCTCACATGTTTGGTGACAGTAAAATGTATTAAAATATGCCGCAAAGTTGAAAGCCAACTAATTACTTGAACAATAAACCCACACAAAACTCCAGCGATCTAAGAAAAAAGCTTGACAGATCCACCAGATCCATAAACAAAATATTCCAACACACTCAGCAGGTGCTAAAGAGTGTGGTTTAGTGGATTTGATTATATTTATTGCATTCTTAGCTTCAGTGTAATTTATTCATTTAATTGAGTTACTATAATTCTATTTAACTCCTTTAACATAAAACAAACATTCAAAAAATACTTTCTTCAAAGCTGTTTTTATTTTTTTTACATTGTTGTAACATTTTTAAAGTGATGATTTCACAAATGTTTCACATGAGGTGTCCGTCTCCCTTAGCAACATATGAAACAGATGCATGCTCTTCACTTTGGCAGGCTGGATACTGGTCTACTGGAATCCATGGAACTACTGGAATTTCATGGGCTACCCGCCCTTCACGCCAACTGGTGTACTGGGTGGGGAGCCCTCCTGACATGAGACTCACTCACAGCTGCTTAAGGATATTTGAAAAGGACAAAAAGCAGGATTGTCTGGTCCTAAAAGCATTTCTTTCGTCTTACAGATAGCTTCGGTGTTATTGCAGTAGAAATAACTTGAGCGTTTCTGATTAAAGCAAGAGGAATTCAGTCGTGTTTAAGTTTGTGTGTTAACGCTGTGATACCGTGGTAATCTTACTCAGTTTTTGTGACACTGATATTGATCTACACACCCTTTTGGATTCGATGAAATCTAAAGATAGACAGGAAAACTTAATTCCCTTACTCATCTGAGTTTTCAGGGTGGTCCCAGTCATTAGGGATCAAAACAATTTAAGATAGCATATACTTAAGGAAAAGAAATCTGAAACATGACATCAAATTAATTTCTTCACGGACTGTCGTATTTTATTGGTGGATGTTGACATTTGTTTTTAACTCCATTAACAAAACTAATGGCCAAAGAGTCAACTGAAATGTACATAGCAGACTGAGACTAAACTTCATCGGGAGTGACGCTCAGATGTAGCTTTAATGCTAAGATATTTTTGCACCTGTTGGTTTCAGGTGTTTGCTACCACAGTTAATACTGAATATCAATTTTTAAGCCTTACAGACTTTTATAAATACAAATATTTTTTTTTTTCTTTTTAAATGGCCGTTCGTTGCTTCAGTCCTGTTGTCCAACACAGAAGTAATGATGTTATCAGCTCTAGTTGCATCTGACAAGTCAAAATGCTGCAATCAAATTGAGTTTGCTTCACATTTCGCTGCAGGGTCCGTGTGACACCCCATGCAGTGTCAGTGTCAACAATTGTTATTGTTAACTCAACTAAATGATCCTTTTTTTTTTTTTTACCTTTTCATCCATTATAATAACAATATAAATAACTACTTAATAAAGTCTCCTTAAAAAATGCCACATCTGTTAGGTTAAGACTAAAATCCACTGTGATTTAAAGTCTGCACTGGATGAAGAACATGTGCATTTTTACAGAGAAAATGTAGAGCGTTCCATTAAGCACTGATGGCATACAGTAAAACGGGGCATAAAAGGAGTATTTCTTTATTTGTCAAACAGCATAATGCAATCTAAAGTCTCATCACTGCTCAAATTGTTGCACATAAATCAAGTACTGCCACTAAAATCCTGGACTTCCAAAAGCTTTTAGCCAACGTGCAGCAACACTATACTTTATTTTCCAGTGTTTGGTCACATTTTCTTCATAATCCATCTTATGCTTTGACACAAACTAGATTGAGCAGAAGTGAAATGGGGCTCTGCAAATCTTTTGGATTGAATCTCGGAAATGTTATTTACTTGAGTGCCGAAGAGGACACAGCGGACCGCGCGCTTCCATTCACTCAATTTGTCAGGGTTCCTATACTGGGGAACGGCTCTTAAAAGTGTGTGTGTGGGCATGTGCGCACGTGTGTGTGTGTGTGTGATCCTGAATCATTATGAAGCAAAATGAATGGCATCAAACACAGCAGGTTGCAGCAGAGCAAGTCCTCTCATCCGTCAACCATCATCAGTGTTTCCAAAAGGAATCACAGTTGACAGACTGTGGACATGTCCAACACGAGCCTGGCGCTTTAAGTGTAGTTTGAAGCTCGCAGAGTTCAAGATATTTATGAATAAAATCTTCTAAGTCTGGCACAAAGACACAGAAACTCCTAGAGTGCTCATTGTTGCTAAAAAAAAGAAAGAAAAAAAAAGGTGCCTTACAGTCGTATTTTCTTTATGTTTGTTTTTTTGTCACTCTTCAATGTTTCAGATCATTACATTTTAAAAAGACAACTTATCAAGGAAGACCTGTTTTTTAAATTCTGATTTTGCTTATTAATGTAAAAAAAAAAAAAAAACTAATAGTTTTAATGAACCTTTTTAAATTCTGACACTGTGAAAATGTCTCCCTTGGTACATCATGAAATAACTTTGATTAAGCAACTTTTTTTGGACATGAGATCAATTTTACTCAGGTCCGATTACATATACATACGCTGAGAGACATAAAAAAAAAATAAAAAAAACAGACATGTCATACACTGATCTGAAGAAAATAAATCATGACCAGATAATAAATGAACTAATAAATTAATTGGCATGTACTGGTATGAATATTTCTATTTAGCGGAAAGAAAATCTAAATGAAGATGTTGGGAGTGGCCTACACAAAGCCTGAACATGGGATGCTGTGGTATGACCATCAACCAGCTATTCACACTTAAACTCCCTCTAATGTGGTTGAATTGAAACTCATCTGCAAAGAAGGGTTGGTAAAAAAAAATGTCCCCTCCACAGCTGGTGCCACCAGTTGTTACGTTTGGAAGACTATTACTTTTTCCAAAGGGGTCAGGCTGGTTTTAATAGCTTGACGCAGATCCTCCAAACTACCCAGTTGGTAAAATGCTGACTGTTCATGACTCCTTCCCCACAACTCTATATCGAAAAGAGTTAAAATATTCCCTTAATCTTTCTCCAACTCTGAGCAACGTCGTATTTAGCCAGTGTTGCACAGTGGGAAACAGCCTTAGCCAAGTTCACCAACAAAAGATCCGAGTGATTATGTAAATGCAAAGCAGCAGAATGGATAAAAGACAGTTGCATTTTAGTGTAATTACATTAAGCTAATGAGTTAAAATGAATTCCAACCTTAAAACTTTTTTTTTTTTAAGAGCGTGACCTGGAGCTGCACAAAAACATAATCTGCTCTTGTTCATGCTCTACTTCTCTAGCACTTTTCATAAAACTCAGCTAGTTTTGCATAATCTTGCATACAGAACAACCAACAAAGAAATCCACCTTTTATTGGCAGAGGGAGAACGCTTGTTTTTTTTCTCGGCAGCACGACAGACACCGAACTTTTAATCGGATTGTGAGGCTCTCAGAGCTCTGATCTTCGGCCAAATCATCCTCTATGAGAAACCTCAGGAGACTTAGAGGAGCCGAGCTGTGCTGTACATAATCAGCGATATTGATCATTTTAATTGATTACCGCAGGACAAATCATCATCGGCATCGGGATTTATTACTGACTCTGCAGCCAGACATTCGATTCTTCTCAGTGCTGTCCTGCTTCTTAAGATTGACTGTGTTGGATAAAATCAAGTAAAACCTCAAAACATACAATTACATGCCGCCGGCCACAATCAGCATTATAGAAACAGCAACGTCCCGCCTGATTTCCATGATTTTTTTTTTAATCCATCTTCTCTGAAAACAAACAAATTCTACAGTTTGTATTTTGCTTTTTGCAAGTTTAAAATTTCCAATAAACGATCTAAGTCCAAATGAATTTATGTCCTCTCTCAGCTCGTCTCTCTTTAGAGACAGCTGCACAGATTGTCTTCACTGTACGGCAGCATTTCTCTGCTGCCTGACTTTTCTCTGCAGAGACGAGAAGCTTGAAGGCTCCTGCTGTCATCACTGTTGCCAACTCCTCAATAAAGAAAGCGGCTGCTGGTTGTTAAAAGTTGTTAAATGACATAATCTCCTATTTGCATAACAAATATCAATTTAATGGTAACTGTAGGAGAAAGAGAAAAAAAAAACATAGAAACATTTGTAAAACAAACTTCCTAAATACAATGACTCCTGTTTTTTGTTTTTTTTTTAAGTCAGAAACTAAAGCCATCCAAAAGACACATTTTGGTGAAGTTACGCCTCTTAAGTGTGTGTATGATCTTAATCTAATAATGAAGAACCCAGTTCCCTTTCATCCAACATCAGTGTCTGACCTCAAAAATGTGCTTATGGGAGAATGGTCAAAAATGAAAAAGAAATATGATAGCCCCACACAAGACCTAATGGAAAATCATTCTAGAAGAGTTGAAGTTGCTATTGCTGCAAAATCAGTGGGACATCATAATAAAGCCCTTGGATCAACAACAGCCTCTCTCCTGACTCCATATGCATGCAGAGAAAACTAAGTAGATGCTTTAAGTGTATTTTTCCACAGTAATATTTGTCTTTCTTGTACGCAGTGGAAAAGTGTGGTGGCCTTCTTTCAGCCAGATGACCAGCAGTGTGCAGCAATAAGTGGTGGAGGAGAAAACCCCATGACTGTATGCGCCATCCAACTGGAAAAAACTCCAGTCACTAAAATGACAGATTGAGATACTTTGATACCAGTTTTGAACAAAATAGAAGCCCATGTAGGCACTGAGACACACCAGTGACACAACACTGGTGTGTCTGCACGTTTGGCAGCAGGATGCAGATTCATTCATAAATACACCACCGTTCAGCACACACTCTGCATCATCTTCTGTCGCTGATTATTAGGCACTGCTCTTCAACTTGGAGCTTAGATGTTTGGGGCTTTTTTTCCCAAAACGAGGACACTCGGGAAGAAAAGTATAAGCTGCAGATCTGTTCCCATGGTGACAATATATCTCCACTAATAAGGAACAGAAAAAAGTGTTGCAGCTCCGTGATTACACTCTGTGTCGGGGATATAATGACTTCAAACTGACACTGATGACCACAGAGAAATGTTAACATATTAGGCTCATTTTAAAACTTAAAAAAAATAAAATAAAAGAATGGCCTATTAGTTCGACTCTTTTATAACTGTTTGGACGTTTATGATAGAGAGGCGTAGAAGCACACTGTTGGAAAATGCTCTGTTTTTATTTTAGTTGCAGCTACCAACTGGGGAGATGTAGAACCAACAAAGAAAACTCCTACTCACATACTGCATGTGGCTGCAAATGCAAATAAATGACACACACAAGAACAGAAAACAAGTCCCTGCGAGCATCCAACCCGACTATAAATGGAAATGTAGAAAATAAAGACACAGGACTGAAATTTCTAAAGGTATGAAAAAAATAAATAAATAAAAATAACTGAATGACTGAGTAAGCAGGTGAAAGAGAGAGAGTTGACTCTTCTCAATGGATTCATGAAAACACTCGCTTGTAAATGGAACAGTGCTTTTTAAGAGAAAATGTTTTAGAGTCTGAGTGGGTGATTTGCTTCTCCTTCAGGGGCCAAGCAAAAAATAAAAAATAAAAAATAAGAAATACTGCTGTTTTCCAAACACTGTGATAAACTTCTCCTCATACAGTCAATAAGGTATAAATACACAATGATGCTAAACCGCCACATATTTTTATAGACTTAAATGTGCATTTTTGCATTTTAATTATTTGTCATATTTTAATTTATTGGCATTGGTAATTTTAAAATAGCACTTTCGTAAGATTTAAGAGATAAAGTAGTACCCAGCTGCCGTCCATCCAGCTACACTTGTGGTATTTCCAATCAATCAGAGGTCCGTTATTCTGCTGTTAGGCACGTCATTCATACAGCCGCCCATCACCGCCAGAGTTTAGCTACCTGGCCACTAAAAAAAGCAACAAGTGCAGTAGATCCAGCACAAACTCTACAAGCCTCAGTTAGCATGACAAATATTAAAGTCAACGACAACCAATTAGAAAAAGGCAGAAATCGCATAGCATGTTTGGAATGGCTAAAATGTAGAAAGATGCTTCTCTCTGAAAAGCTTAAATAAATATTTGGGTTTTGCAAAGTCTCTTCTGAAAGAATCACAAGCCCGGAACATAATCCACAGTTTCGAAAGGAACTAAGCAAACATGTCACAGCTGATTTTAAGCACGGTGGCGGAAGGATGATGGTCTGGGCTTATTTTTCTCTCCAGCTACATGATCAGGGTATCTTGGGCATTGAAGAGTCAGATGTGAGGCCATCTGATAGCCACAAAATGCCAGAGCCATTATTACTAAAAGTGGGTTTTGTTGTTATTAAAACCATGAAGTATAATTTGTGTTTTCCTCACAGATCTCTAATATTTGGTTTCGTTTTACGCAACAGTGACAAACTGATGGATCTTGTTTAAATCATTTTAAGAGGGTCTGTATCGTTTTTTTGTTTGTTTGTTTGTTTGTTTGTTTTTTGTTAGAAAACAGTTTTCCTCTTACAATCTGCAAGGTCTGAACCAGCTGTTGGGAAAAGCAGGATGTCGAAAACATATCTTCTCTGCGTGTCTTAGTTTAAATCCGCAATAGTTTATTAGATCTCTCGACTCTGAAATTTGTTTTTGTATTTTAATAAAAATTGCAAAAGGTTTTTTTTTTTTTTTCTCCAAATGCAAAGATGTTGGACTCTGTGGGTTAAGGTATGCGGTTCACAGCGCGCTCTGCTCCGGATGCCTGTTTTGGAGACCTCGGCGAGGCCCTCCATGGATTAACAAATACTAGACCTTATAAATAATATGGATTAAATTTGAGCAGAGTAAATACAACAACTTAGATTTTGTGCAACGCTTAAACAGTTTTAAAGGCATCCGTGTAAAGTCAACCAACACTGTACAGAGATGTTCTAGAGACATCCCACTTCATCTGATCTGTATAAATAAACAATCGGGGTTGAGTGGGAATCTGATGCAGATGTACGATAGTGGTTTATTTTATTTTTTTTTTTTTATCTAAATGAAGAAATAACCTTTGATCAAGTAAAGGCAGAAAAGACTTACCTTCTGCGGCCAAAGTGCTCTGCATCACCAGAACCAGGAGCGCCCCGACGATGATCCCGCTCGGAGTCCTGGACCACCTCCAGCTCTTCGGCGTACAAACGGCCACCATCCCCGCGTCCCGAATCCATCCCGTCGGTTTCACCGCCGTTTCGTCCCCAAGGGCGCCTCTGCGAAGGAGCGCATGTTTGGAAGCCATTGATCAACCAATTAATCCCGAATGGAAATCATCTAACGGCGCTGCTGTGGTGAAAGGCATCCGATCAAGCTGCCACCGGTTCGGACAAGCAGGGCTCCGCTCTCCATGAGCCCTCCGGTAGGCTGTATGGGTCGACCAGGAGGACGGACTGGTTTTAGTTTTCTCTCCCTGTTCGCGTCTCAGACCGCGGAGGTCTGTGCATTGAAGCGCTGGTAAGGTCTGAAGTCCCTGCCGCGACCGCAAGGCGCTCTTCTTCCCACTGCAGCTGGAAGCGACAGTGCACAGCTACAAGGCCGGAAGCCAGCAATGAATTATTTCAAAATAAAACTATGCCATTAGCTGGGCATTTAAGGTTACGCTTTTCACCCAACCCAAGTAGAATATGGGGGGTTTATTGGATGGCTTTCAAATATAGGGTCGGATTTTCAAAGTTGAAATGCAAAAACATATTTTTTTAAGTATTAGTGGAATAACATTGCTTGAAGGTAACTTGACATAACTTGAAGGTTATTTTTCTGTATTGAAATAGTATTCTTAAACCTATGCACCCCGGGACCTTTTATCCAGGATGTGTGGATGTGATGGACTGGTGAACTGTCCAGGGTCTACCCTGACTCTCAGAGAAGTTGTTTTTTTTCAGTCTGGCTTCTGTCTATTTTTTTAAAATCACTTTAAAAAAAATCTAATGTTAAGTACATTCAATCCCTGCTTGGTTTCTATTCCAGTTTTATTTTTCAACATTATATCTCTGTAATCTATGTATTAACCTCCATTTTAGATTTCATTAATAAGCTAACAGTGTTTCAGGATCTCTGTTTATTTGTCCTGTGGTTAGTTGCTTATTTAATGTTGCTGAATTTTAATATTTGCATATTGTTCATATCTTTCTCCATATTTAAAATAGCCTTTTCACAGTTACTGCTATTCTAATAGTTTAATAATTATTTGGATTCGTCTGTTTGTGCAGTTACCCCTTTGTTTTAAAGTCTTACACTTTGTTTTATAATTGATTGTATGAAGGTGCTTGACAAATACATTCAGATTGAGCTGTACTCTATAAAAAGGTGTATAAATAAAGATACAGTGGAGACAAACCAGTTTTTACCACAGCTATTTGCTTAAAAAAAAAAGTAATTGCTATTTACGTTACTCCGAATTTTCTGTTTAGCATTAAACCGAATAAGTTTTAATCTAATTTGTAATTATGTAATAAGATTCTTTTGTGGAAAAAAGAGAAAGTTTTGATTTGCTGTTAATTTTGAAGGTCATTTCCGGCGGATGGTTAGCTTGTGACCAACTTAACGCAGCTTCAGGCAGATTGTAAATAGACTGCCTTTTTGGTGTAATAAAATTAAATAAATTAACTCACGTGTGGTGTTAGTTTTGTTGATATGTTGAGGTTGCTCCATCATTTCGACATCAGAAGTAAGACTAGGGTGCGAGGAATCGTAGCGTTTTATAATCGAGAGTATCTTTTTCATTGGGAGTTGGCGCCCCCTGCTGGCGGCTGACGGCAAAACAAGTCAGCCGATCAACGGCTGCCATGAACTGAAAACAATGCATGACACGCTAACATATTTTCTCAAAAGTTGTTGGTGAACTGTCCAAAACATTTTTCCCCATACGATTGTCAGTTTTATCTGATAAAAAAGTCAACAAAATTAACAGATGTACCAATACCTGTAAACAGGCAAATATCAGACTATTTCTTCCTGTCATTTTCATGACGTAATAAGAAAATAATAATGCGTGTAGCCCAAATGTGGGAGAGCCCACTAAAGAAAAAGGGCATATGAAAACTTCTAAAAGAAATGTCCAGCTGAAATTTCAGACCCAGAACAAAGTTGCAGCCATTCCTAGAAATCAGTATCACACCATTTTGATTTCTAAATGTTGATATTTCAGGGGGGCTCAAACATTTTTTTCTGTTAAACATCTTTTGTTAATGATTATTTTTCACAAAATTCAGAAATACAGCATGTTTATTTAGTAAATTTGGTGCGATTCCTTAATGTAGGCTGTCGATTATGTGACAAAAACCTTTCAGTCAAGATGAACCACCTATCTGCTCTTAAGAGTAGGCTTAAAACTTTTCCTTTTACTAAAAATTAAATGGTTCAAGTTTGAAGCCATCTCTATTGCAACATAGATGGAGACCCCCACTTTCCTTATTTTGATGCTCTTGTGCTTCTCTGTACTGGTTTTATTCCCATAGAGAAGATAGCATGTGTTCCACAGAGACCATTGAGGTCTCTTGTTAATACAGGTCTCTTAATAAGGAGCGACAGTTGCCAGTACCTTTGTGTACCATTTCTTGCCTGTTTTTATCTACGACATGTATACTGTTGGACAGATTATTGTGTACACTCATATTTTCTTTCCCTTAAAGCATACTCTTGGCTCAGTGCTTCTGTTTCTTTCCTAACAAAGCTGTTGCAAATAATTTTGTCATGTTTTTCTTTTCTTAAAAAAAAAAAAATTGCTCCCAGCTCAGTGCTAATGTGTTTGGCTTTTTCCTGGACAGAGCTGCCACTTCCACCTAAATTGTAGACTACTTTTTTCTGTAATGCACTCCTGGCTCAGTGCTTCTGTATTTCTTCCCCAGACATTTACTGACAGAGCTATTACCTTTGTGCACTTTCCATCTTTTCTTCTTGTTGAACTCCATTCTTTGACAGCTGATGTCCAGCAACTTTTAAGGATGTTACTGCTTCAACAGACACGAATCTAATAACCAAGTCCGTTATTGGAACGCTGTAGAACTTCATCACGTGCCAAGGACGTATATCATGCATTGAATTAAGGTGGGTTGAATCAGGGATGCATCCAACAGCTGCATTACAACGCTTTCTGGATCAAGTCATCAAATTGATCCAGAAAGTATTTGGTGCTTCATTCCTTCATAATGACCAAAAAGAACAACAGTGACTGAAGCAAAAGATCTTTTTTTTTTATTCAAAGTGAATCTCACCATATTATACAATAAATTCATAATTTGACACTCACCAATAAGAGTCACCAAATAAGGAACCCGCTTTTTGTGACAAAGTACATAAGGCTTGGTCACATTGAAACTCACTGAGAACTAGAGAGGGGGAGGAGGAGGGGGGGGGGCGATGACCGCAAACTGGTAAGACACACATCAATACATCCAAACAATTATTTTCCCAGTCCTCATATATTGTTGTATATTGCACAGTGCAGTTGCTACAAGTCACACTAGAGTAGCATTTAGAATTAACAAAAACAAAAATCAAGGAATACAAATCATAAAGCCACAGAAATCTACACATACAGAACAGTAACAGCTTAAATTCTTAAATGTTGCAATTGTGTCTACATTTTTGTGCCTAAGTACGATAACGATGTTAAAAGTTTAATTTCAAACAGATTCAAACTCAAAAACCAAAGGAGATGTTCAGGTACATGTCAATTGATATGCCGTGGGGTTTTTTTGGCGGGTTTTTTTAATAATATGCTGGTGCCCAGTGAAAGCAGGCTTGTAAGCAAGTATTTCTGTATCATTACATGTCGTCAAGTGCGTGTATTACAATGGCCAATTAAAAAAGAAATCTCCCCATAAGCTTTTAGGAGTATTAACATTGTTTGTAAGTCTGCCGTGTTGCTGAAGGCAGCAGGGTTCCATGTGCTTTGCTAAGCTTTGGATCAGGGACTGCGTGGCAACACCCCCCCAAAAACCCCGACCGGCGTCTTTGATGATGCAACTGTCGGCGTAAATCTGCAAGGATGTGAGATTCATCTACTCAAAGCAATTAATCCAAAGTGGTGGTGGGTGGGATTACAGCATGGGGCATTACCTGTGCAGAGCTGACACACACACACACACACACAGGGAGGAGGGTGGTTTGCAAAGAGAGGCTGCACACCACAATATATATAAAATCTAAAAAAAAATAAAAAAAAAACATTTGGTGTGCACAACACAAAAATTTAAACATTTAAACATACTCAAACAGTAGCATAGCTGACAAGCACACAAAATACACCCAATACCTAAATAACAGCAAAACCATTATACTGTAATGTAATAATTAGATCAGGGTGGGAAAACTTTGGACCTACATTTTGATTATGAGTGATGGATAAAGCATTTAAAAAACAAAAAACCAAACCCATTACCAAACATACACCATTTACCAATGGTTATAGCTGCATACAAGTGCTATCAACACCCCAAATGTAGACAAATGTTGAGCTTGCAAACCAAAGACTGATTTCTTGACATCCACAAATACATTCATGGTGTGAGATAAAGCTTTGCATTTGTGAATGTTACTCAAGCCCCCATGTCTTAGTGCTGCACGGTGTTCTTGGTGAGTAAAACATTCCCTGATTTGGATTTTCTTAGGATTCTGTAAAAATTTTAAATAAAAATGAAAAAAAAGAAGAAGAAAAATGCAGGATTGTTTTCATCTTCGTCTACAGAACAAACTTTGGGGATTTCATGATGCGAAAATCGGATTCGACTCCAGGAAGGAGCAAGCCTACAATATTCCCGCTTTGATGTCGTAGACGTCATCCGTCTGCCACTGGTTGAGGAAAAGGCACTAAGTTGATACAGTACGAAGAGTTGTAAATACAGTCCTATAACGGAAATAAAAGCCGCGTCGATGAAAGGAAAAACGATAATGCATCACACTGGTTACAGAATCAAAGCGAACCCAGCCTACGTTTGAAATACTGATGCTAAATACACACAAAACACTCACACACCAAAAAGCAACAGAATAAAAAAAATACAACCAAAAGAAAAACTTAACTTCCAATACAGCAGTTTAGAAACACTTCAAAACAACAAAGCCAATATACAGAGGCACTAGCATGAAGGAGTAGCATTCATACACTCTATGATCAGAAGAAAAACCACTTTAGTTTTATCTAGTCGTCCGAACTACATTAACAAAGGAGAGACTGCAGACCAGAAAGAGATTAATCCTCTAAATTCACAGCTACCGAGTGGCGCATAATCAGTATATAGCAGCTTATTATCTATACATTCCAAATACAATTAGCAAACAGCTCAGAAAAATAAAACCTCAACCTCTTATTTTTAAAATAGAGATTTCACAATGTATTCAAAAAAAAAAAAAAAAAAAAAAAAAAAAATTAAGCCCACGACTGCAACAGTATATGCTGGAGGTGACAGAAATATGATCGACCGTGCTTCCGAAATGATTAACGAAGAGAGTCTTTGGTGTTGATCGGAGTGAAACGCCGGCGGTGAAGAAAACGACTCACACGACACAAATGAAAATGCACACACAGAAAAAAATAATAATAATATAATCAAGGCTTCGCTTCCACCCTGAAGGAATGTATGAAAACTGACGACAGGTTTCAATACGTGGGGGAGGGGGCACAAAATCTCCAACAATAATTACTGATACGACTAATACTCAAAAGCCCAGCAGTGATACTGTTAAGTTGATAGGTTACTTCAAACACTGAGAATTATCTTAAAAGTTAAAAACATTAAACAAGTCTATGCCACTCCCAAAATCTAAAACGCATGAATACAAATCTAGCCTAAACGCAAGATAATAAAAACACAGCAACCCAGAAGATCTAGATTGTATTGCAGTTACAGTAAACAGTGACAATACTGTTATGAATTAAGTACTATAGTGAATAGAAATCGATTATCAAAATATCAAATCACTCTTCATATACATTAAAAGCTAATTCAGTCAGAGCCCTATAAGTGCAGCCTCTAGTTAGATTGAACCCACATGGAGTTAGAAAGCGTAAAGTAAAACAAGCCCGTGCTCGTGATCCTCGTCGGTTTTTAGAAGCCCGTCTCGTTCAGAGTCCCTAGGTTAAGTGCTGCAAGTCCGTTTAAATTCAAAACGTACTAAATGCTCCTGAAGTAACGTCAAAGACTCAAAGGTTTTAAGGCACTAGAAGGCAGCCATCATGAGCCTTCGATTCCAGGTTCGCGACCAGGTAACGAGCAGATCAGAGCGGCGTGTGCGGGTTGCAAGGCAACACAGATAAAGGGAGCGAGAGGCTGAACAACCCCAACAGCGTAGAACACAAAACAAAAAACAGAAACCCATGATTTTCCAGCTTCGAATCAGTTCAGATCGATGACAGGAGGTAATGTACAAACACGTTATTGAGGGAAGCTTCCTAATTGTCATAGAAATTCATTCGCTCTTACAAAGATTTGAAGCTTCCTCCACATCCTGACATGATTTTTCCAGGCAGTCTCTGCTTCGACAGTCAGACATGATCAACAGCCTGTCAAGTCAACCCATCAGATTACAGAAAACATTGGTAAAATAATTTTTCAAATCCATCCATGGTGATAAAACATTGCTCGTTTTCCTCCATTCTTCTCCGTCTCAACAGAAGTGTTCATGTTGTGTTCTGGTGGGAGGTCTCCCTGCCCAGGTTGCAGACCCAGTCCATTTCTCCTTGAGCCTCCTGTTCAGGGTTAGGCGCGGCTCCTCCGTCCCGCCCCTCAGATGTACGAAAACTGTGGGTGGTGGCTGAGCTTGGTGGGGCTCAGGTGGAAACTTGTGAAGGCGGCCGGGGAGGCCATGTATGGGGGAGGAGGGGGAAAAGGCGGCTTGAACTGGTGCGGGTGGTGGGTGTAGCCGGGCTGGTGGTGAGGGTTGATGGTTGGGGAGGGGAGGAGCCGGTGCGACGCGGCGGGGTGTCCGGGGTGGTGGGGGTGTGTGCCAATGCCCAGGGCGACCTGGTGGACCAGCGCCCCGCCTTGGGGATGGGAAAGCCCAAAGCCGTGCTGGAGGAGAGGGGGTGGGGGACGAGAGGGCAGGATGGGGTGATGGGTGGCGGTGAGAGGCCCGCTGGAGGGGTAGGAGAGCAGGGTGTGAGGGGCAGCCGAGGTGTGTGTGGGGCTGTTGTGGTGCAGATGTGTGAAGGTGTGTGTGTGGACAGTAGGAGGGATGTAGGCGTGCGGTCGCAGGGGCCCATAGTTGCCGTTCCATTCCTTGTTGCTGTGGTTTGAACCGTACGGCTGCACCTGTCGGAAAGACGCAAAACAAAAACGATGAACAGTGGAAAAGCATCAAAAAACAGCAACAGTACTGCTTCGAAAGCATCAAGATTGGCTACTACATCTGATGTGCATGGACTTAGCCTCCCATCTTCTTCAAATCAAACTTCAAATTTTTCACTCAGGTGAAAGTTAATATGTAAATTTTCCTCCCAACGTTTCCAACTCGGCTTTTTCAGACATCCTGAATTTACCTTGGGTGGTCTGAGTAACTTCTATTTTTTTCCTCACTTTGGACTTACTTTTACTGGTAAAACTGCCTCAGACAGAGGAAGGGAGGTAACCTGAACTAACCTGACCAAAGCCCAGATGGTGCTGCTGCCCTGTCAACGTCTGCTGCCGCGGCAGGATGGGGGCGGATGGCAGGAGAGGGACGGAAGAGGCAGTGCTCTGTTGCCCTACGAGACTGCAGCGCCCTTTGGATCGGGACCAGGATTCTGAGGCTGAACGGAAACAAGGAGGTAAATCTTGATCCGGCAATAAAACATACAAAAGGAGGAAATAAACAACAATCTGGAAAAGAGACGGTAATAGGACTAGAAGTGCACCAGTCATATCGACTAAACAGTGGATTCTGCACATTTTTACTTAATCAACTAATCAAGGAGTTTTAGGCAGAAAACTGAATAATTTTGCTTGCTACTCAAGAATCAAACACTTGGAGACACAAATTAGGATGACCTTGTAATTCCTTGTTTCTGTTGACTTTTACTGGAGTGTGGAATAGAAAGACCTTGAAGAAAACTAGATATCAGTGTCGGCCAGATTGGTGCATCTCTACATCAGACTAAAATGACTGATAGAAAAAAAATTCAGTTATCACCCAGAAAGGAGTTTTTGAGTAGAACTACAATAATACACGGCAGTGTCCTTGGTGTACTGAAAAGTGTGAAAATTCAGCCTGATATTCGACTTCTGTTTAGATCAAAGAATGATTAAAACTTTGTGAATCCAAAAACAAACACTGCATCTCAAAAGTAAACAGGAAGAACTTAAAGAGCCTTGGAAACAAAAATATATTATTGACACTCAGAAAGGGGGATCACATGAAAAGCAACTTAGTCCACGGACTCTGATCTGTATCAGTTTAAAACCTTCAGTGATTACAACCAACAATCTGGCAAGAACAGAAAGGTAGAAACTGATCTCACATCAGTGTCCTCTGAAACATTTGCTGCTGCAAAACGAGAACCAGCAGAGACAAGAAAAACTGATATAGCCCATCTCCGGATGAACTGCATCCACCTTTCCCCTCACAGAGACTGAACTGTTTCAGAAAATATTTGCCAGTCTTCTCAGAACAAACTCCTCATTTTCTCCTCCTATTTAACTAAGTAGACAATTTCAAGTCAGAATTGCGACATTAAGGATTTTAAATGATTCTTAAAGTCCTGTACTGAACACAGCTCAATATTTATTAGAGGGGAAATCATTAAGAAAGGCAATGCCAGCTGCTTGCCTTCCATGGATGCACCCATGAGGTGAAGGGGCTATAAGCTTAAAATCTCTGCTGGTGTCTCTCGATCACCTGTTATAGCCTCTATGACCCACTAGGGGGCGGTAAGACCCTACGTCTTCCATTTGACCTGCAAAGGAGATGCAGCCAAAGCACAGGTGACACCACATGGCAGATGGTGAGAAGGAGGAACGTTTGTGGTTAAAAAGAAAGCATGTTTCTGGGTGGGTTAGATCACTAACATTTTCACAGCAAACTAATCAACAAATAAACAAATATTATTCCACAGACCTGTTCTTTGGACACGCTCCTGCGTGTTGCGAGTGTTGTTGTTGGTCTGGACCCTCATCGGTGGAACTACCATGGTCCTGATGCCCCGTGGTCTCCGGTCCTGCTCGGATGGGGAGGTCAGGGGTGCCAACACGGCAGCTAAAGGAGAGCGGTTGTTGTTGTTAAGGTAACGGTAGGCGTTGTTGCCACGCTGGGACGTCGATGTGTCCGAAGAGGGCGAGCCTTCCACCGTGTCACAACCACTTTCGTGGCCGTCATCCTCAGACATGCTGAACAGAGAGATTTGAGGAGCATGTTGACAACGCAAACCAAATCTAGAAAACTACAACTTTGGTTATCTCATAAAGAGCCAAGTAGAAATAGTACATCTGCATATCCACCGTTTTGAGAGGCATGGCAGCCTCGGTACGCGAAATGATTTTGTGCCGAGACGTCTAAAACGGTTTTAAAAAATATTGACTAATGTTTACCCCCAGACAAGGGGAGGGTGTTAGCAATTCTTTTTTGGTCTGTGGGTCATCGGGGCTAATCCCATCAAAGCGCTACCTGTTGGGTCTCTTGCACGGTGAAGCTGAAGGGCTGGACTGCAGAGAGTTTGAGGCAAACGAGCTGGTGCTGAGGCTGCTGTCGGGGCTGCTGAGAGAACACACTCTCTCCATGGACACACTGGTGTTTCTGCAAGCCTCACATCCACACTCTCCTTTACACCTGTTGGTGGAATATTAGGGTTTTATTTCACATGAAAATATAGCTCAAATGTCACGAAAATTTAACAGCTTCTTTTGTGATATTTATACTCACTGATTCAGATGGCACTCCTGACGACCTTCGTTTCCCACCCGATCTTCTTCGTCACTCAGATCACTGCGGATGCTGATCACACTGGGAGCTGGACTTGGCGTGTCGGCCATCAGGACGGCCACATCCCGTATCGGCTCCCTTGGAACACCAACCCGTCTGTTTCCACTTGCCATCGCCTCTTTAAAGCAGTTTTCCTTCAGCTCTGTGCCATCTTGTTCCACAGTTGGTTTTTTCATTTCTGGTCGCTGGGATTCCACCAGGGGCGCCTCCTTTTGTGGCTGCCCTCTTCCTGACACTGGTTGCCCGACGATGTCAGTCATTTTGGGAGACCGACATGATGAAATGTGGATGTTGCTGGGGTGGGACAGGTTCCTTTTATGCAAAATATTTAATACATCAAGTTAAAAACGTATGTTGGAGTGGCGTATAGTTGAATACATGACACAGAATCGGAACCTTACCGGTTGTGCCCTTGTCTGTTCCGTTTATTGGCTGGTTGGGGCCACACAACGTGAGCTATGCCAATGTTGATTGGCTGATGTGCAGAGAGGGCTGGCATCTGGTTGGTCAGGAGCGGTTGCTGCATCACTGTGTTGTAGTGGCTGTTGTGTGGGTGTGCTTTCCTGAAACAAGGGAAATAAAAACTTTGCCAACGGTGTCATTAGGAGGTGAGCTCACCACCCTCGGGGAGATCCGACACATTATTCTCAATGATCTGGTGCACCAATGAATGGGTAAAACAAAGTCTCAACTCAAATAAAACTGGCAAGATTTTGAAATAATTTGGTTAAAAATACAAATAAATTTCCTTCCAGTGGCATTTTTTACAAGCAGGGATTTTCCCAAACTTAAAAACTTTGATGACTCAGATTTTTGTGACTCACCCCCAGTCGCTTATCCTCTGTGGTCCAGCCGTGGTGTCACTGGTGAGGGAGGGAGGAGGTGGTGGAGGCGGGTGAGAGGGTGGAGGCCCGACAGGAGTCATTTGCTGCCACGCTGTAGGGACAAGGAGCTGCTGGCCTCGGCTAGACCAGGCCTGCTGCAGAGAGGAGATGGGGGGAGAGGGGGAGTCTTCTACTGAGTCAAGCTTGCAGATTAATAAACTCTTGAAATATTTGCATGACCTTAAAGTATGGCTGACATATTTACAGTCCCTATTCACAAGGATGTTAGAAAGCCCTCATAATTTACTTTACTGCCACAGTCTGAAGTTGGAAGTTACCAGCAACAAACACCCACCCAGTTCAGTTACATGTTGCATGAGAGTAATATGGCAAACTGCAACACGAAAAACTACCAGTAGGAAAGATAACAGACATCAAATAAACTTTATTCATAGAATGAAATTTAGAACTCTGGGTCCGGAATGCCAACATGATCTCAAGGTTTGAGCTCAACAACTTCTGGTTGAGTCTTTATCTTACCTGAGCTATTACTCCGGGTCTCACTGGTAGAGGTTGTATGGGAGGGGCTTGAGTTACCATGGGGACAGAATAGGTTGCAGGCTGATTAAGGTTACCTTTGAAAAGAACATAAATATTTTAACATTTCCAGCCTTTTTTCTGATGAATCAAATTTCAAAAGCAGCAAGCAGTCACTGTAGAAAGAAACCTGCAGTGTACAAACCTTGCATTGTGGGAGGACAGAGGAGGAGGGCAGGAGGGAAGGACTCACTGCACCCAAACTGCCCGTTTCCTGTTAGCGCTATCCCAGGATGCAACACGGATGGAGCGGATTGGGTTATAGACTGGATTGGATAAGTTTACATGGAAGAAGAGGAAGAACAGGAATCAACTTTTGAATAATGAAACAAACACTATAACCATACTGATATGGTTCACCAATTCTTATGCTCATAAACCATAGTGACACATGAAGCCTTTAATCTACAAGACATATCAAACCATTAAACACACATAATGTTACTATTTCTGGGTAGGACCTGTACCTGAATTGTGCTGTAGCCCAGTGGAAGGCCAGAAGTTCCAGTGGGAGCTAGAGGGGGTCTTGACAGATGAATCGTGTTCTGGTTCAAAGCATCAAAAACGGCGGTGCTGGGACGGTTGTGGCACATGTCCATGATGCGGAAAGACGACTGAACACTGTGAGAAAACAAGGAGGTTAAAGGAAACATACATTCACAGCAAAAGTCTTGCTCAAAGGGACTTTCACTAAAAAATGCCAGCAGGAGCTGTATGCTAGCTGCACCAAGGCTACGGCACTTATGGTTGAGAAGAACTTAAAAATATCTGAAGTTCTTTTTATCTGCAACAGTGAAGTGGTAAATCTCCTGGTCACCATAATCTAATGTTAACTGTACAAATAGTGCTTCTCATACAGAACAGCCCAATGTCTGTTCTGTCGGTCTGAGCTCTGTCGAGAAGCTTCCTAGCTGCAAAGTTTCAAATCCCACTTTGCTCTGCTCTACTGCAGTACAACTTGATGCAGGAAAATGTTAATCAGCTGAAGGCTAAGACAGCTACTAAACAGTGAAGCAACAAAATGAACCCATACAACCCACCCTGCTGCTGTTGTTGATCAATACAAAAATTATTACCAGAAACACAGGAATTGTGCAAGGCTGCTAAGCACATTTCTATAAACCAAATCCTTGTTTGCACAGTCATAAAAAAAATATGCTCCAGATTCATGTTTGTTTTGAAACACAATTTATTTTAGGATCAAGTCTTACACTAACTAAGCCTTATCTTGTGTCCCGTTTTGCCAAGCAGGGATGTGATATTATTAAATCATACATTTTCATAAATTATGACTGAATTCTCCCATACTCGTCAGTTTCTATCTAAGGAGGTTCAAATATTGTAATAAATTATTTTTTTGCTCTCAACTAGAAAGAACCACGTGCCTTCAAAAAAATTATGCTCTAATATACAGTTTTACTATTGTGATAATCATGGTCTCTGCCAGCTTTGCTTATACAGAGATGAGCATTTTCAGTCAGTTTTCCCTAAACAAGCCTTAATAGGTTCCCTGTTATGAATTATAAAAAACAGAAGTCACCACAGCATACTGCTGCCACTGCCATGTTTAATCATTGGGATTGTGTATTTGGGTTTATCACAAAAATTCCAGTAACACGAATGTTTGTGGTTAAGACTTGAGAAATAAGGAGAGTCCAACAGTAAAATACTTTTGCAAGGAATTACAGGCTGTGCTAGCAGATAAATCTCCTTACTGGTTGCTGTGGGGGTAGTCCAGTAGATGAGTCATGGTGAGGAATGGGTGATTTAGGACGCTCGATGGAACCGTCCTGTCCTCGGCGTCGATCAGCAGCATGGTCTTAAGAAGAGACACAAACTCCCGCCTGTCTGCCTTCTCTGCCTGCATGTCGCTGGTATCAGGACTCAACACCAAGTTCACCTTGGGTGTGAAAGGAAAACATTTTGCTATCAAAAATTATTTGATTTTAATCTACATCTTAAAATTAGTTGTTTTTTTTGTTTTTTTTTTCAGAGTAGATTCACCACTTTGTAGCTCGGTCTTGTTGGACTTACATGTGCTATGTCATCCAGACAACTGAAGATGTATTTCCTGGCCTCTTTGGACTTAAGTCCCGTCTCCTTCTCATGTTCCTCTGTCGTCTGTAGAAAAAGTGCCGGACATAAAGGTCAATGACCTCAGGGTTATGAAGTGTAGCATGTGAGAATTTTTATTTACATTAGTGTTTTTTTTTCCCCCCTGTAAGCTATTTTCACACAAGTGTAAATAAGCACAAGTGAAGATTATATAACGGTATTTTTGCAAAATTTTGAAAGACACATGATCAGCATCACTGGTGAGCAGTGACAAGTCAAATTCTTCAGAATGTCGGATAATGTTTCACACTCAGCATCTGCATGTAGATCTGCTTAATCAAAGGGTTTGTACTGGGTCTTTAGTTGACATAGACAGAGATAAGCTGAAATTCACTTCAACTTGATACAAAGGAAGTTCAGCACAGTCTCAACATAGTTTTGTGCTTTGGTGAGCTTTCCGCAGGCTGTTCTGGCTCTGTCCTGTTTTGACAAGCTCATGCAACCCGTTTCCTACTGGTAGACTGAAGAATTTCTAGTAAATATCCTCTTCAAATTTTACTCTTCTCTGATACCCATCCTGATGAGCTCCTATAGCACCAGAAAGTTTTAATAATGGTGTGTTTGTGCTTATTTGTGCAATGTGAACCACAAACCTTTAGTCTCCAGGAGGCGTAGGGAGAGTCCGATTCTTTGGTGAAGAAACGCGTGGTCTTTGTCCCCTTGTTGAGCAGCTGCTCTGCAGGCAGTCCCTGCGTCTGAGAGATGTACCGGATCTGAGCAGAGCGACACGGAGGAAATGGAGCGCAGAAAGAAAGGAGAGGAAGAGATGGTGAGAAAAGGAGAAAAGCAAAGAAAAAAAAAATAAAGAAAAAAAACGTCAGAACACTTTCAGATAATCAACCTGAATTTGAGTCACTGAATCATATTAGTTCCACTCTGATAATGTAATGCGTCAGTCATTTTTTTAAAGTTTTTTTTTTTTTGGCTTGGGCAGTCTTTATTTGCAAGTGGTTAGACAGGAAAGTGGGTAATGAGAGAGGGGGAAGACGTGGCAAAGGTCATCAGGCCAGGACTCGAACCTGTGACGTCCGTGTCGAGGGCTAAGACCTCCATACGTGGGTTGTATTTCACCCCTGCGCCATCACTGCACCCCATACAGTCATTTCTAAAAGACAAACCTCCACAACTCTCATAGATGTCCGAGATAAGAGTACAAAACCAGTAAAAATGCAACATTTTGCTTAACATATCTTTATTTTTCTGATTGGAAATTTTATGCCTCACTCCACATTTAGGTCGACTGTGATCATTCTCTCACAAAAAATTGAAATAGCTGGTAAGCCTTCATAGCTACTCTAACTAAATGGTTAGTTCAAGATCACATTAGTGCCTTTCTCACCATGTTGACAACTAAATAGAAAATAAAAGCAGTGCACTGATCAGCCAATAGCGATTTGCAGTTTCCTTTGAAGTCTAAGGATTTTAACAAAATAGCCTGAGCATACGGTGCACCTGCTCTACTACTGAGGCGTGTGCTGCAGGATTTCTTTAAAAAGATGTAGCAGTTTTAAAGCCATCATAATAAATCAGATTACAACTGTATCCTAATCTATGCACCAAAGCAGATGCCACCCTTTTCTGAACTTTAATCAATTCAACACAACTCGAATCAAAATCCATGCACGTGATTGATGTGTTTGCAGACTGAAAAAGATGGCATGCAGGCGATTTAATGAAGATTGGTTTCGACTTGCTGGACAATTTCAATCTCTGGTAAATTGGTAGTAAAAGTCTAACCTCATACCATTTCTCTTACTAGAATTTCTTGCGTTTCAAACTTACCAATGCTCAGACAAACATTTTGAGCAAGGTAAAGGTGCCAAGTAAGAAAGAAAACCAAGCACACAAGATATGCCTGGTCTTCAGAGGTGGCTTGAAACTAATTTCAATCCACCTCTGAGTTGCTTGAAACCAAGAAATTAATACAAATTAAGTTGTAAGTGGTAAACTAAGACGTATTTAAAACTTTGTTCCTCCTGAAAATGTAACTGAAAGTAACCAAACGAGGAGAATTTAAGCAGCACGATCAAAACTTGTGGGTTTCCTCTGCCATTTTGATCAATAGATCCAGTAAGAAAGTACAGACATCTTGCTTTCACAGTGAGGTTAAAAGGCTGGTATAGAACAAAAACCATGAGTGACTTGTAAAAGAGATTTTATTTTCCCCAGTATCTTCAAAAACAACCCAAAGACAGCACTGATAAAAAACAGAACAAAACATAGCCTACCTACAACTTAAAGCTGACAGACTAAAATGAAATACATTTTTATTAGTTGGTTATCATTTGAGCGGCTTGTCTGTTTTTAGAAATATCTAATAAATAAATAAATAAAATCTCAAAGTTTTAATTCATGTTGTGCTTTGTGATCTAGAGTTTGGAGTAATAAGGTCTGTTCTGTGTTGTATAACTAAAACATTTTATAACAAACATTTTATAGGTACCAAAGATTCTTGATAACATTTTAGAAATCTAATTGAATATTCAATAACATTTCTGGATTTCATAAGTTTTCATAAACCTCACAATAAAATTATTACAGAATAGCTGAAATGAGGTTTCATGGTGTGTGTGTGTGTGTGTGTGTGCGCGTGTGTGTGAGAGAGAGAGAACTTGCACATGTCTACAGCCTAGAACAAACACAAAGACTGACCAGGGAGCACTGGACTGAGAACCTGCTGATGATGCACTGAACGGGAACCAGAGTGTGTGCACGTGCTAGCATGTGGGTGCGCGTACACGAATGTGCACACGTCTACCATCGGGCTTATGTTTATAAATACATTTTGCTGTGTAGAGTGGAACCACAGTGAGCCTTGGCATAGAACGGCGTGCTTTTGGGGGCTCAGTGTGCTCGTGTGGGCGTGCAAGAGTGTGTCCTGACATGGCCCGTTTCAAGGCTCGGCGAGGCCACCATCTCTGACTGGTTACCAGTCAAACGGGTAGAGGAAATAACACGCACTGGAAACATCAATAAACGAAAGGTCCAGAACAAACATTGCATTTCACACATCAGCTGAGCTTCTGAACAAGGGCTTGTTTTCTAGATTTAAAGCAACCAAACAGGTGTCTAAGTTTGTTATTACACTCTTTGATTAGGCCTGTAATAATCCTAAATCTTCTGAGTTGTGTATGGCTAAACACATGATGATGAGACAGTTCCCTTCTGTGAATGTAACAGGGGCCTTTTCCCATGCTCCCGGTCCCTTGCCTGGGGATTCAGTTCGAGTCCCAGTTGTGCAGTTTAGACCACACGTTATCCCCTTTATGGGAAGATAATCACACACTGCAAGGACAATTTCCTGATTTGCTCTGCCCAGTTGATCTGCAGAGGAATATTTTGTTTAGTGTGTTAAACTTCAGTCACACAGAGCGAGAAATACCCTGAACAAATAAACACTATAAGGGTCTCCCTTATCTCCCCTCTGATTTTGTATGTGTGTGTTCTTGTGCGGAGGTGTTACCTGGTCGTATTCCAGCGCTCCGGGATAAAGAGGCCAGCCCAAAAAGAGTTCAGCGATAACGCAGCCAAGCGACCACATGTCAATGGCTTCACAAAATGGCAGGCCCAAAATAATCTCTGGAGCTCTGCAGGAACAGAGAAGCAGAAAACTCATCAGCAACAAATAGAGAGAAATGCAAACCTACAGGTTTCCAACACTTATCACTTTTATCACTTATCAAAGCAGAAAAATGATTAGAACCTGTAAAGTCAGGAAAAACAACATGTCAAACATGGTTTCATCTCTAAACGTTACACTTCACCAGATTCAACTGGTTGATGTTTCCAATCCTTTCATCACTATTATAGTTGAATCTGAATATGACGTAAAAAGGCATGGCAGTGGTGAAACTTGAAATGTGAAAGAGGGACGGTGTAAGGAAGCAAAAAAGAAAATGACCCAGTAAAGGGGGAAAGAAGTGAGAAAAAAATTAAATGAAGCAGGCAAGGTAGGAAGAAAGACAGTAAACATTTCAAACAAGGAAAGAAGAAAGGAAGCAAGGAGTGAAGGAAAGCTAGAACAACCTTCTGTACATCTCGACAGGGAATAAATCCATGCTATACAAAATATTTTTTCCACATCATTTTCCATTCCTATTTTTATACAGACATCAAATTCCACTTTTTTGGGACAAAAACTACACAAATCTCAATTTGCATTGTTTTTTTATTTTATTTAGAGTACATAAATTATGATCATCAGACAAAACAAATTTGAACGCAACTTCAAAACTTTAAACACTACCAAGGCTAGCACATTCATTTCATTCATCTTTCTCTAATGTACAAATGAAATATTAGTGCAAAGAGTACATTTCCATCAAAAAAATGTGCTTTTACACATACACACGGAGAGGTATCTCTGCACATTCATGCAGCAGTTGCATTATTGAAAATACTACAGATTTTTATTTTAAACAGCGTTACATTCTACATGGTTTCCAAGAAATTGCAAACAATTACAGTTTTGACTACATCCAACTGTTAAATTTGTGAGACTCGTAGTCCTGCAGTGCAGGTGTCGTGTAAACTAATGTGTGAAAACAAACTTTCAGACGGGGATACAGCAGCTGAGCAACAGTTCCACAAATAGCAACCTCTGCTGTTGTGACCACAGGGGAAACGCTCGTTTCCCAGCAACCACTGGACGCAAGGCAGTAATGCAGGGTTAAATACAGAGCCCGTCGGCCATTATTCTCCGTGGATACAGGTGGATGACTCTATATGTGCCTGCAGACACAGCTGCAGACTTCAAAACCGACCATTTCACACAGCCCTCCCTGGCCTGAAGGAAATTAGACTGGACTCATTTCCTACTGCCGTTGTAGGAGGAACAAGTTCAGTTATGAAACACCAAAGAGTTCAATGAAAGACTGCCCAAGACATTAATGGTGACCTATTGTTTCCTTGAACATGTTAGGATAGGTCTATTATTAGTGACATAAATCATTGCATTTTTATTTTGCACAAAATCTTTCTTGAATAATGAGATTTCAGTTTGGTCAGCTCTGCACATTTTGAGATCCTTTCCGAATGTTGTACGGCGTCTTGTCACTTTAAATCCAAACAAGCCGCAGCTGGCCACGCCCCCCCAAGTCAACATTTACACTCGCACGTGAAAATGGCTGCAAGCAGTTACACAATTATATAACCATGCATCTTTGAAAAGCAGAAGAGCCTCCTGCACAACCAACAAGAATGCAGGAAGTGGTTTCTGAATGACAAGTCAACAACCACACCACTTGTCTCTTCCAACAGCCATTGTACAACAGTAAAACCAGCTGACCAAATGTGTTGGAGCTAAGCTTGGGTTGGTAGGCAACAGGCTGAGATTTGTTGGGGTTGCTAGGTAACCGGCGGGGTTTGCTAGGTGAGGGGCAGTGCCTACTGATTTGTGACATTACAGCTGAAGGTTTTTTTTTAAAATGGGTCATTTTCAAGACACCAAAAAACATTAATTTATTGCTAAAAAATTTGCTAGATGTTTTGTTTTTTATGTTTTGTTTTTTTACTTTTTAAGAGCTTGGCCTGTTTTTAGAAATGATAAAGGTCCAAATGGAAGTACAAAAACATGGCAAATGTGAATTCTGCATAATAGGTTTCCTTGAAGACATCTGCAGTACAAGGTCTATGGTGTTCACTGCAGTTTTGAGTGGTGGACTGTGACCAAACAAAAACTTTTTGGGATTCAAAGCGCAAGCCATCCAACTAAAAAGCAACTGAAGAGGAGTAAGTGGTTTTTAAAGTGCAGACTGCAAAAATAGAGAAGCAGGCAAACAGTTAAAACTAAAGTTTTTAAGAAGGCTATAAAAGACACAAGTGTTTGTGCCTATGGTGTTATTCTTTGCTTTACTTCTGTTATGGAACCACATTCATATATGCTACTACTGCTTTCCAGAGCTCTAACAGCTTGCAACATAACACACTAAATACTCACACACAAGTGTTGGGCTGTCAGGCCAGGTTCCAGAACTAACGAGTCTCACTACAGAGCTATAACAAGAACAAACAGTGCATACAATATGGCAACACCCTGCTGGTGTGAGCCGCTAACAGAATCAACACAGCAGACACCATGTCTATTAGCATTACTGATGTTCAACATAAGAAGCCTTACTAAAGGACATCTGAGCCCTTGTTCTTTAACGCCTGCAGACAAAGCTGATCCATGATTATCACATATCAAACAAGTCCCACAACATTACATTTGGGAGAGCGCTTCTCAAGTTGCACAAGACCGAGCTTGCGTGTGCAGCAACTGAATCGATGCAGGCAGAGAGCAAATGTGACCTGAAACGGAAAAGCCAGAATGGCTGCAAACGTGCCCTTTCAAGACGCCGTCAAGTGAACCAGAACCTTAAGCTACAATTTTCATTGAAACGAGACCAGAAAGTGGTGAAGGAAAGTTTCTGTGCAATAATTTGGGAACAGTTGGATTGGCAAAGAAAAGAAACCAAATTAAACATTTTAAAGTGCACTTACCAACACCAAACCTTATGGTAACATTTCATCTATATTAAATTTACTCCTAAACAAGCAAAACTGAAAAATGTAAATGGCTGATAATTCAAAAATTCAAGCATGGATCTATACCACAAAGAATATACAAACCCATCAAACATTGCATCACAACAGCCTATTGGGATTGCTAGGTAATCAAAATATTGTAAAAGCTACTGAAATGTAACATTTTGTGCAATTCTTCTTAATCACAAATTTATCTACTGCATAAATTTAAACAAGTCTAACAGAAAATTTGTTACAAGTTCAATGCCAGAAAGTTCCCACCAGGTAAGGTGAGGACACACCCAAAACCACCTGACATAATAAATGTTTTTACGATGAAGTAGAAACATGTTGAGGGAGCAGCATTTTTGCTAAGGAACTACACAACAAAAGGTTTGTAAATAAGCAATATGCGGATCCTACTTCGAAGTTTCACACCCATCTGCAGCTCCTACAAACAATGAATGGAAATCATGACCTAAATACTGAGAAAGTCTGGGCTCTTATTTTGGTGAAGTTTTAAAACTTTCAGCAAAAACTTGTTTTATTCTCAGCCATGAATGTTCAGGTGAGCTGCAGCAGGGATGGGAGACGTCAAGTGTCAATGTTATTGCTGCACTCTCCCAAAGGACGATAACTTAGAGAGACCACATGGTCATTTTTGTGTCGATCTGAACATAAATGAGCATCTTTGAACGATGTTTGGAAGTGTTGATAATCACTAAATATGCCTTGTTTTTACAACATTAGTAAATGGCCTAGAAAAACCTCTTTGCATCACTACAAAGCTTCCTCTTTTCAGAACATGTAAACCCTCTGCTTAGTAGCCAAATTAAAACTGTCAAAGACCTGAAAGAGAAGCTGGTTACTCATCCATTATTGACCACTTTTAATCTTTGATGGATGACAGTGGAGTGCTACTCCATTGCAGAGCCTTTTTTTTTATTCCCCTTTGTGATTTCTGAAGAAGCAGAGCTCAACCTCATCTGAGAGCTTAAAAAATAAACTTGCTCATGCAGATTTATATCGCAATTGGAAGATGCCTGACTAAGAGTTGTGCAGTAAAAGTTTGACAGTCAAATTAAATTATGACCAGCAAACATGCCCACGCCAAAGCTTCGGGCTCAGTAGTTTGAATGACTTTTTTAATCTCGATGCTCCAGTCAAAACAGTTTGACTGGAAGCGACAAGAAAAACTGGATTTGAATGAATGCCTGGGAATAAGCACAAAAGTCTCAAAAAATGAGGCTATTCAAAAGCAAAAATATAAAGAAAAACTTGACAGTTTTAGGATGATGGGGGGCGGGGACAAAGCAAGTAAAAGCAGAGAGCCTGTTACATAAACAGGCCTCTTCCAGCGAGTGCTTATGTTTCCATTATTGAGCACTGTAAACACACTTTAAACGCAGCCTGTTAGGGCTCCAGCGTCACATTATGTTTCTCCACTGACAATCATAACCAAACAGAATCCCACAACATAAATCAACAAACTTTGCAACATCATTTTCCACGGTTTCACTTTCAAGCTGAATTAAAAAAAAGAAGTTCTAGGTTTCCCTGTGTTTTTCTGTAACACTTTTTTTTTTGCATGAAATATTGAGTAAACACTCCTCGGAATTTTTCATAAGGAAAAAAATCTGCTTGAGGATACTTGGAAAACACACGTAGGCTGGCACACAAACGGATGCCTACACGACACAGCTGAGGAAATACTGCTGTGTTAATGTGATGAGACAAGGTACAAAAAGTAAAGAAACACCTCTGTAACTAAGAAATCACATCACGAAAAGCTTAAACACGACCTGTCTAAATCTGTCAGCTTGCAAAAGACGATAGCCTTCTTCTCTTCCACCTGATCTCTGAACATTAATTATTAATAAAGGCCTCTGCTCTGTTTTCATTGTGGGTAGTTTTACGTCACTGGCCTCCGTGCGACAGACGAGTCACCTCATCAAGCCCTGCTACCATGGCAGCGACAGTCGAGCATGACGAGCACTGAAAATCAACGCTATACCTGATGAGTAACACTGACAAAACAATTCAGCAAACGGATCAAGATCCTACCAGCTTATTGCATTTTTACCTTCAGAGACTAAGCAGGAAGCTCCTTCAATAAATTGAGATTTTCAACTTCACAGGAAACTTTGAATTTTTTTCTTTGTATAAATGCTATAACCTAAATCTAGCTTAAAAGATTTTTTTAGAATGCTTTAAAAAAAACATAGGAGTAAATTCAGCAAACCTGATCGATTAAAAAATGTCTTCAACAAGCACATAAAAAAATTGGTTTCAATTTTATTATTTAAATATGATTTTACTGTATGTAAAATATCAGAATGGAATGAGTGCAAAGGACAAAAATGTTCCTGACAGGAGTCTTCTTCTGGGAGGTGGATCCAATTAGGTTCTTCATAAATTTCCATCATAACTTCACAAGAACAGCAAAGTAGAAGTTGGAGTTTTTCTTCTGGTAAACATCAACTGCTAAAAAAAACCTTAAGGATGAAGAAGGGACAGGCCCTGAAATTAAAGTACATTACCATTTTTACAAAGCATAAAGAAAATCACACTCAGTTTTATCAGTTTTTCACGACATAAGAGGTAGACCTTACAAAGGATTTAAGTCATTAAACATTTTGAACAAGTTTTATAGTTTGTTCAATTTTACTAACTTTTGTTAAGCACAACTGACATTTAAGACGCACAACTTGAAGTACACTCAGTCTCAGGCGGTCTAACCAAACTAAAAGCAGTATTTCAAATAAAAGCACTGCTTGCGTAAAATGTCATTTATTGGATGCAATTAAAGTAAAAGGACAAAAACAATCTTGAACAGCCTATACAACAAACAAAAAAAGAAGCAGTACATCAATGGTAGGGCAACACAATTTTAAAAAATGTAGGAATGGTGTTAATAGTAAATATTAGTTGCAATATCTGACTTTTTCTTCTTTCCCCTGTTTCTCATCTACCTTCAATCACTGTGTGACCTGGAGCATTGTGGGCAACATAATTTGTGTCTGATGTGAGCATCTGCTGCCACAAGACTCTGTCCAATTGGCTGGATAATGAATTAGTATGCAAGTTCATAACACTTGAAATATAAGTCAACAATTATTGAATATTTTAGCTGATATTTCTAGAGTGGTCAGGATATAAAAAAAAATATGGAAGAGCAGTGAGGAAAGAATGGAGAGGAAAGGATCGGTGAGCAGGTAGGTGAAAAGATCCAATAAGAAAAGACAGAATGGAAAGAAGGTATGATAGTATTGTATTTTCAAACTGTGGTCTGTCTCACCGCTTTAAGTGCTCAAACCTCAATATCCACACTTATCCCAACATTTAAAATATTTTAATTCTCTTCTTTCCAAACTTTGTAGGATCCCTATAATCCTCCATTAGCTATTATCCTATTGCTCAACCCTATAATAAAGCAATCGGGTAAATTTACTGTTGCTGTAAGCTCTAGTTTAATACGGAAGAGAACCACAGTATGGTTAACAATAACAGTAACCACTGAAGAGCTGCACAAATTAACCAGTGAAAACAGATCCATAATTGGAAAGCACAACGTTTGTGCTGATGACGTATCCATTGTTAGACACTATCAGAGGAAAACTATGTATTGTTCACTTAAAACATTTTCTAACCATAAATACATGTCCTAGATACTTCAAAAGAACCATAAGGGGAACAAAAAAAAAAAAAAAAAAAAACTAGTGAAGGTCGCAAGCCCACACTTAAATTTCAGTTTACATTTCGAACTCACATTTGAGCTTTAATGAGTGTGTTCAAAACCTTTGCCTGAATAAATAGTTCTGGAAAAACCAGGGAAAACCCCAGATTAGTTGAAAAAGAAAGAAAATGAAGTAAGAAGTGTTCCAAGCCTCACTGCATTGAGACTTGCATTGTGTGAACCTTCATCATGCAACAAAGTTCAGATGCTCACCAGAACATTGTATCATGCAAACCCCTTTTCCTAGCCATCCAATGTTTAAATAACCTAAAGTAAAATGACAACTAAAACAGTTTGTCTTGCATGTGAGAAGAATATGGACTTCTACCTCCCAGAACTAAACAACAAAGCAAGCACTATCGGTTTCTGCATACATAAAGTCACCCTTTCATAAAAACAAAACACAGACGAGTACAAAGTCCAGCAGATAACAACAAGACACCATCAACATTGTAAAAATTGAAACAAGATGAATGACGACCGGTTACCAAGTGTCAACACGTTACTTCTCCGGTGAAAATATTTTAGTACAAACGGCTCAAATTTGACCCTTCAGAGGCAAGAACTGCTTTCTACCAGGTCACTTTGAAATATCTTTGCTGGACCTCTTAGGTCTTATCAAAATAACATATTCCAAGCCTGTCTTTTCCTAGAATCTCCAAACTACAAATGATTTTAGACCTCAACAGTTGAAACGGTTTGAAAATAAAAAATATAGTTGGGTAAATACCCATTGATATGTCAGTGTTTACATGAAAGAAAGGATGTAGATACTTTAAAAACAATCAAATATCTAGCCGATTTGGATTGTTTTTTCTGTATGGGTCGCATACAGAAAGAAGAAAAAAAAAAAAAAAAGGATTTGTCACATTTGTTACATCTAATTTTGGACAGGCAAAATTTTTATATTTTTCACATCTTAGATGTGTATAGGAGTTCACTTAGTATCTTTATTAGAGTTCAGAAAGTTCACATTTCTAGTTTTATCAAATTTTAGTAGTAGCTGTAAAATATATTAGTTCATTATGAAAGTGTTTGGTTTGCAATAGAGGTGCACCTATTTATCAGCCAGCCAATTTATCGGTGCCGATTTCCTTAATTTTGGGAACTCAACTGATAATTACATGTGAATCTGATCTTATCTACCTAAACAAAGGTATAAAAATCAACCACTGTTCTCTCCTGCTTTCTCGTGAGAGGTTTGATTGACTGACAAACCACTGGGTCATGTCTGCACATTTGCAGTTAAAAACAGTCGCCCCACTGTTGCAAACTCAGTGACTTTCTTGCTGTATTTACTGACATTTCAGACAAAAAAAAGATGGTAACGGCCAAAACTGGAATCAGCAGATCAGGCTTTCTAAAAATCGGTCATCTGCAATTGGCCAGAAAACTGCAATCGATGCACCTCTAGTTTGTGAACCTTAATAGTTTAATGTAGCTTACACATGTCACAATCATTTTGGTAGTTTAAAGTGAAATTTTCTGATATTAAACAAGGCATTTATCATATCGGACATTATTTAATGGGAAAAATAATAGGATCCAGTATGCAACAGGCACGGCGAGCCCATTTATTTCATTCTCTGCGTCAACTCAGACATATGAACACACCCAAAAACACAAACACCAAGGCAGGAATGCCAGAATGTTTTTTCCTGGATCTAAATGTGGGGTTTTCATAAACCACATTCTTCCCTAGCCTCTTGTGTCCTCAGTGACCTCCCCAAGTCTCAGTGCCAGCCTGTTTTTAACTGAACTATGATCTCAGTGTTGCCAACACAGCTTAAGTCAAAAAACACACACGCAAACACACGCGCACAGACACGTATGAGCGCACACTCATACGCACTTAACCAGGTCAAATGCAGAGTAAATCCTTCATGTTACATAAGAGCTATGTGCCACACTAAGCCTCAGAACTCAAAAAGAGGAAGGTCTAGAGAGACCTGCTCATGCTAACAAAATAAGGAAGTTTCCCCACACCACTGCTGATGGTATTTCAGTGCTGCAAGCCTTGACGCTTTAGATTTTAGCTCAACAGAAGTTGCATCAGAGCAGGAAGGTCTCAATTTCAAGTCCCTATCAGATCAAAACTAGCAGAAATTTAAGTTAGAACAACAGAGGAACTGCTTTCTTCCTTACACAGTAATAAAAGCAGCGCTGTCAAAAGGGGAGCACAGGGTGTGTGCTGTGCGTTTGCTGTCGACATTCTCCGCATGTGTAATAGATTGTGCAATGTTTGCAGACTTTCCGAGGCCTCACTGGAACAGTTGGTGAAATGTCCAAGCAGGAATACAGATAAATTAAATTTCCAGCCTATTGCTATGTGGTTAATTAGGAAAATACTTTGACTTTCAAATATTTTTAGGCCTCAATAAACATGCAACACCAACAAAAATTTTACAACGCATTTCAAAATGGAAAGAATCCAATAGCAAAACTATGTTTCTTTCTTTCTTTTTTTTTTTTGCTTTTTATAGTCTCATTTATTTTTAATTAAACCCGGGGCTCAATTTACTGTGCGTCAAAATATGAGCTTATAAGCTTCAGGCTTAAAATGTAATGACATTTTCTGCCCAACAATGTTTGATGAAGTTTAAAAGCCTAACCCATAAGCAGGATATCACGCCTTTTATGACAGTCCTTATAGATACTTTGGTTGCCCTTGATCATAAAGACTAGGAGCAGAAATTAGGGTGTGATGAACTGGAAGAATGCACTTGGAGATAAAGATAGAAAATATGCATTCATGCAGAAAAGAACGTAGAGAGATGGCAAACAAAGAACAAAAAGTGAAAGTCTTGTCAGGAAACTGCCAGTCAGAGCATGCAGGTCAATACAGTCCAGTTTATATTAGAGGAGAGGTCTGAACACACCGACACTGAGGAAAGACTTTCCTAAGCCCTGTGGGAAACATGCACATAAACAAGTATTAGCCGTGGGAATGGCTCAGACTGGTACACTGGCAAGTTATCATGACAGATTTTAGGACGTTTCACATTACGGAAAAGCTGACCTTTCTTAAATGATCCTACTCCTCCTTTCTGGGCATACTTTATGTTGTCACTTCGGCTCCGAGTCATTTCCAGAAGCCAACTTGCCCTTTCTACTTTAATAAATGTGGGCTGTATCAGAAAACATCTGAACTGAGTGGCCTTGGATAACAGTCACTTGGATGAACAGAGACCAGTGAATCATACAGTAATAACCAGCACAGTCTTCACCCTTTACTGGGCGTATCCCAAGTGTTTCAGGGCATTAACAGTCGGCTGTTCTTACCTGTAGTATCTGGACTGAAGATAAGTGGAGCACACGGCCTTGGAGACATGGCTGGCTGAACCAAAATCAATGACTTTGACTCTGTATGGCTGCCTGGATGGATCCACCAGCATGATGTTTTCTGGTTTCAAGTCAGCATGGATCAAACCCAGATCCTTCAACTTCTTTAGGGCTGTTGCCACCTGGAGAGACAAACCAAGATATAAAGAAAATTGTTGAGCAATTGGAAGATTTTTTTTTATCATGATAAATTATGTGTGTCATTCTTAGCTTATAGCAAGTACAATTGAAAAAAAAATCTGGCTGATACAGATTCTGTTTTTTTTTTTTGTTTTTTGAAGGCTGTGCTAATATATTATTTTCTTTCAAGGCCAAGAGCAAAGAAATGTGCTGCAGGCATTTCAATGGATGTAGTAGTTTTGAAACCAGAAAAAATAGGCCTCTGATTGGTGCATTACCAGATTTTATAAATGATGCATCAAATAGTCAACTAAAAACCTAAATTTGCCATTTTATTCTTGATCAGTTTTTTCCACTGTTGAAATGCAGCTCAAATTTACCAAAACTAAATGCTTTCTGCCTTCTATTAATTAAACTTCAAAACTAAAACTTTGTGTTTTTTGGTCTGTAAACACATCAGCATACCTGCTCAGCTTAAATAGCTTTACTGCATTTTTGAGAGAAAAAAAAAGAAATCCAAATGAGCCAAAGCCTGCCCCTGCAGGACACACTCCAATAAAAAACATCAACCTGTATCAGCAGGTAAAAGCCTGACTGGTGCATCTTTGGCTGCCATTTAGTTCTCCAAAAGAGGCCCTTCTTACCTGCTGTAGAATAGGCCTTATGATTTTAAGAGGCAGTGGGCTGAACTTGTTCTGCTTCAGGAAGTCGTAGAGGTTTTGCTCCAACATTTCAAACACTAAGCAGGTGTGGCTGCGGTGCTGAAAACACTCCAGAGCGCGCACCACATTGTGCTCCTCTGCATTTTCACTGCTCAACCGAGCCAAGATCTCCACCTGCCAATTAGAGAACCAAATTTGATTAAAATGCTATAATTCACAAAGTGCACATGTCAAGCACAAACATTTTATGGTCAAAAATTACTAAGTGTTTAACATTCTCACCTCGATCTGTCCTTGGCGTGCATAGGATGGGTGGTTCTTCAGTATTTTGATGGCCACCACTTCGTTTGTCCCCCTCTTCCAGCACTTCACCACCTGACCAAAGGTTCCCCGACCCAGAAACTCCAGAACCTCGTAGCTGTTCTTCAGCGAGTAAAGGACTTCATGCTGAACCAACTGATAGTCACCATCTCCTGATCCATTTCTGTTTACAGTGGCACCTGCCACAACCTCATTACTGCCATTGGTGCTGGTTTCAGTCCCACCGACCCCCACGCCGAGGCCGGTCACCTCATCAACCCTGCTGTGTTGAGCCGTCAGAGTTCCCCCGCCCCCGACTCGAACAGTGTCTGCATTGTTCCCAGTGCTGGTCTGCAACATGGCCACAGGTAGAGGAAGTGACGGCAGAGCAGGTACGTCCTCCACTATCTGCATGGTTCTGATGCGGTTACTCTCCCGCTGTTGTTCCCCACCTTCACGCGTCTTCTCCTCACATACCTGGGGGACACCTGAGTCAAGAAGGCCAATATAACCTCCTCTAACTTGTGCTCTTTTGTTTTTAGCCTCCTCCCACTCTGCTCCTAAACAGGCTGTAGCAAGAAGCCCGCAGTCCAAACCTCCGCCTTCCCTCTCAAAACTTTGGTCAACAGTCGGCTGATCCTGGCACTCAGCCGGTCCTGCTTGCTGTATCCCTGCAGTCTGCAAAGTCCACTGCTCCGTTTCCCCAACCGGTTGCCCCCTGTTCACCCTTCCTAAGTCAGCAACAGTTGAGGACGGGATAACGTTGTTGGGAAATGCAATACCGTAGTTGATTCCAATCACATATGTCTTGAGCGGGGGTCGATGCTCAAAGGCTCTGCTGGTGTTATTACTGCGGTGGACTTCACCTGTGCGTCTGCTGGTACCACTGCTGCTCTTTCCTAAGGCACTTGTTTGAGCTGAGTGCAGGTGTGATGGGTAGACCAAGGCTTGTGAGGCCATACCTTAAAAGAAAAATGCATTTATTAGCTTTTTTTTTTTTTTTACACATTTTAAAACATTTACGATACAAAAGCTCAAGTTTGCCTGAGATTAGTGTTCAGAAAAAGGAAGTGGTGAAACTCAAAACGTCACCTTTTCTCCTACTATCTTCAGAGATACGTTGTGGGCTTAAAAAAAAAAAAAAAAAAAAGCCATAATAAAAGCCACCAAAGCAAAAATAAATGGCGGCCTTCTCTTACTGGAAAAGGGAACAAGTCTTCTGTAATTGGAGATGGGGGAAGCCCAGCACATGTATGGCTAGTCCCTGCACGCCACACAGCAGGGTCAGTTTCACACAAACCAACGGCACATAGCAAACAGCACCCCGGAGGGAAAAAATGATACATTATGAAGTGGGATGAGTGTTCTCCACCTCTGCGGCATCTTTACAAATGTACCGATTATATGAAAAGACTTTTGTGTTGCTCTTTAAAATGAAGGCGAGATACAAAAACTATGAAGAGAAAGTCGCTATCTGACCTTTTCAGGACAACAATTTTAACTTGACGTGTTGGAGACCAAAAAAAATTGTCAAATGCAGAAGTAATATCTGAACAATGCAACAGCTAAAGTGATGCAACCTGGTGACTTTCCACTGTTACAACAGAAAGACTAATTTCTCCCCCATTTCAAAATCTCAAGTGAATGTGCAATGAAGCATCTATCAAATTTTAACTCCCTCTCTATAACTTTTGGTGTGTTCATGCTAAGAAACTGGAGTTTTTAAGAAGATAAAGAAAACAGCACAACCTGGTTCTTCAAACAAAGATTTTTATGGCCACAAAGCTTTATAAGTAAAGACGTAACGATCAATGTTTACCTCGCTACAGTACAGATTTGCCAGTTGTCCTTATAGCCTGAGCCTCTTAATCTAGGAGCTATAACAAAAAGAAAAAAATGTTCTCTGGGTTCTTGGATAAAGAATCTACTTTGATGTCAACAGAAAAATGAGGAATAACCACAATATACCCATTTAGTTTCAATGTACTTTGTCTATAAATTTATTTTCATGAAATTCCAAAAAAATATGAGCAAATTATGTTGGATGATGCCATTATGGACAACACATTTCTCAGTGTCGTCGTGTGAAATGTCTAGCCTCCTGAGAAACGGCCCATAGACCTATGTCCATTATAATGGACATTTTGTTGAAGCTTATTTTTTGTTCATACTTTGAGTTACCCTTTCTAGCCCTACAGTACTCTTTAGAGGACATCCTGGGCTTTCCAGGGATGTGTCATGTGATAGGTTTGCATACCGGGAAGTCCCTTTTTTCCTAAATCAAAATGGCCTACCTGCCAGAAACCACAGCTTATGAAAGAGGGTAGACGAGTGAAATATTTTTTTCTTTTATTTTTGTCATGATAATTATTTATAGAATAAGAATATAAATAATTAATAAGTAGTCCTGATGTCCACTACAATGGACATGCTGTAAAATTTTAATTAAAAAAAATATATATTAAAAAAATGCTAAGGTGTCCATTTTGGCCTAAATAGGTAAGAAATCACAAAAAAACAGAAATTTGAAGACACTTTTTTTCTTCGGTTCTCAGGAGGCTAGGGATAAAAAACAAAAACAAAACCTATTAGAGAAAGAAAAAACTATTATTAACTATTATATACTAACTATTATACTAACTATTTGTCAGGAATTTCAGTGTATGGTCACAACAACATGACTTTTACTAAGTTAAAACAAAGCAATACAATGGAAAAAACTGTGCCTCTAAATCTAACAGCCAGTGCACAGCCAGTTCCTACGCACTGAGGAACTGGCTGGACAAATAAAATAAAATAAAATAAAATAAAACTAACCTTTATGCTATCAATTGCCGCACATATTAAAAGACATTGAAACTGCTGATTAAGTAATGCTGGTGATGCAAAAAAAACAAACAAACAAAAACAAAACAAAAAACATTGATTTAAATGCTTTTCTTTTTAATACCCACGATCGGGAATTGACTACTAAATTCAGATCAATTTATCTCCATTAAAGTCAACTCACAACAAGAACAAAATAGTGAAATTAGGTTTGCATTTTTTCAGTGGAAATTATTTCGGAGCGAAAACAACCCATGGTAATTTCTAATACTATAAAATGAATTTTGTCATATTACATTTTATTGATACAATACTATAGTATACTTCTCTATAAGTGTTCAATGAAAGTGTGGGAGACAAGGTTAAGAAACTGTACCAAATTCTGCATTTTTAGAAATTAGAAGACAGATTATTATTATTTACAAAATTAATCCTTTTAGGCACAAATACTCTCTCTGTGTGTAGATTCAAAAGGAGAAGCTGTAAGAAATAATGGATATGTTTATGGTGCTATAGTTGTTTTAGGAATGTCAGCTGGGTTAGAACTAAGACCACGACCTCTGATTTGACTCCTTCAAAGAACAGAAAAGTCAGATTCTTCAGTATCTGACCTGCTGATCAGAGCAACTGGCTGACTCATCTCTGCAAAGAAACTGGTGCACCTGTGTAATTTTAAAAAAAGCCAAATACACAATATGAAAATTATGCAATGAGAGGAGCACTCCTCTCACTGCAGAAAGTTGCTGGACCATGTGAACAAGCTGAACACTGGCAGAGAATCAGTTCAACAGCCACACCTCCTGAAAGTTCCCAAGCAGAGACACAGATTGTGCCTGCCTGGACTTACGACTTAGAAGACTTCACGTTTCAGGCTCAATCAAATGTCACATGAACATTCCTGAAATCGGTCAATTTAAAGGGAAAAATAAAAAATAAAAAATAAAAATCAGCTCAACAATGAGACAGTGGACTACCAAACTAGCTTTGCTTGTGCACACAGGCTCAGGCAGGCAGGCAGTGGGGTGTGCCTCTTAGCCAGCTTTACAAGGAGCACACCTCTTTTTCTTGTGACAAGCAAAGCAAGTGAGTTTTAACTAACTCCATAAGCACACCGAAAGCTCTCTAATTACAATTCCAGCAGCCGACATCTTCTACAAATATAATTACCCCTCTTCATGGGTAAGCAAAGACCAAGTTATGCACTGTTGGAAACTACTACGCCCAATCACCACCCACAACTGCAAGTCAAGCAAACACTGTTAAGTTAATGATGCAACTGACAAAGAATTTCAGCCACCACAGCAGATGAGAGACCATCATGGGGCTGGCGTGGTGTAAATATGTCATCCATGCTGTGCTCGCTTTCAGTCTTTTGAGGGACAGTCTTGTCTGTTACACCTCCTGCCAAACTGTGTAGCCTGATATCCCAGGGGATTGGCCTGAAATAGAGATCCAGCTTCACAGAGGGCAAACAAACACAAACAGAGAAGTGTGCATATGTCCGTGGGTTCAGCTGGCGTTTTTTTGGTAAATGTGTACAACACCTCACAGTTACTACAGATCAATCTAAGTGACAGTTGACATATGGGAGGAGAAGGGGAGTGTGTGTTTGCGTGTGTGTGCGTGTCTCCGTCAGTACGTGCGAGTTTGGGGGATGGGCAACCCCCCACCAAGACACCTGTTGAAAGTGCTTTTGTCACACAACCATAAATAATAGCTGTCTGATGGTGTGTGGGGGAACCCATTTCGAGTTCATTTCAATAAACAAACGAAGCTCACTTTACTTTCTGTTTAGCGATTACTTAAAGTATTTTTAACATTTAAAAAATACACACAACTACAAGCAAACAATAGCTAAAATATAACTCAAGAAATTAGCACTTACTTGAATTAAAAGAAACCGTTTTGAGTAAACTGGTTAACCTTCAATGGTAACGGTCTATGAAAAGATAACACTGAAGTTGGCAAACAAGCTAGCTACGAGCGAAGTCCTACGGACCTTAAAACAACGGTTCCCATCAACAAATATAATACGGAAAGTGTATTCGGCTATATTTTTAAAGAGATAGAACCACATACCTTCAGTAAGACCAGAAAATCGCATCACTCAAAGTGTCAAAGAGCAGGCTAGCAACGAACACCCGCACCACAGCCAAACTCTGTAACGGTGCTGCTGCTGCTGCTGCCATCTTGTTCAACGACGAGGAGGAGGACACACCGAGCGACTTTTCGCACATTTGAAGCTCCAAGCCACGCAAAAACAACAGCATTTACAAAAACGAACTATGGTCCATGTTTTAGAGGGCCGTCTTGGGTCTCACTAAACATTAATATCGTGTCTAGTCGAGGCGAATATCGAAGTTTCTAAACTTTTGCATGTTAACACGCCTCGTCCCCCCGACCGAGTTAGCTGCTGGCGGCTAGCTTGTTGCTGCTGGTTCGGTAGCTTGTTGCTTCTCCGCATGTGTGGAATGTTGGGGAGGGGAGGAGGAGGAGTAAAAGTGCTGTGAGTCACACTGACGGCGAGTCAAAACATTTCTAAACTTCCATGAGCTAACTGCAGTCATAAGTTTACATACAGGCTGTCATATTAATTGTGGGTTTCTAATCATTTTGGAGGCATTCTTGCTTCGAGTGAAATTATACCACTACTAGCAATTTGTATGGCGTTTTAGAAACCAAAAAATAAATGCACCTGTTTTAATATTCCATTTGTATCTAATTCACATAGCGTGATAGATAAAGACAGAAGTATATAGCCATGCACTAAAATTACCTCAATACTCAATAGTCAGTAGTTAGCTGAGTGCTTTTAAAACAGCATATATAACATGATATTGATATTTGGATTTAAAGGCATAAAACGGTTTGTTTCAATTTTTGTTTCTGTGTTAGAGAAGTTTATTATTATTATTATTATTATTATTATTATTATTATTTGCTCTATTTATGCTCACATTTTGTAGCTACAGAATATCAATGTTAGATATTTCAGATTAAGAAAAAAAAACATTCACATAATAATATCAGACATTTTCATGAGAAAAATCTGACATTTTCTAATATTGAAAAGTCTTAAAATTATAACTTGTTCTAATTTGTGCTTGGGCTCATTGTTATTTTGAAACACACTGATGTCAGACTGTAACCATCTAGCTGTTTTGTGTAAGAATTTATTATTCTCACCACTTTTAATAATGCACCAACAGCGATAAACAGTTCATTTGATGAGACTACAAACATCATGTTTGACAGTTGTTACAGTGTCCCTGCTCATGAAAGAATTATCTTGACTTCTTCAAACATTTTTCACATTTGTGGGCCAAATAGCCCAATATTTGTCTCATTTCCATTTTCTAAACCTACTTATCCTTACAAAGGCATAGACAGATGGGTTTTTTTTCCTCCTGGGAATTGCCTTGGTTTCTGGGCTGATGTTAAACAACTTTTAAAGATAGGTTCACACTTCAAGAGTTCATTCTATATCATCTTTGTGACTTAGAACTTGATTAGGGTTTAAGCAAAACAGAATCTAAAACAATTTCTAATCATATCTGGATTAATTTTCAGCGAATACTATAAGGGTGTTGTGGGAAAACAATTACCACAACAAATGAGTGCACAAATAATGAGTAGCAATGACTAATAACATGGGCCTATTGAAATTATGCACATCTATACATTGCACAATCTTCTCAATCACTTTTTCCCCAAATAAAAGTACAATCCTTCTGGTCATCCAATTTCCTTTGGAGGCATTACAGCAAAACCATTAATAGTATAGGCATTAATGAAAAAAATATGGCATAAAAAAGATCCAACTCCCCTGGTTTATTGGCAAAGCTGCTGTTTAAAAGATAATCAGAGACAATTTATAATGGAGCCAGTTCAGGATGGGATAGTACACATGCAGAATTATGAAACAAATTTGGCTCACATCCATTCTTATGCATTTTATGGCATCATGCATGGGCTCTTCTTATATTATTGCTTATGAGCAAACTGATTTAAGGTAATATGCAATAAAAACTGACAATACTTTTTCACTGCAGTTAGAACTTAAAAGTAAAAGTAACAAAAGGAGCATTTTGGAAGTTTTTGTTTTTTAAACGATTTTAAATTGGAGCTCTGGCTCCATCTGCCGGCCCACAGGTGCGTTACATGCAAACAACTTGAACGTATTACGCAACTCCATCCTTTATTACAATTTTAATTTTGTTGGTGTTAGAAACAGTTATCTTCCAGTGTATTATATTAAGGATGATATCTCTGGCAGATGAAGGATTTATAAGGATATTAAAAAAGAGAGAGACTTATTAATGTGAGGGCAAACAACGCTTTATTGGAACATCCAATTTCCACCTTAAGACAAATGAGTCAAAAATAATCAGTGTGTGATGTATGAGAACAGCAGCAAACAGAAAAATGTGGTAAATTGATACAAATACATTTTAGACTCAAACATAAACATAAATAACTGTCAGACTGTCAGGAAAATATGCTGAACATCTGAAAATATCAACAATGAGTTAACAATGAGTGAATACAATTAAATTGGAACTAAAACTGAGTAATACTGAAAACCACAATTGGCCCTTAATTCCATAGTTCCCTTCAATGAATTGGATTGAGTCTATATCCATCCTTTGCTTTGTTGTCATTTAAAAACATTAAAACTTGTTCTCTGAATAAATTGAGGAGTCAATAGACTCACTCCCACCCTTTATATTTTGAGGAGATTATAGTTTCTGTACTTGGAGATCTTGATGGAAGCCTTCCAGCCTCCAGACACAAAAACTTTAGGCAAGACTATATGTGGAATTTTTATGTTCTTAAATATAATTTTTAAGATCATCTGGCTTACAGTTTATTTATTGGACCATTGAGTCTCTGCTATTCCTTTTACATTTATTTATCTGTAAAGGTCGACTAACGTATCTTAGAGAGATCCAAAAAAGTACAAAGAAGTAAGTAACTCAGATATTGATAATTTAACATTTAAATACATATACAGTATACAATGTTCTCAAACAACAAACCTGGAACTTTATGGAAGTGTGGAAAGAAGAAAGCTGTAGTTAAAAAAAAGCCATAAAAACTTCCATTTCACATTTGCGTGTAAGCTAAATATTACTCTCAAAATACTGTAAAACATGGCGGTGGAAGCATCATGCTCGGCTGATGTTGTTATTCCACAAAGACAGCTCATGGATGAAAATACATACAGGGCAATATTGGAAGAAAACTCGTTACACACTGCACTAATTGAAAATTGATGTTGACATCAATTTTCAACACCAGTTTGTCTGATTTTTAGCTATTTTGCAAAGAATTAGCAGAAAACTTTTATTCTCTACATGTGCTACCTGCAACAAACATACCCCAGTAGACGGAATATTTAGAAAGCATTCGAACAAATGGTCTTAATGCATTCCACACTTTTCAAGTATTTGCTTAAAATGGTAATACCACATATCCTTTAACTTGCACTTCCCAAATACGCACTAATTTGTGTTTGTCTATCAAAGAAAATTCCAATGTACCGTTTTCAAGTGTGTGGTTACAAAGAGACTAAGCGTGTAACAATTCAAGAGAGGTGAATAATTTTGCACAGATGTATATGTCGTACTTTTCCCGGTGACGGCAACTGCAATACTGAGTTAAGTTATCCATTCCTGGCAGCTATGCTTAATAAATTAATGTAAACATAGGTACTGCAAATGTGACACTTATGAGGTCTGATATTTCAGTGAAGAAACAACACTGCGTTAGTACATGTAAGTGAAATGGTTGTTGTTTTAATCAAGTCAGTTGAAGGTGCTCGCTCAGCAGGGCTGGCTTGCCTCCCAGCTTAAAGATCAGCCTCCTAAACGTTTTTCTCTACATCCAAACCGTTGCTAATGAGGGAAAAAAGAAACCACAGACCACTCTTCACTCTGATATTCCTCCGTATCTGTGGGGGTTTATGTCTCTGTGCCGGAGCTCTCCCCCGGTGTCAGTATATTCTGCAGGATCTTCTGGTAGAACGGAGAGAAGACCAGCTTGTTGTAGTTGACCAGGCGACTGAAGCGGATCGAGAGCTCTTTTAGTTCTCTGCTGACCGGCGCCAGGCCTCCGGGGAGAGGAGGCGGCGTCTTGTGTTGACTGGACTCCAGGGCAGCCATTAGGTAGCTCTGAATCCGAGAGTCTGGGTGGGGGAGAAGGAGGGATCTTTGGTCACAGCAAAAAAGCAGCATAAATCAGCAAATAGAGACACGAAACCAGGAGCGCCTCCGTACCCATCAGCTTACGGACTGTGTTGTCTGGCTGGATGATGGCTGAGATCTGCCCCTTAAGAGCGCTCTTGCTCTCAGCTGAGAATGAGGAGAAGCCATGCTGGCTTAAACAGTGACTCAGCTCAACACACAGCTTCTCCCCTATGGTTGCTAGGGCCTCCTGCATACTAAATGACCTGAAAAAGCAACAAAATAGACTTTAAAATCTTGTCCAATCACAGCCGAAAAAGTTACGTGCTTCTCGGAAAGGTGATAATCACTGTAAAACATTCAGAAAGTAATTACTGCTGTTAAGAACCTGTTTGTTTCCTTTTTACATATAAATGAAATACGAACAGAATCCCTTCATAATTTTATTCTGCTTTCTGGCACATATCTTTGCAGTGGTCAAAATGGTTTACATGCACACACAAAAAGCACCAAAAAAGACCACAGCAATAAACATTTAAAAAAAAAATTCACCTTTTGTGTAAATGATTTTCTACAGTCTCGATTATCTAAAAGATACACAGTTCAACCTCGTTGCCTGCAGTTCCGCCGTCTGGAATAACTGAGAAGGCGACTCCAAGCTCAATAAAACAAAAAAACAACCAAAACCCACCTTCTCTAAATTACAAACTCAGACTACAGAGAGTAAAGGTATGTAAATCCAGTTCCATAGTTACAGAAGTTAAGACATATCAGAGCTTTCTCTGGATTAGCTTTGGTTTACCTTCAAAAGATAGGTGTGTCAAAATGAAAGAAAAAGATGGCAATTTAATTTCTTCAGTGTGGGATTTGTGCAAGAAAAATACAGTCCCTATGAAAGTAGGGATATACATTAATCCCCAAATCACATGTACCAAGACAAGCATTAACAACTTCAAAGGCGAAACTAAAATAGCATTTATTCTGGAAAAGTTGTCCTGACGAATGGGCAAAACTGAGTCTCTGGATGTGCAAAGTTGCTAGATACATAAAAAGTCACACTTTTAAGCTTTATTTTAAAAAGACGTCTCAATCTGCTTTCCTTCCACTTTACAACTATTCATTCCTTTGTGCTGTTCTATCCCACAAACTAAATAAAAGACACCGAAGTGTGTGGCTGTATCATTACAAAATGTGGGGGAAAAAATGTGTGTGCATAAGCATATGGAGTTCAAAACAAGTCAAATGAAGACAAATGTATCCCACAGAGGTCAAGCTAAATCCCACAGAAATTCAAAGTTTGGAACTGGTTTGGTGAGTTTATAAACAGCTGATCTTATTACAACACAAAAACTTAAAAGCTGCTGAGACGTTAAAGCCTATTGTTTACTTGAAAACATTGCACATCGGAGAATCTCCAGAGAAAGTACTTGTACTCACGGCATGTGCATTTCTGTGAGCATGGCACTGACAGTGTTTTTAAGAGTCTCCATCAGTCCTGGCAAGCCTGAGATGGCTTCTCCTGTGGTAGTGTAGACAATCAGAAGCACAGAGGAGAGCAGAACTAACCACTTGGCCTCCTGCTGCATCTCTAAGAACCGAACTTGGTCCATCAGCACCGTCTGGAGAGAAAAAAAGGGGTTCCCTTGGTGAGCAAAGGATAAAAACATAAAAATTCAGCCAAACTTGCGAGCAAAGACTGGAAGCACAGAGCATTTACCTCTGGGAAAGGGTCTGAAGCGTGGTCCCACCTGAGCAGGCGAATGTATGCATGATTATGAACATTTAGTGGGTGAAGTGGGGGGTCACTGGAGGCAGAGGCACAGCTCTCCGTTTCTCTCAGGGATTTCACCGTCTCCTCAAGCCACTTCTTTGTGTAGTCTAATGCATCTAAACAGGAAAGGACATTTTTATTCTTCGCAGCAGCAAAGACTTGGTAACACAATTACAGATGTGCTACGACCTAAAGGAGTTTTGTAAAGGTACCATTCCTTACTTGGTTGTTTCTCCAGAAACTCCTGAAACTTGTTCCTCTCATACTCTACAGACAGCTGCATGAGATGCGGCTTGATGCTCTTCAGTGCAAAGTTAGCCATGTCCACCTTCATCAGGTCCAGCACAGAGAAAATAGCCCTGAGTGGAGGCAGAACATGTACACTGTTGTAAAAACAAAACAACTAACTCTGATTTCGCAGCGCAGAATTAAGGCGGTCAATAATCTCTAGCTACATGTGCATGTTCATGATTTGTGTTCATATCTACGCTGCCATTTAACCAAGGGAACATCCCTTCGCAACGAGCAGACTTGCACGCTGATTACATTTCAGGGTCTAAAAATAAACCGAAGCTTGGCCAGTGCAGAGCCAATAATAGTGTGTGCATGGCTCACTTCAGCAGAGGAACAATCTCAGTGATCTGCCTCAGTTTCTTGACGTCCTCATCTCTGCAGGGGGCGCACAGAGAACCCATCATCTCAACGACAAACTGGGACAGCTGGCCGATATTGAGAGCTCCATTTTCAGCCTGCTGCTGGATTAGTGGCAGATCCAGAACCTCTTCGATGCGGGAGCACAGGCGCCCATGGCCCGGCAGCAAAAAGGACAGGAGCGTCTGGATGGAAGGTTGGAAAGAGAAAGGAACGTTAAATCTAAGGAGGAGATCAGTAACAGATATCATTTTGACATTGTCATGTATAAACCATATGTGCTAAAAAGGGAGAGCTGATGATGAATTTGTATGAAGGAGGTAGTTGTCACTCAAACAAAGCCAAGTTTTGTTGATCTCATCGTCCAATTCCTTTTTCTAAAGCGCAACTTGGGAAAGTGTACCAGAATTAGCTTTTTGAAGCCAGACTTGCAGCAATGAGTAACCTAGTATTTGTGAATAGCTGTATGTAGCCCTTGCTTCTTGCCATTTAATAGGAGCCTTGAAAACTATTTTTTCATACTTTCATAGTATTTGAAAGTTTTTACTTCAGCATTTGCTGCCTTTGTAGAACACATGTTCTGGCCTGAGTAAGCTGGATCAACAAACTAGAAAAAAATGTTCCGAAACTGGTCAGTTACTGACTACACTCTTTGAACAGACAGATAATAAGAAAAATATCACAAACAAACACAGATAATAAACAATCAAGTGTTAAAGAGCATTATAATGCATCCTTGATCTGATCAATTCTCACCTCTTTAATCTCTCCCAGGAGTTTGATGGCATGTTCGTATGAAGGCGGATCCTCGTTCAGCTGAGCTTCCAAACGATCCCAAAATACTTTGCGCATAATCTCCTTCACTCTGTGCTCCAAACTGTGCCAGGACAAAGAGTAGTTTTCTTCATACTGTACCAGCAAATAAATCTAAACAAAAGGCAAACGTCCAGAAGACTGTCAAGCTTTTAACCCATACCTTCCTTCAGGAAGCTCTGTGGGCTTTACTTGAAAGTCCTTGTTGACCATGATTTCATGAGCTAATGCCATGTTTGTTACCCCCTTAGCTGTCTCCATCAGCTCCTCAACAGAAACCAACCTGGGTGGGCTGGCTGTAAGAAAAGGAAAACAGATTCATTACATTACAGAAATGTTAAGCGGAAGACCAAAAAAAGCATATAGACTCCTCTGCAGAGACAGCACCATATCCAACTTCCACACAAATGTACAGAGTTAATATCGGAAGGTTTCATGCATCCACTTTTTGCATAAACTGTTATAAGCATAAACTCCAAAGTGTAATCTTTTGATTTGAGTACCATCTAATTTTATAATAATAGTATTTTGCTAGCACTAAAAAGTGAAGGTCCACATTCATTCACTTTTTACACTTCAATGTAAAAGGTGAAGTTTTCTGTTGGGCTTAGATCACTTTGTTGCTCGATCAACCTCAGTGAAATCATCACTGGAGCAGGTACTGGTACTTTCAGCAATGTGGGCAGGTGCCAGATCATGATGGCACATAAAATCAGCATCTGCAAAACACGTTTCAGTAGAAGAAATCATAAAGTACCCTAGAGTTTCCGGATACATGGTTGCACTAGCCTTCACGTAACACAGTAGACCCACAGTGGCAGATCATCACCAGATCATCACTAACTGCTGAAACTTAATACAAGACCTGAAACAGCTTGGATCCTGTACTTCTTCACTCATCCTCCAGAATGTGTGACCTAGGTTTCCAAATCAAATGTGAAATACATTTTCGTTTGACTATTGATGACTGAGAAACAGTCGAGTCCTTTTTTCATTCTCCCGGATAAGATGCTTCTGGCATTGTCTCTGGTTCAAGAGAGGTACAACGCAACAGCTTCACTGAATTGTCTTGTGAATCTCCCCCAAGCTCTTGAATAGGTATAGCTTCACAATCTTCTCAGTCTATTAGTGTCTATATTTTTCTACTACACATCCACTATTCATCTACTCAATTTCCCATTACGATGTTTGCATTGAGCAATCTGTGAAACAGCCAGCTTCTTTAGCAGTGGCCTGTTTTATATTACCCAAAGCAAAATGTAAACAAATACATATAAAAACAATCTAAAAAAAAAACAACATTTTTAAAAGACAGTTTAAAATCCTCCCTCCCCCCCACAAAAAAAATAAAAATCATCTGAATCTGTTGATCCACAATAAATGGCAGCAGGACTGTAATGAAGGAAAGATAATTTTTCTCTTTACCAGCAAGGAACCCCTGAAAAACTAATAAAAGGCATCAACTGACATATTTTTTCTGAAATTTATAAGAGGAAGATTAAAAAAGCCAAGACAATAGACAATAAATAACTTTGGAAAAAGTACTTGAACACAAATACAAGTAAATATGAAGGTATACAAACCTTGATATACATTTTTAATGATAAAAATGTTAATTATGGTACTAATGGAAAATAGTAAGAGTATACAAGATAAAACTATTCCATTAAAATGAAGTAAAAACCAGCAGCACATTCAAAAGAAAATAAATTATCAGAAATAAAGGCTATCATGTGAATAGTGAGATAAATTAACGATTCTATTCAGTTATTGAATACGATTGTACATAATGCTTTCTTCACCTTGCAGCGTGTTCTGTCTGTGGGGGCTCGGCGTGCTGGGCCTGACCTGCTGCCCCGCAGTCTCCTCAGATACATCCTTTAACTCCTTGTCTCCTTCGCGCTGTAAGTGGTCTGACTCGTTTGGCATGCTGGATTCTGCAGGATAACAGGCGACACAGACACGTCAAGCTGCAGAGATTTTTTTTTTAAAACCCCTAATGGGTGCTCACAGCCAACCAAATGAAAACAGTGACGATGACTCTGTTTTGAGTGCTGAGGACAACACGATACAATCTGAGGAAGATGTGGAGGTTTGCTTTGATGACGTAATCCACATGGGATGAGGAAGAATGGTCGGTTTGCTAAAGAGCTGGAAATGACACGAGTAACCAGCTCAAGGCTTTTTTTTTTAAGAATCTGTTTCTGCAGTCCTATCTATGACATTTACCTTCAAAGATCAGCGTTAAGAGATGCCTTATCTGCAGAGCCCAACTTCTTAAGTTAGCAGCTCGACTCTAAGCCCACAACAACAACAAAGCCCTGTATGACACAGCTTCTCCCTCACAGCTCACACATAGCTTCACTATGGCTACCTCAGATTTATTTACACCTTCCTCACAGTCGTGGGAGGTCTCCAACAAAGGCAAGGTTGTGCTTCCCACACGGGAAACTCGGGTTTAGTCACGTCGCAGCTCGGCTTTTTTGTCCCCCATCAGCTAACAACAATCCGCTAACAACCCGGACACTTCCTGTGATGGGCGGAGCTACTGTGACGTAACAGTCGAGCCCTCTGAAACTAAACTCAAAAAGGAGGAGAGCAGGAAAAAAAAAACATTGAAAATATCTGACTAAAACGTCAAACGTGTCATTTTTCATACAGACATTACTGAGAACTCTACTTCTTTAAAGTTAGTACAGTACTCAAAAACCTTTTATACTGAGTAAATAAAATGCATTACTACATACATTGTACATTTTCTTTATAGAAATGGACAAAGAGCGCGTTCTGTAAAAATTGCCAGTTCCAGTTTTGGAAAAGCCTATCTTTCATCCGTGTCGCAAAACAACCTGAGAAATGTGACTTTTGAAATTTTGTGTTAATGTCGCTGATTAAAACAGGTCATGGAGTATATTTAAGTACATCTTGATTTCCTAAAATGTGTACAGATATCTCTTATTTACATAAAATTAAAATAGCCATGTATTTTCTGTTGGTGGCAGAAAGAGGAAGGCTTACTTAAAAATAAGATTATAGCACAAGAAAATGTAGGGTGTAGCTGAGGAGCAAACTTACATTTAGCCACTTGGTGGCAGCAGTTATCAAGCTCACACTGAACTTTGAACTAGGTCAGTGAACCTCTTCATTCTTGAGATTTGTTTGGAAATTTTTGGAAGCTTTCTTCTGATGTCTTGAGTTCTTAGTCAACTCTTATGGATTTCATGGGAACAATAAAAAGCAAATGCTGATGCTCGGAGGAGATAAAACATACATTTGTGTACAATTATTTGGAAAAGTCGCATTTACTCTGTATTTCTTTTTGTATTTTTTTTAAATCATACTGTATCACATGTAAACTGCCTGTCAATATTTCACAAACAGAACAAATAAAACTTTAAAAGCAATTACTGTCATGTATTAAATTATGTTGTTTATGTCACTGCTATTTCTCTCGATGTGTCTTCGCAAGATAAAGGACGGAAATTTGAAAAACTAATTTTTTTTTTCAAGAACATATATTAAAGGTAAAGTATGACACACGTAGATTAAAAGTACATTTTGAAAATAAAAATATTTTAAACTGGAAATAAACACGCACAAGGTTTTAAATATGTAATTTTGTAATCTAATAAATTATAAATGTCAATTTTTCATTATCTTTATTTGTAAAAAAATTATTACAGAATGGTTGGTTACATTTAATGTTGAAACAGCTACACGCGCAATATTGCAGCGGTACGCATGCGCATTAATCGAGGGAATGCCATTGATAGGTAACAAACTGGAAGAACACCGTGAGTGGCTAAAATCCCGTTTTAGCTATATTAGCCTCTGGTGTTTCTGTATATCAATGTGATAACGGAAACTGTTTAAGGTAAAAAAAAAAAAAACATCGATATTTTTACCTAATGTACTCTGGTTCGTGACGTTATCAACAGTTTGGGTAACTGTGACTCACTGTTTCTATTAAGAGAAAATTAGCCGTAATTTCAGTACGTCAACGTTATATAAATGACTCAAAGTAACTGTATTTTGACCAGGAGGAAAATTTTAAGGATTTTAAGGTTGCTGGCTCTTGATGTAACATTGACTTTAGACACACTCTTGTAAAATAAACACGTTTCCGTCACATCTTATTATGGTTGATGCGAAGTGCGGCCTTAGTGAAATGTAAAGTTTAACTTACAAATTGTACCTGGGCTAGTTGGGTAAATCAAAATTTCCCAGTTCTGAGTATAACTAGGATGCAGCATAAGACTCAAATTATCTAGACCAGGGATCCTTCACATTAAGTTGTTTGCCAAACGCTGTAAAAATACAAGAATAAGAAGACCAGGGATCCTCAAATCCAGGCCTTGAGGATTGGTGTCATGTAGATTTTAGATGTGTCTCCTGAGATTTGTTTTGAAATCTCAGACATGTCTAAAAGTTGCAGGACTCCAGCCCTTTAGGTCTGGAATTGTAGACCCCTGATCTAGACCTTTACACCAAATATTGTTTAAAAAATACAAATAGTATTGCATCGTTATCCATTTTATTATTATTTGAGGAAAGACAACTAGGTTGTACAGTGTTGCATTATTGGATTACTGTTATTGTTGTTTTTTGTGGTCTGATTTTATGGTATTATTGTATCAAAGAGTCTTCTTTATCTTGCTGGAGCACAGAGGAGTTGGAGCAAAAGTTACTTCAAGGTTTTGTTTTAAACATTGTGTTTCTTTGTAGAAATGTTCCAGTTTAATGACTGGAACTTCCTTTGATATGTCTTTATGGCTTGGTAGAAATTGGTTAATACCTGCTCAAGTGAATCACAGAAAAGCAAATAAAGACATTGTTTCTTACTCGAGTGGTCACGCTAACAAACCCATTCATGTGCGCGCCGTGCACATCAGAAACATTTCACACCATCCCTTTCAAAGTCACTCCTTAGCCTAGGGTCACAGTGTCTTTTTATGATAGTATCCAGTTCTATCAGGGATCATTTAATTCCGCAGCACGATTGATACTGGCAAAGGTTACATGTGAGGGGAAAAAAAGGTCTGTTCTATTAAGAAACCAGTGGTTAGTGGAGACCTCCCACTTAAATATTATTTTTTTTCCACTTGGTGTGTGTCTGTGTGTGTAAAGAGTGTTTGTTTGTGTCACTCATTGTTTTGTGAATTCGCAGGTGATGGAAGTAGCAGAGGACCGTGCACAGGTTGAATTAAATAACCTAGATAATTTAAAAAGCATTGACAGTGCAATTTGTCGATCCAGTGTTATTACTCTGACCCCTATTAGTGTCAATGGGTAGGTTCATTTTAACCTAGACGACAAATCAGGATGTTATCTCCTCACTGGAGTGGAAGTGGTGTAAAACAAAGAAAGAAGCCTTTAATGGTCATTTCAAAGACATTACGTCAGATTATAGTGACCAATGAGCATTATGAGGCAATAATGTGTCACGCCATTATTCCCACAAAAATCATTTAGCAGTAAAAATTACAGATCAGGGAGTAATTATAAACTACTGCGTTAAAAAAGGAGAGTGCTAGTGCTTATTAAAATGCCTATTCTATTAACCTTTTTCAGCAAAATGTTTTTCAATCTCGGCTAACAGGCAGAAAGTGACCCGGAGGGATATTTGCCTGCCCTGAAGCAACTCTCAATGGATTCTAAAGCAGAGTCTGAGACAGCCCTCTCCTTTTCTGCTGTAAGTCGCCTCTTTTCAAGATAAATATCATAATTGTTTAATATCGTAATTGTTTTCTTTCCCAATTCAGAAAAAGATAAGAAAAAAATACTAGTTTTTTTAATCACTGCTACAATCATTTTATGATGCTTATTCTCTGGAATCTGTTTCTATTTACATTTCTTTGCACTATTTTCAAGTTTTTTTGATGGTTTTCTTTAAGCGGGGATCTTCAAATCCAGACCTCCAGGACTGATTTTAGATGTGTCCCTGCTTCAACACACCTGAATAAAATAATGAGATCATTAGCAAAGATCTGGAGAACTTGACTGCATGCTGAGGAGGTAATTCAGCCATTTGATTCAGGTGTGCTGGATTAGAGACGCATCTAAAAGTTGTAGGACACTGGCCCTCAAGACCTGGATGAGAGGACCCCTCCCATAAACCTTAAGGTGTTATATTATTTGTCCTTTCTGCAGTAACCTTACCAAACAAGGCCACTACATTATCTTTGTAGAATTGTTTTAATTATTATTATTTTTTGTATGAATGTGAATAATATTGTCACTTGTTTTTTAAATTTTTTTTAATCTTGGATGTATGTGTTTTTAATATGGAGCCCTGTTAAACCCTGCCACCTTTAGGACAGACAATAAAGTCAATCAATCTTGACTGACTGACATATTGATCGATCAGACAAAATGAAAAAAAAAAAAAGACTTTGCATCACATTGTGCCATTTCATATGTCATGAGCAGATGAAGTGGCCTGGACCTGAAGCGACTTGGGTTTTGAGGTTATCCAGTCTTCTTCCATACTCCAAGAACTTGATTTCCAAAGGAAAAGCATCACTGCAGTACTCTGAACCACTCAGCAACAGTCCTTAGCCCAGCACCAGGAGTATATTCAGGACATTATTTCAAATATCCTAAATACGTCTTTGTTGTTGCTTTTCAAGATTTCACTCCATCTCAAGTCCACACCCTGTGATGAATATCCCTCTACCTTTGAAATCGTCACAACACTGTGATTATCCATGTTGCTTGTTGAAGTTTTCCTTCCATCTAACTTTCAGTGTGCTACAATACACTTTATCAGTTATTTTTATTTTTGCAGCTCTGTAAGGATGAGCTTCAAAAAGCAGGAGAGCTGTTCACCATTGTAGTGAATATTTCTGACCATAAAACTGTATTTGTTTTTCTGATGCAGGTTGAAGACCCTGCATTGGAACAGAAGCTTTTTCTGCCCAGCTCTCACGGTCAGACGGAAAGCGGCGCACCCATTTTACTCCAGCTGTTGGAGTTTAAAACTGGCCTCCAGGACGTCATTGAAGAGCTGCACATTCGAAGGGTAATGTAGTCACTGAACCTTTTACTGACCTACTAGGAGAAAAGCTTTAAATCTCATTGGTCAACTACTTTTCACTACATAACAATCTGCGACAAGCCTGATGGATAATGATAGATGTCTTATGTAATTGCAATAAAGCAAGGACACTCCTCTTTGCCCTGATTCTTTTAATTCTACAGTGAAAATTCCTATTGATGAATGATAGTGCGACGCCTGTGGTGTGCTGTTTGCCGATCATAGCTGTGAGATTTCATTAAGATATTGAGGAAAGTGGTTTCATATTATTGCTCAAGCAAGTGCTTCCGGCTATCAAGGACGAGCCCAGCTGGGTTACATACATTTGAAAACAAGATTGGGGTCACACAAGCCATTTAGCCCTTGTGACAACTGAGTATAGAGTAAACTTGCTTGTTTGAAACATAAATAAATCTTCCCGCTGCCCCTTTGGCAAGCACTTTCAACATGAGAGTACTTAAAGCTTAAAGGAGTAAAAATGGGATGTTGGTCATTTGTTGCCATTTGGATTTTATTGTTATTGTCCTGTTAACTCTGACAAAAACATTATCGCATCTCATCATCCTCAGGCAAAATAACACTTTGCAGTGGTGCTGTTCGGAGCGGAGGGGTTAGGAATCAAGAGGGTGACACAACACTGCTGGACATTCCTGAGCAGGTCAAATTCCAGGGAGTTTGAGTGCAGCACACTGCTCTCTCACTGCTTCAAATTTGAAAAAAACAAAAAAAAAACAAATGTGGATTTGGTTTCAATGGTGGCCGTTTGTGACAACAATAAATTTAGAATTTTTTTTTTTTTTTTTTCAGAAAATTTGGATTAAAATGAAAACTATGCTGTGATCCTGGGGAATTTAAGGATAAATTTTGTAATTACTTTCAACTGAACTTTAAATTTATCACATTTTTAAGCTCCCATGCAAATTTATACAATAGCTTTGACGGTTTTATTGCCTACTTAAAACCTACCATTCGTAACAGCAATTAAATAACAACAAAAAAAGATTCATAAAGCAGATCATGATGTAGATGGACATTGGTGTTGACTTTTGTACAGTTGGTGTCAACTGCTCTTAAGATTTTCTCTTTGAATAAAACCTAAGCAGAAGGAATAAATTTAATATACATGATATCATTTGGGAAAATAAAAAAATATTTAAAGATCACAATTTGATTCATGAGGTTTCCAAAGCTTAATAAAACCTTTCAGTTTGTTTTTACAGCCTTATTTTTTTAAACACCCTCTCGCTGTAATTATTCCCCAGCCCCCCAAAAAATATCAGCTTTATATTCTATGCTTTCTTATTGTTTTTTTTTTTAATGCAGTGCCATGCTGGTAGCATACTTTAATAGGAACTTATAAAATAAATTCACAGAGCCAACCAGCTCCCACATGCTCATAAAAAGTACTGCATACACAGAGAGAGCTGTTGACTTTTACCTGCCTTCTCCTAAGGAAGAGGGAGGATAGGGATGGCGTTCCACAAATATAACCTCCCCTTTAATGCTCCGCTCTCACAGGGGGCTTCTACAAAAAGATACGGTGGACTGAACCAGAGAAACTTAAAGCAGTTTGCAGTTGTGGCTCAACTCCAGAGTTATTAACCCAAAGAATGGGAGAGAACGCGTTTATTTATTTTACACTTTGCTTGGACTGCAGTCACCGAGTGTTAATCCCCATTTAAATTTACTAACCGGTGATCTGGTTTAGAAAGTGTTTCCATTTGAGATGCTCTTATCTACAGAGCCAGTGTGAAGTTTTTATACCGTTTTTAGGGGGCATGAGTATCATAATATCCTTCCTTTAATGGTAAGAGGGGAAACGGTTAGTGTTTTTGTTTTTTTAATGCATGGATGAATAAAAAAACACAGCAAATTCAAATTTACGCACCCAATTCTTGCTCATTTAAAGCCTAATATTAAGTCAACACGTATGCCTTTGAGTGCTGCATGATGGTGCAGTTAGTTTCAAATCCTGGCCTGGGGTCTTTCTGCATGGAGTTTGCATGTTCTTCTCTTCTCTCCAGGTAATGCGGCTTCTTCCCGCAATCCAAAAACATGACTGTTAGGTTAATTGGTTTCAATAAATTGTTCTTAGGTCTGCATGTTTGTATGTGCTTGGTTCTTTGTCCTATGTGGCTCTGTGAACCGTTCAGAGTTCATAGTGTGAATGACTGCTGCAAACTGCACAGACAGTGGATATGTGGATGCCAGTGATGAGTGCATGTCATGTTCAGAGGCTCTGTATCGGATATTACTTATGCTGGAATACCAGCAGCACCAAAGCAGTAAATGTAAAAACACTCGTTTCCCACATTAGCGCTGCACAATATGGGGAAAAGATGTGTTGCTATTGCTGAGTAATATGATTACAATAGCATTTTTAGCTGGACTTTGACAGTACTTTAACGTGTATGTGTTGTCGAAATTCAGCCTTAATAAAGACAATGAACGTCAGTCTCATTGTCTTTATTAAAGCATGGGCATTTTAAATTTACATTTTTTGGCCTGTGAATAGTTTAGATTTTCCAGTTTCGGCCCTCCGGATGAAAAGGTTTGGATACTGCTGACTTTCAGCTTTTAAGTGACAAAACGTTAAGTCTGTCTGAGATTACATTTGGCCTTTGTTTAGGGATTTTGGCCGCTATTTCTTGTCACATTCAAAGTGCAATCCATTAAATTGGACAAACTAACCAGAGGTCGGTAAGTAATGTGACATCAGAGATATAATGAAGTTTCCTCTTTTTCTTTCTTTTTTTGTGGAGAAAATGTCTTGAGCCTAGGACATTTGTTTTTCTAAACAAGTTTTCTTGGTGTCGGTTTTAGTGAGATTATCACTTGTCATGTTTTAGGATGCAGAGACGCGCTTTGAGGATGAGATCAGTAAGCTTGCGCTGGAGAAACAGGAGCTGGAGTGGGAAAAGGTACAGCTTACAGTAACAAACCTCTTTGCACAGTCGGCTTTTAGAACAACTCAGTTGTACATCTTGAATGATATGTAATGATCCATGAATGATTTATGAATGAAACTCCAGCCCTTTTTTTTTTTTTCGTTGTGCAACAGGAATCCCTTCAACATAAAATAGAAACCATGTCAAAGCAGCACACCGACTCACTCGACTCTGTGAAAAAAAGGGTGTGTTTTATTTTAAAATCCGAACAAAGCTTTTTAATCACAGTATTAATTCATAAATCCTAAATATAATTTATCTTCCTCCTTGTAGTTTCAAGTCAAATTACAACACACTGAGGAGGAGAAGGTATGACGAGCTTATTTCTTCTCTGAAACATTTTGGGAGAAAAGTGCATTTCATTCAGTTAATGCTAAAGTGGAGTAGTAAATTCACTTGTGTCAGGCACAAAGTCTTGGCCCTTGGAGGGGATTCTTCCATGCCGTGCTTTGGTATTTATTGCTGATTTTGACACTCACAATAATAATATCACATTTCAGGGGAAATACCAGGTCAGTGCAGAGTTAAAGGACAAGGAGATTAACAATTTAAAGGAAGAGCTGAAGTCATTGCAGGTATTGAGAAGTTCAACATTCAGTTTCTTCTTTTTCTCCGTTTTCCTTCTAAAAGCAAAAGCCTTTATGTTTCCGTTTCCCCCTTTATTTATAAATTAATAAAACATATTCATATCAAGGCACTCAACAGGACAAGTACGGTAGATTAAAAAAAAAAAAAAAGTCATGCTTGATCAGAGTCAAGGACAAAGGTCTGACTTGAGGGCAGTTTGTCTGCAGGCTTGACAACACAGTGGTGATATACCGCTGTCCACATGGCCGGCTGCGCTTTAACAACCCAGCTTTGTTACATAGACAATAGAGTCTGCTTTTGATATTCCATCTGGGAGACAGTGCAGGTGGTGTTTGGTTTAAATGAAGTTCATTAGTGTGCCTTGGTGTGATAAATTTCTTTAATTTAAGACATTTTCACATGAGTAACAATCGGGAATGAAGGTGCTTTAAACATGATGTAACTTTACCACGTGTGAGTGTTTCAGTTTAATCGAAATTAGCGTTGTTTTTATTTTATTCATAGTCAAATTTTAAACTAATTTCAAACTGACACTGGTGCAGATTTAAAAGGGTTTAAAAATGTAAACATTTAAAAAAAAATGGGGACAAGAGCACTGAGTCAGCAGTACTTTCACTGGGGTAAAAACATCAGTACAGATAAAATCTACAGTTAGGATGAATCTCTCCTGCAGCCCAGCATCAGTATAAAGATGCACTCTGAAGTCTTAATTCTATAGAAATTCACCAGGTGGTCATTTAAAGTTCCTGTGAATCGGCGTGTAACTGCGATGCATTAATCCACCATGCCTCCCATAACGCTCAGCTCGTTTTGTACTTTCACATGAGCGTGCCGGGTTGAGGGAAAAAAAAAAAAAAAGCAATGTTTAAACTCCGCTTCTGAGGTTTCCTGAAATTCTTCAAGTAGTTTCAATGCCTTAACTAAACTAAACATTGAGGAAGGATGAAACTGGATATTAACAATTTCTGAGGCTTAGTGATTTGATTCTTGTCTCATACATTCCTGTCTCACTTTAAACCTCCAAATTAAAATTATTGTATTTTTTGGGGGGTTTGTTTTGTCTTTTGGAAATAAATAAGCCTAAGACTTAATTCAGCTTTATTAGACACTGGAGAATATTTGTCACAAAAGCAATTTAACTAGTTTCTTTTTCCCTTGTGTTACTCTGAAAAATTATTCTGTAAAATCGTGTCATCCTTACTTTTTGGTTTAAAAGAAAAAAGAAAGTGTCATTTAATGCACTCTCTCTCTTTTTTTTTTTTTTTTTACACAGTTGCTGAAATACAACTTGGAGAAGAAATCGAGTGAGCTGGTAAGGAGGGATCCTCCATTTATACAATCTGTTGACAGGTAATTCTTAGGAGGGAGGAGAATTAAACGAGGAAAATGAGGGACTGTCGCTAAGGAGGCACTGGTTGAGAGGGAAGAGCTCATCACAAGTAACAGACTGGGAGTGTGTGACTCTTTGAACTGCCACCACAGCAGAGGAAATATCTCTATTAAAATATTTTATAACTGGTCTTCGCTCAGTTTAACCTTCTTGGCAGCAGATTCAGAGGGAGTTCAGGAGAGCTGGTTGATTGGAGAGAGGGATGAAAGTGAAGGGAGGTAAAATGAGGAAGGTGGGAAAAAAATCAGCTTGATATAGACAATCAAACTATAGCAGCAGTTTGAAGAGCAATAAAGTGCCGCGAAGCATGAGCAGAGTTGATTCTTTCATGCTTCTGAAACACTCGGCCACTAGCTCCATTAAACAGGGGTCATCTTAAATATTTGACTGCTTCTTCTTCTGTTGTAATCTGTGTGTCTCTGTCTGACAGAATTCAGGACAAGTTTTCCACGTTTCTTCATGCCTGCCTTTAAAAATACTTTTTTCCACAGACACACGCTTTTTCTGTGAGCACTTTTGTTACGGCCTAGAAGAAGGTAATAACAGAAACTGACGAAAAACTGAAATGATTCTAAAATTAGTTAAGTTCATTTTAGTTTATTTATATAGCGCCTTTTCACAATAATGTCATTTTGAGGAAATTTGCAAAAATACAATTTCAATTCCGGTTGATCCTAGTTATCAAACAGGGCAGTAATCCCAGTTAATTATTCAAAGTAGTTTAAAAAAAATTTCTGTCTAAGGAAGCCCGACTGGTTGCACCCTTGACTTGCAGCATTCACTCTCCTGGACAACGTAGCGGCAGTAGACAAGGACTCGCGTCAAATTCACCGACTTTACAGCAAGCGTGTAGAGACAGCAAGGAGAAAAAACTCCCCTTTAACAGGAATAAAGTACAAGCAGCCATCTGTCACAACCGACTGAGGGTTTGAGGAGGCAGAGCAGATACTTAAGTGAAGGACTTCAGTTCCCTCTCCAGAGAGAGGAAACGCGCTGTGAGGCTAATGTATGGTTCTCCACCGCCACCACTGCTAGTCCACAAATCAGCTGTTGCGGAAAACTACACTCCCTTCCGCCCCTTGCTTCTGCACACGAGCTTTGACCTCCGAGTACATCTTGGGGATTTCGTTATTTGTGAAGAATTTTCTTGATGGCATTTAGTAAAGTGGAACCGCTGCCTTCATCAGCTTCAGGATCACAGGTTTAATGAAATCATGTCTTTGGCAATGAAGCATGCACTGCAGCACTGTTCAGGTCTTTAGCATGCTTTGATGTGGGTGCATAGTTGATTTGTTTGCTGAATTGTGTGAACTGATTTTCACCTTTTGACGTGGATGACTTGTTGCCTGCCAGATCCTCCACTCTTTTAAAGCAACAATGAAGACATACATTTAACTGGAATGTCAAATAAGCCTATCACTGTAATCCTGTAGTCATAGTGAATGTCTTTGGAAGCTGTTTAGATCACAGGTGTGATGCTGAAATTTCATTCAAATACCGTGTGTCAGGTTTCCATCTTTCCTTATGACCCGGATAGCAAAAACAAGAATAAAAGAATAGTAATGGGAAGAATAAACTCTTGAATAAAGATGAATAAAAATACATCTTTACCACTATTTTATTTGGTGCATAGTTTTATCAGAAAGCTGCTTCCAGTGTTTTCAGTGATTAACCTGCTGTTGCCGATTATGTGTCCGCATTGAAACATTTTTTCCCCTCTCTGGTTCATTGTAACTGCGACTCCTCCACAGGAACAGAAGCTAGCCCTGCAGAGTCGCACAAAGGACAGCCACCTGAAGCAGCTGGCAGAGGTGGAGAAAAGATTCAGTGCTCTTTCCAAACAATTTGCTATGGTCAAGCAGGCTCATGACCAACTGGAGCAGAATGGTAATGTATGACTAGATTAAAAAAAAAAAAAAATAGATGCAAAAGAGCATTGATATTCTTATTGAAGTGACATCTGTAAATTATATTATTGAACTGTTTGGTCTTCATACTACTCAAAATGCAATTCATTTCAAGTTGCTTATCAATCTGCGTATTAGTTTATAAATGTGTGTGCTTTACTTTGCTTTTTAAAATGGCAATTCCAACATTTTCTAAATCCTTGGGCTTTTTCGTTTTTGAAAAGTTAGAGGGAAAACGTTCTAGACCAGGAGTGGGTAATCACAGTTCTCTAGGATCAATGTCCTGCATCTATTTTATGTGTCTCTGCATCAACATACATGAGTCAAATACTCTTGTAGTAGCACTCTGGAGAACTTGACTGCACATCAGAGGTAATTTAGGTAGTTTAATTGAGATGTGTTGGACCAGGGAGACATCTAAGAATTGCAGCACACAGGCCCTTGTGGACAGTAAATATGAATATATAAATATTTTTAAACATTTTCTAAAACATTTTTCATGATTAACACACAGGGGATGTGTATTATACATGTTATATAAATCAGGTTGTACAATGCAGGCTAAGTTAGCTCTAAACAATCAGATCAAGTTCAGCGCTTGAACTTGTCTCTGTGTTGCCGCTACGTTCTTCTGCTGTTTGATAAAGTGCTGAAAATGATCTTCAAACTGAAGATGGAGTTTTGTTTGGCTCGTGTGGTATTGCAACAGCACATTGGTTCGCGTACAAGTTTTCTGACTCTCAATCTTTTGCACCAAATCTACATCATTATTTTACAATTTAAGCTACAAGCAGAGGTCATTGTCAGGTTTGTCTAAATGCCCCTTTGGGGTTATTTTGATAACCTGTGAAAAATGAAAAATGCACTCTTTTTTGGCAGCAATGTTTAACACACGTAAGCCGAGAAAGAATTCCCTCTCTGCTGACACCAGATAAGACCGATGTATCATATCAGTTCCCTGCCCTTTAAAAATCCTGCTCATGCTTTCATGGTATATCTTTGTGTTTGGACAAGTTATGTCCTCTGATATTAGTTCTGGCTGTAATACACATAAGCCCACAAGGCAGCTTAGGATCTGGAAAACGATGAAGTACTTTTACAATCTCCTGGACTAAATGATAACCTTTATTGTCTTTTCTACTTGTCCTACTTCAGTGTTGTAAGACTTCATATTTATGTCATGTTTGATGGCAATCTAACATGTATTCTTCCTAAAGTTGATGAGGCCATGAAGATAAATAACAAGTTGACTTCTGCCAGAGAAAAACAAGAAGGAATCATTGATTCACTTAAGAAGGTATGAAGACGAGACAAATTACATTTGACTGTGACTCAGTGGGGGGGGAGTTGTCGTCAATCGGAGGGTTGTAGATTTCATTCCTGCTTCCTCCTGTCACCTGCCGATGTTCCCATGAAAACTTTCCAAGTTGCCTATCAATCTGCGTATTGATAGGCGCACATAAATGTGTGCGCGAATGGGTGAATGTGGCTCTAGTGTAAAATGGTTTGGGTGGTCAAAATGACTGGGAAAGTGCTACATAAATTCAATCCGTTTTAAATTTGAAGGTCATTTTAGTTTTATAACCCAACTGCTGTTTTCCTAAAGATGCCAACCTGATTACTTTGAAATGTTGACTTTGCAACAAGTCTTAAGTCTGAATTTTTGCATTTTGTCTGATTCTTTCTCAGGAGTTGGAGGAAGTCAGTAACAAGCTCATAAAGGAAAAGATGAACTCAGTCAGACATGAGAAGACCCAGAGTCCTTTAGGGAGGGAACAGCACATACAGGAGCTGCAACAAAAAGTCCACATGGTAACATGGGCATCAGTAAAACAGGGATCTTAAATAAGTCCCAAAGCAGTGTCTTTGGGGATTTGGAAAGTTGAACAAATTTATGTTTGTTTTTTTTTAGGAGTTTGAAATGAACAAGAAACTCAGGGAGGAGAATGTTGCTGAACGAGCAGAAAAGCAGGTAAGGAAGAAGAAACATGACAACCTTTTTCATTTTTTTTGTTTAGAAGAATTGTAAAATGTTCTGAAAATTTAATGGAAAAATGCACAGAATCACATTTCCTATAAAATAGTATAAAATTGAAATTTCATGTTTTATCACGTGCACTTTATTGTATTAATATAAATTCTCTGTACCATTCAGGGCAAAGCTTGAGTGGAATAGAGGAACTTGGTAATGTCACTGTGCCAGTGACTTTTGTGGATTTCATTAAGCTGTACAGTCGAGCAATGCTGAAAACGGCTTAAAAAATCTACTAAATTGGCTATGTAGGAGAAGAAAAATAAATGGTTTTCACTATACTAATAACTAGATTGCTACTTATGCTGACCTCTTAGGCTTCTCTTAACATATAAGGAATGTTAAAAGGAAAAAAAAATAGACTATGACCCCCTGAGACTGAATAGCTTAAAGGATGTTTGAACTTAGGATGAAACACAAAACGGAGCATTTCATAGTTCATCTCGAGTCACACAAAATCTTTGGTTTCCAAGAAAAGAATGACTGTTCCAAAGATGCTCTTATTCTTTTCTGTGAATCTATGTTTAGAAGTTGATGAGGGCCCTGCAGCACAACCAGCAGCTGTTGTTGAGTCAGACACAGACTGTAAGGAGACTCGAACAGGAGCTAGAGAGTCAAACACAAATGTTCAAGGTCAGACTTTTTCAGTTTTTCTGATGTTTCTTTTAGAACTTTAACATTTAGTCACACAAGTTTCCCTCACGCTGAAAACATTAGAGCTCTGTAAGAGATTCCTGACAATTGCAGATTCACCTTGTGACTTTTATTCACTAATTTTATTAACAGTTGGATGCTTCAGCAAATACTTGTCACACATTACTCAACTCATTGTCCCACTACTTTGCCCTCTGGTGTCCTTTCAGATGTGCCCGTTCCTTGCAAATAGAAAAGTTTCTATTTCCATCACTGGTCTGCTGCATGAGCGCCAAATTACAATCGACTTTCAGAGAGTTAAAATTGTTTTGTACTCCGAGTCTAATTATTCTCAAGATTGTCTAAAATGCACATAGCAGAGTCAATCCAATCAATAAAAATGTAGTTTCTGAATAATGTAAAAACAGAAGAGAATTAACTATTGAAATATGTCGCAATTTGCTGATGAAACAAAAGAGGATGTACACGGCTATTGAGTAAAAACAAAAATATAACTTTACAGAATGAGTGACGACTCGTTAAATTTTTAGCACAATTCAGGATTTATCATATTGTTACAAGCATTTGTTGAACATAAAAAAATACATTTAAGAGTTATCAGCACAGATAAAAAACGTGCTCCTATTTGCTCGTCGTTTCTTTGCATTGCATAAGAAGCCTGGAGGTGTATGTTTTTATTTTTGACTCAATCAAATTCATCCCTTCCTGGAAACCCTGCACCTTCTTAAGTGCTGCACAAGGAAAACATTCTTCAGGATCTGTTTAAATTACTATGAAAACACTTGTACAAAGGCATGAATAAATGCCAGTCTCTGTTCCATCTCATAAATTTGCTGAATATGGTGCAGTATATCACAACATGCACATTTGTGAATCAAATCCCCCCCGCAGCTGAATGATAGTATGTTTTTCTCCATTTATGACTCTGCAGTTTATTGTTCTCTTTCCTTTGCTCTGTGCCACCCCACCTCCCTCCATTTTAATTCTCTCTCTCATTAATTTATTAAAATCATTATTAAAATGACACAAGAAACCTGATTTGTATTAGCAAGCAGTGCCATCTCTTTCTTTCTCTCTCTCTCTCTCTTGGCCCTGTTTAAAACCTTCTGTTCGCGTTAAATAAACTCATAAAAATTTAGTATTGCATTGAAATCTTATGGGCAATTAATTTTACGGCAGGCCCTTAAGCAAGAACGCGAAGTGATGCGAGAGAATAGAAAGACAATGGAAGACAAAGTGGCTGAACTGATGGAGAGCTACGCTGCTGCCAAGACAAGCTGGGACAAAGAGGTAAAACAGAGACTACGCTTTAGTGAAGGTGATGTAAAGACTAAGTTTTTTTTTTTTTTCAGACCAAAAACTTTTCAGTCTTGTGTTTTCTTTGTTTTTGTGATCACACAGAGAGAAACATTACTGAATCAAATTAAGAATGAGCAGTCAGACATTCAAGCCTTGAAAGAAGCTCATGAAGGCCTTGAGCTGAAATGCGCAGACCTGATTTTGCAGGCCAGCTCACAAGTACGGCAAGCTGGGAAACCACAGGTAATCAATGCTCTTTACCTACTTCTGAGGCTGAAATAATTAATCAGATTAATCGTGATGAATTGATTTGATTATTGAAATAATCGTCAACTACTTTAGTAATTGATCATTTGTTAGCGGGAGTGTAGGCAGACATTTTCAGAGTAGTAATTAAGCCAGAACTTGGCAAAATAAAATAAAATAAAATAAATATAT
>NW_006800036.1:1773222-1805116 GCF_000485575.1 Poecilia formosa
TGATTTTTGTGTGATTTTGTTGTCAGCACATTCAACTTTGTACAGAACAAAGTATTCAATGAGAATATTTCATTCATTCAGATCTAGGATGTGTTATTTGAGTGTTCCCTTTATTTTTTTGAGCAGTGTATATATATATAATGCATTAATGTAATGTTTTGATTGTTGATTCTATGTTACATGACTTTGTATTTTTTTGTGTTTATGATGTAAAGCACTTTGAAATGCCTTGCTGCTGAAATTTGCTATACAAATAAAATTTGATTGATTGATTTAAAAAAAAAAAAAAACAAACTTCTTTGTAAATGTGTCCCAACCAGAACTCCTCAGGTAGTTTTAGCTTCACCTGCATGGTTCAAATTCTGTTACACACAAAAAGTCTCAGATTTACCAGTTTTGTCATCTTTTGCTTTCCAATTATTAATTGGTTCATCTAAAAAATACTCAACAGATTAGCTGTGTTGACAAAAAGGGCTGAGCTTTTCACATGTTTTTCACATGTTGATGTTAGAAACATGTTTAGCTGCAGATGCATCCAGTGCTACAAATCATCACGTTTTCACTTAAGTAATATGGTATTCCAATTCAGGCAAAAATAAGAAAACATCTTATTTAAAAAAAACAATTTGAATGATTTGCAAATTTTATGTCTTTCTAATTGTATAAATTTGACTGTATTTGATGTTAATCTAATGCACTGCAATATGTTTGACCTGCATGGCCAACTTGAGGTTCTCAATATTTCTATTAAAAGTTGACCGTTCTAGGATTAAACTGTCTAAAATAAACTATATGTGTGAAATCCTGTTCGTTTTGAAAGTTTTAACAGTTTATTTCATCAGTTCATTGAATTTAAGTGACTATTTTTCTTTCACAGATGAAAGACAACAGTCAGAGTCCTCTTGTTGCGACCCAGCTCAGTCCTTTCAGCTCAGTCTCGGAAAGATTCAGAGCTGAGGAAACTGCTAAGGGTCCAGACTCCAGCTCTCAGCTGCCTGACCTCGACAGTCTGCAGTGCGCTGCTTCCTCTCAGGCCAAAATCCAGGATTGTCTGAAGGACACAGGAACAGCTTCAAAGCTTGCTGCTACTGGAGCAAATGGAGGTCAGCCTTCTGAATATAAACAGGAGATAAGGATAGTTTTTGGTTCCATTTTGAGAACCTTAAATTTATTTATCTTCAGGCCAAAAATGCCATCGGTTCATGATGAAACGATTTTTGAGTACACTGCAGTTAAAACAGCATATTTTGTCAACATCTGTACCTTTCCTCCCCAGGTCAAGACGAGATGAATCATCAGCAAGAAATGATTAAACAGTCATCATATTTCACAAGCAGCATCCCTGATAACTCTGAAAAAACCACAGAAACCGCTGGTACAAGGGACTTAATTGGACTTGATCAGAGTTTGCTGAGTAAATCTACCTGTGTCGGTACATCAAACCCTGAGTTCACTTTACTGAATGGATCTACAGAGTTATTTGAATATGGAACATATGAAAAGAACAAAAGAGAAAAGAATAAGATACATGAGAGAGGGGAGGATAGCAAAAAGGTAACCAACAATACAGAGCAGGAGGAAAAAGTACTTCAAGAAAATGTGAAAAGTGAAAGAAATGCTGCAGAAAAAAGAGCAACCCCAGTTCAAATGGCAGATAGTACAGACATGCACAGGGATGGTGAAGGGTCAGCAAAGGCGACAGAGAGGACCAGTAACCCAGAAACAAGAGCTAGAGGTGAGCGAGAAGTAACAGATGGAGTGAAAGAGAGAGGAGAGTCGGCAAAGCATGCATCAGAAAGTCCAGAAACACAGATACCAGCTCTCACGACTGCTGATATGACTGAAGCGAGCCTCGGCGGGCAGGTCAATGACTTCATGGATACTGAGCTGCCGTCAACCGTCTGTGAACCCCTTAACTACACAGAAAGTGTTTCTCTAAAAACCACAGAGAAGGACGGAAATGTAAACAATGAATTTACTGTCAGCACAAATGAACACAAAGTGACTTCAGATGAACACAGCATCAGTGCTGAAGATGAGCTACATATCTTAACCACAACGGATCAGACTTCATGTCCTGAAGCTCAGTCGATCTCACTTTGTCAGATTCCAGGAGATGAGAACCCATCCAGGGAAACATCGGGTGCTTTTCCCGCTGAATGCGCCTCCCAGACGAATCCTGCTGGCGAGTTAAAGCAAGAACATAACATGCAGGTGTGCCAAACAAACCAAACTGAAACCGGAAGACGTATTTCTCCACACGTCAACGCTGATATGATTGAAACAGACGAAAATACCGATGCACCCGTTAGTAGCGAGTCTGAGTTAATGAGAGAACCACCACCGGAAATTTCAGCGAAGGAGAGTGTGCGGCTGACGTCTGCTGTGGCTAATGATGAAGACGATGCACAAAAGAGGAAGCAGATTCGGCCAAACGTAAACGCATGTGAAACTGTGCATACACCTTCGTCAACATCCTGTTTAAAGGATGTATCCATGGAGGCTATCCTTCTACCAGATGTTTCAAGGGAAAACATTCAGGAGGAAACAAAAACCAACACGCCAAAGGATTCTGGACTTAAAGGAATAACCCAAGACAAAGGCGATCTGAATCTCTCTGTTCGGCCAAGTCATGACAATAATGGATGTCCAGACCTTGACCATTCGCAGCTTCACCAGAAGAGACCTGGTGCTTCCTCTGATTTGTCCCTGATGAGCAGAAAGCCCTGCAGGTCTCTGTTTGACTGGGGGGCAGCTCAGAGGAAACGACCAAAGTCAGACGGATCCGGCCTGCTGCAGTTAAACCAGGTATAACACAGTTAAAAAAATAAGATATCTGTATTCTAAAGGCAAGTTTTTAGAACGCAAGTTCAAAACCTTTCTAGATATTACATTGTATAACAATTAGTCAAAATCTTTTTACAAGTGACAACCAAAAAATTTCAGAAAGCTTAGTTTAATAATTCTAACTTTAAAAACGAGAATAAGTCGCATAGTCATGCAGACAGAAACCCGAAGCAGCACATTTTAGAGGTTTTATTAGAAATTAGACGAGGGCACCACTTTCCACCAACAAGGTGCCATGAAGCGAAACAGAAACAAAGACAGAAACCACAGATTTCCTCAAATGTATTAAGTATAAATGCTGCCGAAAAATAAAACGTATGTAACGCCTGGGGTTCCTGTGGCGTTCATGAAGCTCTGATTTTCCAGGTTCCCGATGTGTCCCGACCAGATAGCACAGGACATTCCCCCGGCACTATACCCATGTTCAACGAAAGCAGGCACAACAAAGGTGATGGTTGAAATCCTTTTATCCTTGTATGACTCATGATACGCTGTCGTACATCTACTGCATATAGTTTACCCTGTGCTATAATGATTTTTTTTCTGACATTCTTGTCTTTTTTTTAAAGCCCCCTTGGTCATATTGAGAGCATCAGATCTATTGAGTGTTTCTGGAGCTACATCCTCTTTGACGGGTCAACAGAGGGAAGAAACCTGCAGAGAGGAACCAGCAGAAACGGTAAATTGTTATGAAAGAAGATTCAACTGAGACGTAACGGAGCAAATGAGATAAAGCAACTCAACATTTTAATTAAAAAAGGCCAAAATGCAAAATCAGCCTTTAAAAACCAGAATCCGCTAAAGTAAATGACACCCATATACTGCAAAACAAATCAATTGATTAACTGATCCCCAATAGTACAGGTATGTTGTGACAATGCCAAGGAAGAAGCTTAAGATTCTTTGAGTCTGTTGGCTTGTTAAGTGATAAAAGTTTCTGGTGCAGATATTAGTGCTTGCTAACATCAGTAAACCAAAACAACACTGTAAAGAGTGGAGGACTGACAAAGTCATTCAGAAAAAGACCGCTGGGAGACATAACGGCAATAAATGATCCAAGAATCTGCTGACTCGTTGGATGGACTTAGTTTTCCACTCGGTGCTTCTTTATTGAAACTTTTCTATATTAAAACAACAAAACAAAATATTGTATATTCTGTGTATTATAAATCATCATTGCAATGTTTCATTTTAAGCTATAGAGGTACTTGTCCAAAGGAAAGGACATTAATTTGACGTTGAACAGGAAAGGAATGTGCAACGTTTTTACATGAAAGCCTCAGAGGAGAATATATGAACTAGAAATATGTAAAATGCCTTAAGGGTACTTCTCGTTCTTCCACTCTGAGCCTTCCGCTGACCCAAAAATGACTTTTTAACATTTCTTTTCACAATCTTTAAATATAGGAGCAAATTTGTGTATGTGCCCAGGCCAGACGAAATGCTCAGACAGCGTTTCTTTTTGGGGGATCCTGCTGAGTCAGGTGTTGAGTGAAAGAACTTAAATGACCTTACAGACATTCTCAAACAGCCAGACAGACAGAACGAATGACCTGTGGAAGAAAACCTAGCTAATGATCCTCGGGTACCCCTTCTTTCTCACTTACTCCATCTTTATCTGTTGCACTTTCCCTCTTCCTCTCACTTCATCATTTGTCTCTCACTCACTTTCCACCCGCTCGTTGTTCTCCTCTTTTTCACCCTCGTTCTCCTTTGTCACCAACTCTGCTCTGTCATTCTCGATTTGATCAAATCCAGGCGCTGGCAGTCAATACAGCACTGAGGGGGGAAAAAAAAGTTTAATAAATAACAGTGACAAGCAAAGTCTTCTTTTTTTTTTTTTACATGCAAACTCGAAACGTTGGGAGCATCAACCAGAGTTCAGTCTGAGCCTGGCTACTCTCTCACTTGGATCCTCTTACATGTCATTTGCTGCTGCTTGATTCTTGATTCACATCTATGTTTGAGTTAGTGTTGCATTTCCTCTGAGAATGAATCAAACCTCTAACTACCGCATCTTCTTACAGGCATGATTTGAGGAAAAGATGCCAAAAGGTAAAAGCGTTTGATTTATGGTTTGTTTTGTTGTCGTCTTTTTCACAGGACAAAACACTTTCTTTGTCCGTCAGTTCTTTTCCACTGACCCTCTCCTCTAACGCAAGCAGCAAAGGTTCACTGCAGACCAACCTGGAGTAAGTATGTTTGTGAAAGATTCTCAGAGTTGTTTTTATCCAAATGTAAATTATTTTAACTATTTAGATGTGTAACAGTTTATTTATAAAATAGTGTAATAACCTTGCATCATTTTAATTCCACTTCACAATTATTCACCACTTTGTGTTGCTGTGCAGCACAATAAAATACATGAAAGTTTATGATGGGAAAGGGGCAAATGTGAAAAATTCAAGAGGAAGGAATTCGATTTCAAAGCTCTGTAAATAAATATGGTTCTATGTATCCTATACATACATTTTTTTCTCAAATTTTCTGTAATGTGTTTACTGTAAGTGACTCTGTAATTTCTCTTCATACCAGGTGTAGCAAAGCTCAGAGCTCAGCTCCAGTTACAGGGCCGGAGTCGGAGTGGGATCTGTCCTGTTCCCAGGAGAGGGAAACCCAGCAGTCTGCTTTCAGAGCTCAGATCTCTAAGATCGAACATTTTCTCAACAGCGAGAGGCTTCGACTGTCCAAAAGACGACAAACTGACAACTGAACAAAACTGATGTATCTTTCTGTGCTACACATCCAAACAAGTTTGACAAGTTGGTACATTTGTTGTGTCTTAGGTTTAAATATTAATAAGTAAAACTTTTTTTTTTGTTCTAAAATCAAACTTTAGTTTAAAGCATACATGAATAAACTCATTTTTGCCTTGTAACTTTACACATTAACTTTAGTATGTAAAATGTTGCTTTATCCGCAGAACTCTGTGCTGTTCATTCATTGTTGTCAGATTTGGGCAACTGCTTCAGGAGGAAGGCAATATTGATACAACTAGAAGTTTAAGCTAATGTTCGGATAAGGTTTTGTGTGTTTTTATAGGTTGAATTTAATTTGAAGCAGAACTTTGTGAATCATTTTAGTCTGCACAATTTAAGAACGTTCATAATGCTGTGTTTTTGTTAGCAGTGGGAACCACTAATGCCTTTTTAGAGGAAATATCCTGATATAAAAGGGTATAAAAAGACAGTGAGATGTCTTTTTATCTCAAGACATTTCTCTGAATAAACCTGAAATATTTCAAAGCAAACAGCCCAGTCATATCACTACGGAACAAAAGTGCTGTTAGGAAAAAAAAAAGGATTCTAGGAGCAATTAATACATTAATTAACATGGCAATTAACATTAACCTCATATCCTCAGAGGAGCTTTAAATGTGAAGGAACCTTTGGTCTAAATCCGTGCAGTTGTTGTTGTTAAAAGTGAAATTAGATGTTGGAACACAACTGGTAACACCTATTAATGCTAATTAAGAGACACAACCATAGAGGTAACAATTAGCACCAAATACACAAACCCTAATTAACAGAAATCAATTAGGGAATATATAGACCAATTAGCTCACTGTAATTAGCATCTCATTAACTTTATGTTCGTGTTGTGAAATGTAAAGACCATGAAGCTCAGACACCTGGCTTCTCCTTGGTATGATTGCTCTTTATCTTTGTCGCATTCTAGACGTTTTTCTTGGATTTTGTTACAGTCGGTTGAAAAAATAAGTAATTTAAGTTTTTCTGTTATTAAATCATTTCTGTCCTGCAGATGATCTGATGTGACTTTTTGACTTATCTTTTGGAAAGAACTGTATAGAGACAATTTTTAGAGAGAAATTACTGTTAGCCTATTGGCAGTCTTGCTGACTAGTTTCTGTCTTGACTTTTAAAAATGTTTTGGATAAATGTCCGATTTAGTTTCACATTATCTGCAAAGATTGACAGCTGTCTTCATTGTGCTGTGGAAGACTTTGTTTCCTTCTCTTGACTGATAAAAGCCTTAGTCGAAAGATTAAAATTCAGACATTTAATCAGTGAAAGAAAGAATAGCTGTTGGGTAAAATAGTCATTTTTGGCTGAAGTTCATATGTAAATGCAATAGATCAGGGTGAAATTAACATATTTAAAACAAGCTTTCATAACAGAAATAAAACAGTTCTAGAAAATTATATTGTCATATAATCAGTGTCCGAAGCTGTTGCTGACTCCGTGAAGAAAAAACAAATTTTCTCTCTGAATACTTTAAAAAAAATAGTCGTCTCATATATGTAATTTTAAGAATGAACATTTTTATGGTGGCACACAGTCTGTGCATAATCCGTCTAACCACACTTACTCATAATGAATATGCTTGAATGTTAATGACCTCATAAAGAAACCTGGAGCGTTTTGACAACTGAGCCCATTGCTGCTGACCCTTATCCTTTCTGGGAGTAAGGGACGGAGGGGTGGGGGATGTGGGAGGTGTGGAATATAAAGGTCTTCATTTTAATACACTCACAGCCGCCTTTCCCCTCAGTTTCGGTTTCTTGGCTCATTTTATGGCATAGGCGTACACACCCTTTGGTTATGAAGGTGCTTTGAAATGGTCAATTACCCTCTGGATAGGGAGGATACCTGCTGTTAATTACTGCCCATGGTTTTATATGAAGAGTAAATAAAGAGACCGCTGACATTCACATTCCATCAATGCATCCCACAGCACATGCTGTGTTGTAGAGTTTCATTTAAAGTGAAAATAAACCCCCTAGAGGCGGGAAAAACCTTTTCCCATGTCCAGCACGACTTCCATTTTCTCGACTCCTTGAAAAGAGCCAAATAATTTTATTATTCAGACATAAATATTGTGAAATTTAAGTTGCATTGGATCAATAATCTCAAACTCCAATCTTCAAGGGCCAGTGTCCTGCAACTTTTAGATTTTAGATGCGTCTCTTGTCCTATACACTAGAAGAAAATAGCAAAACCCCCTCACTAGCATGCAGTCAAGCTCTCCAGAGCTCTGCTAATGAGCCAACATTGGAGCCATTGGTACGGAAGCAGAGAGGCATCTAAAATTTCCAGGAGACTGGCCCTTGAGGACTTCTGTTTGAGAACAGTGCATTAGACACATTACATTATAGAATGATATTTTAGAAGCATTTAAAAGAATTCAAATCATGTATTGTTTTATTTTTAGGTCTTGGACAGATTTCAAAACATATAATTCAGCTTGGTAAAGCTGATGTGTAAAAGTATTGAATTTTGAAATGAAAAACATCTAGAAACCTGAAGTGTGCTTCATGGGATACAGCTCTCTGTTTAGCTGTTAGCTTTCGTCCTGCCAGTAAACCTCTGTGTTCCCACATGCTCCAGTAACGTCTGTTTTACATAAGATACTGACTATCAACAACTACTTTACTGAACCCCACTTTAGAAAATCCGAACTCTGGTGTTTACGTACAGCCCTGGACAGCAAACGTCTAGTTACTGACTGGCAATTTTTGTTGACTTTCCCCCCTTTTTGATGCCTCCCTGGGCAACTGCCTATATAGCTCTTATCAAAATCTGCCAGTGTGTGCACATTTTCAAAAAATGTCTAAGAAAATGTTTTATTGTCTCAAAGCAAACATATCTTAAGATTCCCAAACTTCCAGGTTCTTACATCCAGGAAGGTTTAAAAGAAATACCTTTTTTTAAACATTACCATAATTCAGAAATTTGCATATATATATATATATATATATATATACTTTTTTTTTGTAGAGTGTTACCTTTCATACAGCTAGAACACAAACGTACAGAAAGGGGGATGCGTTCTGTCTACAGTGTCGAGGCCAGTAAAGTACAGTAACAACAAAAAAAAAGCAAGTTTAAACCTAACCCTGATTTAGTGCTCTATTTTATTGAAAATCTGTACATGAGATGGGAGGAAAGCAATATCTTTGCCAATCCTCCGGCTAAATGGGTCTTACCACCTCAAAACACAGTTGAACATCCTGAGGTTATGGGGTTATGTTTTTGTCATATTATACCTCTTTGCCTCAACAGCCATCACAATAAATCGAGCTGGGAAGTCGTATTAATCGGTGCAGAAGATGTGTGCTGCGACTGAGGCTGAGTGCAATCCTGGCACTCTGAGTGTACTCTGCAGTCTTAAAGTGAAGCAGTGCAGCTGCTCCTTTGTCCTGTAAAAATACTTAAACAACCAGATGATTATATAGTGAATGGATAATGGTGGTCTTATGTGACACTGCACTGTAAAGTACTGTTTTCTGGTCATAGCCACTCATTTAAAATAGTGTTTTGACATTACTGAGAGATACATTTTATGTGTAACAAAGTCCTAAAGGAGGCAATGGGGCCACTTTAAGGCTTTAACCACTGTTGATGATTAATCTAACAAAATCCTTTACGTTTTGTTAACTTTTACCAGAATTGCCCATTATAGATTCGTTAAGACGGTTATTTAAATGGCTCTGTGAGAAAGTATGTACACAGTTTAAAGAGCAACATTTAATATAAAGTTGCAAATAATTAAAAAGAGGTTCTCATCGTCAACACTCAACATCCATTGGTCCGTCCATCTGAGATATGGTTGTTAGGGTAACAGGTCCAGGAGGGAAACCCGGACATCCCTGACCCCTTCCAGCTCCGTCTGAGGGATCCCAAGGCTTTCCAAGGCCAGACAGAATATGTTGTCCAGCATGTTACCCAGAGTCTCCTCCTAGTGGGACATGCACGGAAACTCTCCAAAGGGAGGCGCCCAGGGGAGGTCATAATCGGACGCCTGAAGCACCTAAAATAACTCCTTTTGATGTGGAGGAGCAGTGGCTCCACTTTGAGCTCTCCCTAATGATGAAGCTCCGATCTCTATAAGGTCCTGCTAACCTCTGGAGGAAGCTCAGTTGTGTTTAGGATCTCACTCTTTCAGTCATGATCCACGTCTCATGTTTGCATGTAATGTAGACGGAGAGGCAAACTGAGAGTTTTGTTTTTTGGTTCAGCTCTTTCTTTACCCCAACACTAACAATTTGCTTTAGAAAGTAGCAAATCAACTGTCACAATACCATTGCTGAAGGTGAAAACTAGAATTATTAATTGGTAATTTTCTTGTTTGTAATGCTCTTAAAACTTGGACTAAAACCTTCAATTTAAAAAACAATTAAAACTTATATTTATCGTAGTTTAGTTTTCCTAACTTGTATTTTATACAAATGCATCTCAGAAAATTTGTCATTAAAAAGGTAATTTGCTTTCTGTAATTCACTTTGGAAAGTCAAAATGACATATAGCCGTGTTACGCACAGAGATCTAGCTCATGTGGATGTTTTTCTGTGAATTTGATAACTTACAGCTAATGAAATCCCAAAATTCAGTTTTTTTGCAATATTATAACATTACATGAGACCAATAAAATGTTGAACATTCATGCTAAATTGCTATATTATGGACAACAGATGGTTATTGACACCTTCACGAGGAGAATAAGACACAGAAGTTCATTGTTGCTCACTGGGCTGTTCACAGAGTGCTGTATACTGGTGGAAAATTGAGTGGAAGGAAAAAAGTGTATTAATAGAGAATGCACAAGTAACAGCCTTGATAGAATTTTGCTCATTTATATCTTACGAGGCATGGACTGCAGCCTCCAGAGTCTTAGATGTACAGGAGACATGAGCTATAACTGATAGCCTTCACGTTGCCAACATCAATATCACTGTTCCTGATTGGCTAGCACTTGCCTGAATTAAACCTTGCTGAGAAACTATGGAATATTGTCGAAAGGAAGATGTGAAACATCATAGCCATAGAGCAGATGTGCTGAAGGCCACTTCTACATCAACCTGGGTTTCCCTGATTCATCAGCAAAGCCACAGGCTTATTGCTACCTTCCCATGCTGCTTCGATGCAGTAACTCATGCATACTGTTTCAGTAAGGTGTTATTTCTGCATTACATGGAATGTCCAATTTTCTTCTTTTGGTTTTTATTAGCTGTAAGTTAATTTTATTAGCTTGTATAACAATCCAAGTTAACAAAAATAGCCATTTGAAATGTATCTCTTTGTGCAATAAGTCTAATAAATTAACTCTGATGATATTCAAACTTACTGAGAAGCATCTGGGTGTGAAAGCTGCGATAGTTTAATCTTCTCATAAGACATCATATCAAGCGTCTGGGTGGAAGGTAATTACCGTAATTTCCGGAATATAAGCCGCTACTTTTTCAAGATGCCGTGTTCACTGTGATGCAGCTAAATAGATGGCTTTTTACCAACAGGATTTGAAAGGCTGGACTCTTAGCAAAGGTGAATCAGTTCACGTTTCCATTCAGAAATTAAACCTCAGTTGTAAGGGAAAACAACACTCGTTTTAACTAAAGCCTCAGTTTTGTCTGTCTTGCAACATTTTTTCTTAACTTTGATATATAGTTTGTCTTTAGTGCTTTGTGTCTGCACATTTTTGTTGCAGTGAAACCTCACGACGCTGATAAATAACAGGCCTCACCTTTTCTTTGCAGGGTTTAACATGACTGACTGCTCTCCCCGTCTCTCTGAGAGTGTGTCCTCAGCTGTGAATCAACTGCGCACACAGCCCTCTCGGCTTTCAGTCCGCAAGGACGGCAGAGATAATCTCTGAAAAGCTGCCCTGCTATTAGGGGTTAGCAGAGTTGAAAGGTCGCCCTGCGCATCATTTATAGTCTCTTAAATAAGCCTGGACCTCATGTTGCAGCCAACTCTCCCTTTCGAAACAAATTATGAGTTATCTTTCACATNCAGGAGACTGGCCCTTGAGGACTTCTGTTTGAGAACAGTGCATTAGACACATTACATTATAGAATGATATTTTAGAAGCATTTAAAAGAATTCAAATCATGTATTGTTTTATTTTTAGGTCTTGGACAGATTTCAAAACATATAATTCAGCTTGGTAAAGCTGATGTGTAAAAGTATTGGATTTTGAAATGAAAAACGTCTAGAAACCTGAAGTGTGCTTCATGGGATACAGCTCTCTGTTTAGCTGTTAGCTTTCGTCCTGCCAGTAAACCTCTGTGTTCCCACATGCTCCAGTAACGTCTGTTTTACATAAGATACTGACTATCAACAACTACTTTACTGAACCCCACTTTAGAAAATCCGAACTCTGGTGTTTACGTACAGCCCTGGACAGCAAACGTCTAGTTACTGACTGGCAATTTTTGTTGACTTTCCCCCCCTTTCTGATGCATCCCTGGGCAACTGCCTATATAGCTCTTATCAAAATCTGCCAGTGTGTGCACATTTTCAAAAAATGTCTAAGAAAATGTTTTATTGTCTCAAAGCAAACATATCTTAAGATTCCCAAACTTCCAGGTTCTTACATCCAGGAAGGTTTAAAAGAAATACCTTTTTTTAAACATTACCATAATTCAGAAATTTGCATATATATATATATATATATATATATACTTTTTTTTTGTAGAGTGTTACCTTTCATACAGCTAGAACACAAACGTACAGAAAGGGGGATGCGTTCTGTCTACAGTGTCGAGGCCAGTAAAGTACAGTAACAACAAAAAAAAAGCAAGTTTAAACCTAACCCTGATTTAGTGCTCTATTTTATTGAAAATCTGTACATGAGATGGGAGGAAAGCAATATCTTTGCCAATCCTCCGGCTAAATGGGTCTTACCACCTCAAAACACAGTTGAACATCCTGAGGTTATGGGGCCATGTTTTTGTCATATTATACCTCTTTGCCTCAACAGCCATCACAATAAATCGAGCTGGGAAGTCGTATTAAACGGTGCAGAAGATGTGTGCTGCGACTGAGGCTGAGTGCAATCCTGGCACTCTGAGTGTACTCTGCAGTCTTAAAGTGAAGCAGTGCAGCTGCTCCTTTGTCCTGTAAAAATACTTAAACAACCAGATGATTATATAGTGAATGGATAATGGTGGTCTTATGTGACACTGCACTGTAAAGTACTGTTTTCTGGTCATAGCCACTCATTTAAAATAGTGTTTTGACATTACTGAGAGATACATTTTATGTGTAACAAAGTCCTAAAGGAGGCAATGGGGCCACTTTAAGGCTTTAACCACTGTTGATGATTAATCTAACAAAATCCTTTATGTTTTGTTAACTTTTACCAGAATTGCCCATTATAGATTCGTTAAGACGGTTATTTAAATGGCTCTGTGAGAAAGTATGTCCACAGTTTAAAGAGCAACATTTAATATAAAGTTGCAAATAATTAAAAAGAGGTTCTCATCGTCAACACTCAACATCCATTGGTCCGTCCATCTGAGATATGGTTGTTAGGGTAACAGGTCCAGGAGGGAAACCCGGACATCCCTGACCCCTTCCAGCTCCGTCTGAGGGATCCCAAGGCTTTCCAAGGCCAGACAGAATATGTTGTCCAGCATGTTACCCAGAGTCTCCTCCTAGTGGGACATGCACGGAAACTCTCCAAAGGGAGGCGCCCAGGGGAGGTCATAATCGGACGCCTGAAGCACCTAAAATAACTCCTTTTGATGTGGAGGAGCAGTGGCTCCACTTTGAGCTCTCCCTAATGATGAAGCTCCGATCTCTATAAGGTCCTGCTAACCTCTGGAGGAAGCTCAGTTGTGTTTAGGATCTCACTCTTTCAGTCATGATCCACGTCTCATGTCTGCATGTAATGTAGATGGAGAGGCAAACTGAGAGTTTTGCTTTTTGGTTCAGCTCTTTCTTTACCCCAACACTAACAATTTGCTTTAGAAAGTAGCAAATCAACTGTCACAATACCATTGCTGAAGGTGAAAACTAGAATTATTAATTGGTAATTTTCATGTTTGTAATGCTCTTAAAACTTGGACTAAAACCTTCAATTTAAAAAACAATTAAAACTTATATTTATCGTAGTTTAGTTTTCCTAACTTGTATTTTATACAAATGCATCTCAGAAAATTTGTCATTAAAAAGGTAATTTGCTTTCTGTAATTCACTTTGGAAAGTCAAAATGACATATAGCTGTGTTACGCACAGAGATCTAGCTCATGTGGATGTTTTTCTGTGAATTTGATAACTTACAGCTAATTAAATCCCAAAATTCAGTTTTTTTGCAATATTATAACATTACATGAGACCAATAAAATGTTGAACATTCATGCTAAATTGCTATATTATGGACAACAGATGGTTATTGACACCTTCACGAGGAGAATAAGACACAGAAGTTCATTGTTGCTCACTGGGCTGTTCACCGAGTGCTGTATACTGGTGGAAAATTGAGTGGAAGGAAAAAAGTGTATTAATAGAGAATGCACAAGTAACAGCCTTGATAGAATTTTGCTCATTTATATCTTACGAGGCATGGACTGCAGCCTCCAGAGTCTTAGATGTACAGGAGACATGAGCTATAACTGATAGCCTTCACGTTGCCAACATCAATATCACTGTTCCTGATTGGCTAGCACTTGCCTGAATTAAACCTTGCTGAGAAACTATGGAATATTGTCGAAAGGAAGATGTGAAACATCATAGCCATAGAGCAGATGTGCTGAAGGCCACTTCTACATCAACCTGGGTTTCCCTGATTCATCAGCAAAGCCACAGGCTTATTGCTACCTTTCCATGCTGCTTCGATGCAGTAACTCATGCATACTGTTTCAGTAAGGTGTTATTTCTGCATTACATGGAATGTCCAATTTTCTTCTTTTGATTTTTATTAGCTGTAAGTTAATTTTATTAGCTTGTATAACAATCCAAGTTAACAAAAATAGCCATTTGAAATGTATCTCTTTGTGCAATAAGTCTAATAAATTAACTCTGATGATATTCAAACTTACTGAGAAGCATCTGGGTGTGAAAGCTGCGATAGTTTAATCTTCTCATAAGACATCATATCAAGCGTCTGGGTGGAAGGTAATTACCGTAATTTCCGGAATATAAGCCGCTACTTTTTCAAGATGCCATGTTCACTGTGATGCAGCTAAATAGATGGCTTTTTACCAACAGGATTTGAAAGGCTGGACTCTTAGCAAAGGTGAATCAGTTCACGTTTCCATTCAGAAATTAAACCTCAGTTGTAAGGGAAAACAACACTCGTTTTAACTAAAGCCTCAGTTTTGTCTGTCTTGCAATATTTTTTCTTAACTTTGATATATAGTTTGTCTTTAGTGCTTTGTGTCTGCACATTTTTGTTGCAGTGAAACCTCACGACGCTGATAAATAACAGGCCTCACCTTTTCTTTGCAGGGTTTAACATGACTGACTGCTCTCCCCGTCTCTCTGAGAGTGTGTCCTCAGCTGTGAATCAACTGCGCACACAGCCCTCTCGGCTTTCAGTCCGCAAGGACGGCAGAGATAATCTCTGAAAAGCTGCCCTGCTATTAGGGGTTAGCAGAGTTGAAAGGTCGCCCTGCGCATCATTTATAGTCTCTTAAATAAGCCTGGACCTCATGTTGCAGCCAACTCTCCCTTTCGAAACAAATTATGAGTTATCTTTCACATGCATGAGTCTATATGAGGCCAGCAAGGGAAGGAGAAGGGAAGAGCAGTACTGCACAAGCCTTGCGTCTTTCATTTTATCTCCATATTTCCTTTTGAAGTGACCTTTAACCTCTAGTAGAGGTTTTGATCAGTAGTGTGCACATAATAGACATCTTGGCAAGGAACCGGATTTAAGTTTGATCTTCAGTAAGTTTTGAAATTTCTGGAACTTTAAAATGTCCAGGTTTGGAATATAAGTGTGGTAAAATAGAGCACACTATGGATAAATATCTGTATTTCAAGATCATATTTTCTGTCCCATTTTGTAGATGATAAATATCAGAATTCCTTTAAAATATGTTGTTCTAGTAAGATGTCCATCCAGCTTCCAGGCTGTCATCCTTCCTCTATACCTGCAGGAGGTGGTGGTGATTTTCCACCATTTTTATACAAAGATGCATACAGGCCTACTTAATAATTTAGAGCATCATTGAAAACCCATTCATTTCAGAAACTTTATCACTCCCAAAATAAGATTATATAGATTAATTACACATATTGATGTTTGAAAACCTTTATTTCTGTTAATTATGATCATTTTCTCCCTAGTGGTAATGAAAACATGTTTAAAATTAGAATACTGCATCACACCAATAATAAAAAAACAAATTTTTCTTGCACAATAAATGTCTACAAACGAACCTTATGGCCACACATTCTAATATATTGAATATGACTGTATTTATCTGTCCACAGGTGTAGATCAAGTTGTCCATCTATCTTAATTAAGCAATCTGTCCTTCCATCATTAGACCCATTAGTTTGTCCATCACTCTCTTCATCCACTGAACAGACCATCTAGGCTGTTGTCCATCCATCAACTAATCTGTCTCTTTATTTGTCCATCCATCCATTTATGTAAGGATTACTATTCACTGCCCTAGCCCTTTCATTATCAATAAAAACGATACAGTAAAAGTTAAAGATCAAAAGAGATAAAAGTGTTTTGACATCTTTCTCATTATGAGCATAAGACAAGCATTTTCGTTCCAAGTTTAAACTGGATGATTTTAGATGCTAATTTTAATGTTTATATGTGGTGAAACTAAAACTTGGAGGTATACTTAATCACCAACGAAGTACTCAATAAAATAAAAAATAAAAAAAGAGTTAAGGCCTGAAGGAGTTTTCTCACCACTAGGAGATGCTCACAAAACATGAGGACTAAGTTCGGCATACAGAAATAAAGTAAGAGGTAAAGATACCTATAACTAAATTTAAAGATATGCTGTTCAGGTCTGTGTTACTCTGAGGCCTGCACATCTAACTGAATTATCCTCTTTAAAGGACCACCCTGGTGGAAAACATACGTTTCTGGTTTCCTGGTAAGGCCTTAACTTCTTATGGGTACATGGTCCTCCCACGGACCGGCACTGTCACTGATGCCTATATATCTGTAGGAATGTGAGAGTAAGTGTTCGGACTCAACTTCAGAACACCAAGCCACTCTGTTATTGATGGAGCGTAGACCCTAATCGTGGTTCTGGGGCACACATAAACGTGCATAAATGTACACGCTGCGTACGACGTCTGTTGGCCTGTGAGTTAAGTTTTCTCAACAGGATTCCCGTGCATGAGTCGATGGGAGATCACATAAACCTGTCACAGCTGCAACCTATGTCTGTCTCTCTGCATATACGTTTGTCCCATCCCCTGCTACTTAAATTCCAGTTTCAGTGCATTCATGATAAAATGTGTTTTTTTTTTCCATGATGATTCATAACTGCATCTGATTACCATATCCAAAATGTTTATGTCTTTAGTTCTGTTTGTTTTGATCTGAATCCATAGATTATTACTCATGCGTAGCTGCTACAGTGGTTGACCTTGTTTTCTTAGATTTTGTTTCAGATAGCTGAGACAAGTGGTGTCATGTAGCACCTGATTTGTGTGAAGTCTTGACTCATAGAACTAGTCCTGAAATGTAATCTGGTTCTTTCAGTATAAATGGGTTATCTGAGCGCAGTAAAACTGTGGAGGTGTATGCTGGAAACATACTACTGTAACAATACTGCATTACCACTCTGGTAAGGAGGGTGAAGAGTGCCCCCGCCCCAAAAAAAATTTTTTTTTTAGAATAATCTGAAGAATTGTTATACCAAAACTATAGGTGGATCTTATTTAGATGTATTTCAACATCAAGCTTGTGTATAGCAGTGCTTTTAGAGTTTCTACCAGATTTACGCTTTAAGAGACCAATATTGACTTTACCTTACACTTGGTTGAAGTTTAAGTCTAGCCTGGGCTTTTGTCTCCTGTTCGTTTTCATTTAGCTGATGCTTTGACTTTGCTGTTTATGATTTACAATAAAAAGCTTATTACTCTCCACTGGGATGGTTAAAAATCTATGTTGGATTTGCCTTTTTATTCACTTTTTATCTAATGAGCCCTGGCTCCCCGGCATACCACCGGGGCACCCGGACGTTCCCAGTTGGGGAAGACCCAGTCTGGTTAAACAGGCAGTCAATAGCTGGCCCGATTAGTGCACAGAAAGCCCACAAAAGCCCTGGACCTCAGAGAGTGAGAAAACGACACTTCCTCTGCTAATGAAATCATAATAATGAAAGACATTCATCTGTGTTGCAGCGCCGCTATCCAAACACAACGAAGATGTGTTACGGTGGTTAATGGGCCAGTCAGACGGATTATTTGTTCATTCTTAATCCAGCCGAGGGTCCACTGAGCTCTTCCCTCCAAAAACGTCACTGAAGTGAGACCTTTGCTACTCATTTTATGGAAGTATGTACAACACCAGAGATCTCACTAAAAGTCCAGTTCAGTGTTAGAGACATGCACTGGTAACATAAGCACTGTGATGTCGGTCATCATCAGTTTCCGGACATTGACTGTAATGCCACTAAATGCTCTCTGTTTGGTTTACTCTATTGGAACCTAGTGTGACTCAGTACACTGGTAGTGTAAAAGATTGGGAGGAAAATAATTGTTTTTTTCACAATGCAGATCATCATTTAAACAAAACAGTTGAAAGTTAGATTAATACATATCATTGACACGCTGAATAATTTTATCTCCAGTGTAGCAAACTAGTTTGAAGAATTTAAAACATGCAAATTAAACACAAACCTGGAAGACGAACATTAATAGTCACATCTGTTTTGTAACTGTATCATCATGAATGTTTACGTACGTATGTATGTTTATTATTCACCTATTCACATAAAACTATAATGTGAAGGTTATATCTATGGATAGTTACAAGAGGTGTTGAAATTAGAGTTTAGTGCTGATACACTAATGACGTAAAGGTATCTAAAAGTATTGCTCTGACTATTTTTTCTATAATTATTTAAGTATAATCAAGTAGCCCTTTTGCTTTGATGATCTAATAGTTATTTTATTTTTTATTTTTTGGCAGTGCATGGTTGCATTCAGCATTGATGTGTTCACTCTTTCTGACCTCCTGAACACGTAAGCACTCTATGGTAAATCTATGATTGATGATTGGTGACTAAAGGGACTTTTAGTGTTAATGAAGACATGAAGCCAACTTCCCTTGAGAGACAATAGACATATTTCATTTTATTATTCATATAAATCACCCTCAGACTCACACTGTGGGTTGTTACGGTTACATATTGCTCGCCACAACATTGCACATTGAGCAAAGGGGAGCCATGTGGGTATGTTTAATAATAATAATAAAAAAAGGGAATGCATTTTAACTCTAAAAGAACTGATATCTTCAAAATGGGAAATGTATTTGATTTATTTTGGCTTTATTGAAAACAAGCTGCCCTAAAGGTAACTGTGCACAAATGGGCATTGAGCCAAGTGACTCTTCAGGAAACCAGAGAATTGAGAAATGTGCAGCATTCATGTCGTGGAAATCTGTTTTACCAACCTCCTCTGTGTCCCTGCAGGTTTTTCTCCAGTGCTTTAAAGGAAAAGTTTGTTTTTCTATTTTTGTTTTTTAAGACTAACATTTAGATTTTGTTGAGCAGTTATTTTAGAAATGACTCCAGTCGCTGATTTACTGATACACATGGGTCACAACTTTGATTTACTCACTTCCTGTTGCGACCGTTGTCTGCGCTCACGTTTTTTCCTTCTCTGTTAAATCGTTCTGTTTTGAGATGAATGCTTTGCATGTTGTATTTACTTTTCATTTATATTTTTTAATCCTAAATGATGTCAACTAACAAATTGAATTACGAAAATAAGTTAAACTTCTTGATTACTACGTAGAGGGAGTTAATAATGAGATGATGTTAATCTGTTGGTTGTTGATTGATTGTGTTCAGTGCCATTGTAATGACCTGTCCAATGTTGGGGAAAAATGAGGTCATAGGTCATCAGATTCTGATCAGTGGAGCTCCGGCCCGCTGCTCCTTTGGTCTTGTCTCCGATAAAGACGAGCCATGTTTGTTTTCTCGTGGGGTTCTTGATGTCGGAAGTGAAGTCGGGCCGTTCTCCAAAGACAACATGTACAAACAGAAGATTTGAGATCTGCTGGGGAGTTATGATGGAAGGAAAACTAAAGATAGAGACGTCAGGGGAACAGCGGGCAAGCAGAGCAGCACCTCTTTAACTAGGCTTCACGAGTGACTGCTCCACGACTATTCAATTTAAAAAAAAAATGTTACTGCAGCTTCCTGTTATCAAATCTTACTCACAGCATGATGTACTTTCAGACCTCTCTGAAAATAATCTATCATTAGGCCTGGTGACTGAACCCATACCACACCATCATCATTCCCTGTCAGCCCATTTGTTATTAAAGGGCAGGAATGTGCCTGGTACTCCATCATGGCCAGCAGAGCTAGGCGGTCAGTTTGCTGCAGGAGGCCTCACGACTGAACTAACTAAATCTGCAACACCTCGATATGTGGAGTATTCTCACACTTTACAGCAGAATTAAAATGCAAAACTTTGGAAAAGTTTACTGCATTTTGAAGTGTTACAGTAAGAAACCTGTGCTTTTAGCTGGAATTTTATACAATGGATCGCCCAAATGGCTTATAATTGTTAAAGGAAAGTGTTGGAAAGTGTTGCATGATTTAAAACTACTGTGTGTAACTTTTACAAAAAAGTGTTTTTTTTAATGTATTTGTTCAAGCTGTCTCCAAGTCGAGACAGAATCAGAAAGATTTAAAAATCAAGCTCCTTCATATTCTCCTGGTGTTAATGTTGCCGTCTGAAGATATGGTCAAAAACAACTAATCAGAGCCAGTAGGGGGGTCACAGCCCTGTCAATCAAGCTTGTGTAAGCGCTGCTAAACGTGCTCATGGCGGTGAAACGGCTTACTGTTTAAATTCAAAATTCAAATTTCAAAGCTACTTTATCAATCCCAAAGGCAAATTAAATGTTGTAACTCATTAATTTTTCAGAGTTATTGATCATGTAGGCTGTTGGCAGGAAAGATCTCTTGTAGCAGTCTGTATTACAATGAATCTGAAGAAACCTCTTGACTGAAGATACTCTGCCTTCTCAAGACAGTCTCAGGAAGAGAAAATATTTAGCCACCGTCACTGGTGGCCATGCTAACTAGCCTGACCATTCACAACAGGCTCCATTGTGCTTCAAAACCAGCCGTAGTACGACATAGTGATAGTTTTAGCAATGCACCACGTTTTAAATAAAAGTTACATACTGAAGCTTTGATTTTCTTTCTTTCTTTTTTCTTTTTTTTCTTTTTTTTTTACAAATGAAAACCTTAAAAGTGTGGCCCACACACCTCGTTTTCCTCTGATACCTCTGAATGAAATGCAGTTGCCAGCTGTGTGTGTGATTTAGGTCACTTTCACACCCAATGGTCCAGTAAACTTTGTACCACTGAGAATGAAGTTTGATTAGAGTCGCTGTGTCATACAGGTCCTAGTCTGCTTTCACAATGCAGATTTGATTTCACTGTTATTCACATTCTGGACTCTTTGGTTGCTGTGGAGGGAGACTGCAGATCGCAGCATTACTCCTGCAGGAGGAGGAGCCGCTCAGTGTCGGGGGATGCGGTCTACATAAACGACTTGAAGTGAAAATTCCCACATAAACAACCTAGAACAGGGTCAACAACCTTTACCAGAGTCACTTTTGCCTTTGGACCAGCTAACCAAAAGCGACACTACTCTTTCTAATCCCTACTATAGTATTTAGGTTTTCAACTTTGGAAGAAATTAATTTTTTGTTTGTTTTTAGATTCCCTTTTCTTTTCAATCTGACATTCTATTTATATAGAAAGTGACATAAAAAGTATGTGGTTTGCATCCTATTGACAAGTAAGTTACCTTATCAAAAACAGTATTCCAACACTATTAATTACCTTTACATCGTAAAAGATCACTCAGTTCTTTATCATTTTTGACAAAAAAAAAAAAGACGAGAGCCTAAAGGCCCTTCTGGAGCAAGAGCCACAGTTATGGAAATGTTCCCCAGAAATAACCTCATCCAGAAACTGATAGTGTAAACGTGCTTTCAGATCCAATCCAAGGTGAGGACTTCAGCTAAAAATAATTCAGTAAGAGACATAAACGTCCTCCATTATTAACAAAGCACAAAGTGTTTCTACTGCTTCTGGAATTAAATATTTTAAGGCGCATTAAAAATCAAAAGTTTTGAGCAAATCTTTAAAATATCCTAAAAATGAATTAAATTACTACAACAATAAACCCTGATTATTACACTTAGATTAATCATGTTTCAACAACCTTATTAATACTTAGATTTTATGTCATAATATTACATCTTTTTCTTTAAAAAATAAAATAAAAGTTTGTGTTTGTCTTCATGTGGTTTAATGAAGCATAAAGCCACAGGTTGTAATATAAAACTCAAGGAAAGAGCTAAGTCAAGTTTTGACTGAAGGGAAACAATAGTTCAGTACGAGCATAATTATTTATCCTATTCATAGTCTGTTTTTTACCAGTAGATTATTCTTATCAGACTCGTGTCAGCTTGTTTAGAAGAACTTTGTTTTAATTTGGAAGAAAACAATCGTCCCAGTGAACTTCCTTTGACCTGCGCAAACTCTAGACGTTACCTGTGTAAATCCTCCAGTTTAATTATCTCCAGCTTCATTATATAGCCGGCACAAACACACAAGGTTGCGTAGTTAACATAATATTTTACAAGACACTGACGAATTACACGTTCTTTCCAGGCTGTTTCACAATCGGACAGTTTCAAGTTATATGGCGAGCTAAATCAAAGCATCTCAGGGAGGTCAGATGTTTGGATCTATTTTCAGTGTATGCGTATTAACTCATGTCTGCAGCTTCAGATTTTGTCGGCGCAGACTTGGCCGGATTTTAAGAACAGAGAGTTGATTTGTTGCTCTGATATTTAATGCTGAAAATATATATACAGACTGATTTGGTCTAGTTCCCTCAGCCGTCCGCTCCGAGACGTAGATAGCATCTTTGAAAAATCGCCTGAAGCAGCCTGGACATAACTTACTTCACACACAGCCTGCTGAGGCTGATGGCAATCCAACATATGTGTGTGTTTCTCTCTACATTCCCGTCTGTTCTGGCTTTAGTTCAACAAAATACCTCTTTGCAGTCTGCACAATAAAGAAAACAGGAAAATATGCCATTAAAAGTAAATAATAGTTATTGCGTCTTTTTATTTGTATTTCTTTTTATAATCGGGATTATGGTGTGTATTTCTGAGCAGTCAGTATCTTAGCAGACCACAGGAAAGATGTCAATTTTAAGGGCGATTCCAGGATATTTGATATAAATCTATAAAGACATATCCATAAATAATTCATATTAGGTCTTTTCATAGTTTTTCCAAACTGATTTATAATGACATTTTAGTAAATAACATTGCTAAGCACATTTTGACCATAGAAAAACCTTTGCATCAACGTCACTTTCACTTTTTTTTTTAAGGAGGAGCACAATACATAGATTAATATCTCATCTGCATCCCCAGCATCTGACAGGCACATCAGTTTTTACTTTATAAATGTTATAATAATCCTAAATGAGTCATACGCTGATGAGGACCTCGGAAGAGGGAACAACAACTTTTTGTCCTCAAAGTTGACGTGTCTGAAGAAGACTGAAGAAGTTGGAAAAATGGGTGCAGATCCAAGTAAACTAGAGAAGAGCCACTTGGTGATGGACAGATGGCACGGTCTCAGCATCGTCACAGTGGTGGGGAGCTCTGTCTAAAAAGTTAAAGCTGCCATATGTAACTTTTACAAAAACTATCTTGGTGCCGTTTGGCAGAACATCCAAGAGCAGTGATAGGGAAGAAGCTTCTGTGGTAGTGCTAAGACAGTTTCCAGTGCACATATTAATACATTTTTCTCGTTTGAACTTTTAAAATAGACAGCCATGAGTCATTTTTAGAGGTCGTCTCAAGTATTTGCACATTTCAGCGGTTCATGAGGAGTGGTGCTCTCTAACCTGGCAATCCACTGTGCTTCCATATGTAAGGTCTAAAACCAAACTGTTTCGTTTGTTTTAGAAATGTTTTGTTTCTTAGCTAAAACACATCTGGAAGACGGATGCTACAGTCTCGTCAGGTCATTCCTGTTCCACCTGTGTTTGCAGAACGAATCTTCCCAGCAACAATCTTAAATATGAAATGAGCGTTAATCAAACGGGAACTTGGTTGAAGGTCACAGCTGCTGCACTTTATGGACTCTCAAATGTTCATTACCACTGCCTGCGAAAACAAGAGTAACAAAGTCTTTGACTTTTTTCCAGCCTGACTCATCTTTCCTGCAAAGACAGTGATGCATCTGTCATCCTAACCTGAATGTGGCCAGTTCACAACCTTTCCCTGCCTCCTAATCTGTGAGATATCAAACCCAGGGAGTATTTCGGAGCTCATGCTGAGCCAACTTTCACATGCAAAACCTCCAACCGTCGGATTTACCTTTGTAACACCAGTAGCTCTTTTCTCTTTATAGTCCTGCCTCAAATTCAACGCCCCGATCTCTCCAGCTTCCCGCTTCTCTCTCTCAAGAAAAAAACAAACAAAAAACGTTCATCTAGATACAGTCTTACTCCCTATTTTTTGCATTGTTATTTTGGCATGACTGTGTTCTCGTTGAGTCATCTAAGAAGCACTGCTCTTGTACATTGTGGCTAAAACGAGCAGCTTCATTAAGCTGTTGATTTATTTTAAATCTAACAATTATGGGGGTTTTTGGCATCACGATGAAAGTTGAACAAAACCGACAGAAACAATTGATGTTAGCTGGAAGCTCTGTTGTACAGCTGCATGCAGAAAACTTAGACATCCTCCTTTATATCAGAAGAAAGTTCAGACGGGAGGATCTACAGTGGACACATTAGTTGTAAAAGAGAAGGAAGGTAAAAGAGAGTTTTATGTGCATATTTTAGTCAAAGCTACAGCACACACCTGGTTAACATAAACACACAGGATCAGAAGATGGTGTCATACCCTTACAAAAGTATTTCTATCGCTGAAATGGAGCAGCCACTGGCACATTAGTTCACAAACATTACAAGCTGAGTAATTTTATTGTTCCTTCATGAAATGAAAGGAAAAGTTTAAAAGAAAAAAAAACAGTTGGGATGTTTGGCGATGAGGTCTTTAATTTAAAGCGGCTTCCCCTTTGCACCAGTCCGCTGTGTGTGGAAAAACAAAATCTTTCCTGGGTCACAGGAATCTCTGTGTTTCCAGAGAAAGCACTGGGGGTAAGCTTGTCCAGTTTTCATTTGAAGATAATTTGTTGATTGTCGAGCAGGAATGTTTTCCATTGGCCGTTGAGGCCATCAATCTTCAGAAGCAGACTGGTCAACTGGTCAAATGCCAAAGTGTTCCTCTGGGATAAGAAGCGAGTTTTCTCCTTTTTTTTTGCGTGAAGAACAAAATAAGTACAGAGAGGAATTGCAGAGCGAATTCAGTTCAACACCGTGCCACCCCTCATGGTGCTGCTGGATTGTTTCTCAGTTCAAGAGTTATCAGAGATCAGAGGACTTATCATGATGGATCAGAGTATTTATCAGCAAAACACTCAACCAAAGACTCAAATGCATCTTAATGTTCAACAGGCCACCTGAAACTGATTGTAAGGATAATGCACAAGTACTGTATCGTACTGGTATTGTGTATGAATGAGAACCAGACGTCTTTATGTTACAAATTGGGAATGAGTGGCTTCAAGTGACTTGAAGACTTATTCTTTAAGGCATTTACTTCACCTCACTATTTTGTATCTATCTTTTGTTTCCGCTACATCAGAAGACATGATACTTTCAGGAAATGAATGCTCCAGCATCATCTTAATGTGGCATGCACAGTCTAATCACCAAGAAAATCAGGCGTCACTTTGAGGAAATCAGTCACCTGAGAACTGCTACAGAAACTACTGACGCTGCACTTGTGCACGGCTGCTTCAGAATTGACACAACTATGACTTAAATGTTACAGCAATGACTCAATAATATGACATAAGCTAACATTCTTTCATACCAGCTCACTTTACGAAGATTCACGCACCTCAGCATGCTGGATGCTTGAAATTGAAAATGAAACTGACAGCTTGGCCTACTTTCTGATTGATTTGGCTAAATGTAATTCATTTGTTTGAACGCTTGGGGGCACTCAAGAGCTCCTGCATTGCCCTGAAGTTTCAATAAGACTGACATAAAATCAGACAATTTAATGTGCCAAATAATAATAATAATAATTAACAAAAAGCAAAATATTTTTTGCCTCTGGTTTACACCAGTAGTCTGTAATTACGTTAATCTGAGCCCATTGTCCTCAATGTTTTAGATATGTTGCAGGTGTGGTAAGAACTTGGTGGTTCCTTAGCATGCTATCAAGTTCTGCCTAAAGGATACCTCCTAATGTCTTCCCTGTAATTATCTCCTATCCTTATTAAAGAATTAGCACTCTCTGCCATCTGTAGCTGATGTTAAAAACATCCTTCCAACAGTGATCACCAAAGCTAAAGGTCCTCCAGCTGGTCTTATAGGTCCAAGAGTTGCCTGCCATCAACTATTTAATTGATTGTTCTTCTTCCCTGAGCTTTCTAGAGTAAAAACTGCCTTCTTGTTGTCATGATCCTCAAGAGGTTTTTCATCTTGTTTCTTTTTATTTTGCATCTTGATATTTTTAGATATTGGTTACGATTCTACAAACTTCCATTTTTTCTCTTTACTTTCCACTATTCTTGTTTCTTTGTCTTCTGGTTGGTATCTTGATTCTTTCTTATGCTTGTTTTTGTTCTGTTTCTGGTTTTGACACTTCTTTTGTTTGTGCATGGTACAGTGCCTCAATAATGGGTCTCCAACACTAATGGTCCTTTAGAGCTGCTGCCCTGCAGGTTTTAGATGCACCTCTGCTCCAATACACTAGAAACAAGAGCTGGATTACCTCCTGTGGATGTCACAGGGCTCTGCAAAGACCTGGTGATGAAACGTATCTTAGATTCAATTGAGTCGGAACAATGACACATCTAAAAGTTGCACGGCATTAGGTTTTCAGGAGTAAATTTGAAGATCCCTTCTCTAGATTCTTGTGTAGTCCTGATTCCCTCTAGCTGTTCAATTAATTAACTCACCTGTCAAGTCTTGTTGTAATCACTCCTCAGTATCCACTTTTATGTCATCCTTGCTTGGGTTTGCTGCTGTTCTCTCAAAACTCACATTGAGCTTTTTATCCCCTGTTTTTAGATGTAGTTTTAGACTTATTAATTAAATGAGGCCTTCACAGTATGAAGGACTCCTCTCACCACATGCACTAAAAATATGACTCCTGCATGGTTATTGTCCCCTAAAAAGGCAAAAATAACACTGTGGAGCATCTTAGAGGTTAACAGTACACGAAGATTTAAAAAAAGACTTAAAAGGGAAGTTCAGTAGGACGCCCTCTTTTTATTTTTTTTACTTAAAGCTGGTAATCACAAGTAAAAACTTGGCAGAAAACTGCAAATCTGTCAGCTTTTTTTTACTGTCATAGTGTGAAAGTAGATGACAGGTACAAATATGTTCTTGCATTTAGACCGGCTTCTCGTTTAATTGAAGATTTGCTCGGCGTTGCAGGGAAACTGCAATGTCCGGCCTCTCCGCTCTGTCCGTCTGCATGTCTGTGTTCACGCCCGTTCGGTCGTGTCCTCTTCATTTCCCTGACTCTTCTTGACGGCCGAACAAAGTGGTCTGACACAGCGCTCCTCCTCGTGACAAGCACTTTTAACACCACACTCCTCCCGCCTGCCTCCTTCTCTCCTCCCGCTAACCTCCATGTGCCTGTGCTCCTCGCAGAGTTGAAGAGTTGAATCGTGGGTCAGCAGCTCCGCTCGTGGAGAACCAGACTAGATTTCCAGATGGTGAAGTCACCATCTCTCTGCTCGTTTCAACTCAGAGAAAGTCTCTTTTACACGCACACACACACACGCGCACACACACAAAAGCACGCAAAATGCAGCAGTAAATGCGCAGTGATTTATCGCAAATAATCGTCGGCACATATTTCCACCGTATTCCTTCCTGAGTGTTGAACAAATTGAGACGTATCGGTGTTGTAATTGGTTCCAGAGGACGAGTGTGATGGGAAGAAAGGATCTGAGTGGACACTTCCTTTAAGAATGGGGAATACCAGCTTTAATCGTGATACGTTAAAGAGTTTGTGTGTTCGCCATTCAGGCTGAGAAATGAGACTCGAATCAAGATGTATTAGATTTCAACAGTTTGCTTGACTAACAAGCCGTCTTGACAATGCAGAGGGTTAAATGCTCCAGCTGTTTGCTACTGAAACATTCAAACTGGAGTGTTTTTGGTGTTTTCACCTCGTCTGTGCTCCTTTTTTGTATTTAAAGATGATACGTTTTGTCTTTAACCAGTTGTTGCAAGTACGTTCTGTAGAATGCATGTTGCCAAAAGGTATGTCTAACAATGTCTGTGTGTGTATATTGGTTTGCTGCCACTACGACCAGACATCTGGCAAAACTGGAAGGAGCCGATAACCTCAGCCGTGCCTCCAGACTTGGATCAGGAGCAGGGGCATCGCTCAAGGACAGAGCAACTGTGCAACAGGAAGGAGTGAGAAAGGGCCAGAAAACAGAAAGTTACAGACGTTACAGACGTTACAGCCTCCTGCCGAGCCGCAAAAATAAAACCGAACGTTAAGAATCCCAATGTGAAGTCCCGGCTCTGGGCCATCTGGTCCAATATGGGTTCAGTTTTGCCAACTTTTATCATGCAAATGATATTCAAAACTGGACCGTTTCTAGAAGCTGCATTTATGTCCACAGATGAAGCCCACATGTGGCAATTATGTAGTGCAGCACCGCTGTCAGCCAGGGGATGGAGGTCAGAGGTCAACAGAATGTTCTGATGCAGCTGCAGTTTGTCCAATGCCCATTAGGGAAATCTTTCACTGAATTGTCATAATTCCCCTTATAAATGCAGTTTTCTTTTCACAATCTGAGCAGAGCGTAAATAAACATGACTTCCGTTTAATTAGTTCTGTGTCTAAAGGTCAAACTTCTGAAAAAGTGAAAACCTGTTCATTTGTTTTCTGTTTTTGTTTGTTTGTTGTGATATTTCTTGACTCTTTTGGAAACTTCATACTTTGTCAGTACTCATGCATGACATATAATGTAGTTTTTGAAGTGTTGAAGCTGTAAAAATTTGATATTTTTGTGTATACTGAGCCAAAATTGTTGGTTTTATTTTCCTCTGAGTGGCATATTGAAAAGCCAAAGTATTGTTTTAAATCTCTTTTTTGAATTATATTAATTAAAGTCATGTTTAATTTATTACTAAATACCGTAAAGGTACGACTTACAGTCTTTTACATTTACTGGTGCAAATTTAGCATTTTCTAGGGTAAAAATGTATTCAAGTAGAACTGGAAATTTAAAATTCACTTTTTTTTAGATCAGTTTGAAATATTGTTCTTGTCATCTAGAATATTATTTATTAAGCAAATACTAATAAGTGTTACAGGGACAGGAAATTATAGCATGAGTTAAAAAGTGTCTCGACATGTTTAAAATATATATTGATGTATTTTCTGGAGTACTTTTTCCACCTCCAAAGCTTATTTGCAAAAGTATGTACACCCCATTAAACTTCTTCATATTTTTTGTCACGTTACATCCACATATTGTATTTCTACATGTATATATTTTTGGGGGAATGTGTGTGAAACACCAACCAAAAGTAGTGCGCGGTTAAATAAGATTTTAAAATAATCATTGACAAAAAAAACAAAAAAAATCTAAAACAAAAACTGTGCCATGCATTCTGTTTCCTTTACTGACACTCATCGATAGAATCCAGTTTAATCATTTCCCAAAAGAAGTCACTGAATTAGGAAAAGAGTCCCTTGTGTGTTTAATTGAATCGCATAATGAAGGCTTCGGAGGCTTGCTTGAGAAAATAGAGACCAAACAGAGCAGAAACAAAGCAGACAAGTCGCAGAGAAAGTTGTACAGAAGCTTATTGCATGTTTAAGTTATAAACATCATCCCAAGCTTCGGTCAGTCCGTCTTCTGATGGCTCAACCGCAGACGTGCCAAGACGTGAACGTTAACGTGAAGTGACACACCAGCCAATTAAAGCATTAATCAGAGAAGCGTCAAAGAGTCTGTGTGAACTCTGGAGTAGCTGCATAGCTCTGGTGGAAGAATCCGTCTACAGGACGACTATTCCACACTAGCTGTGCGCTTCACGAAGCTGGCCTTTATGGAGGAGTGGCAAGAAGAAAGCCTACGCTGCTAGAAAAATCACAACATACCCTTCAGCTGGCCACAGGACACGAAAGTGCAGAAGAAAAGACTCAGATCAGATCTGAGACCAGAACTTACCCGTGGAGATCATCCTGTCATCATGAAGAACGGTGATGGCAGCATCATCCCGTCAGGTTACCTCATCAGAAGCTTGTCAGAGTTGAATACAGGGAGGGAGATCTTGGAGGAAAACCTCTTAAACTGATAATGGGCCAAAATTTAAACCTCCAGTTGTGCAAAGCTAGAAACATAAGAAACTAATATTACAAATGACTTGCATGTGCAGCAAAATGTGATTCTGGGTCAAAGGAATCTGAATACAAACCCATAACACCCTTTTTAGATTTTTATTTAAAGCAAATTATGTATCATGTTTACTTCTCTTCATAAGTATATGTGACCTCATCCATCCATTTTCTTTACACCTTAGTGGGGTTGCTGGTGCCTATCTCCAGCTAACATTCCATTTGAGAGGCGGGGTACACACTGGACAGGTTGCCAGTCTGTCGCAGGGCAACACAGAGACACACAGGACAAACAACCATGCACGCACACCTAGGGGCAATTTGGAGAGGCCAATTAACCTGACAGTCATGTTTTTGGACTGTGGGAGGAAACCAGAGTACCAGGAGAAAATCCACGGATGCACAGGGATAACATGCAAACTCCATGCAGAAAGACCGAACCCAGAACCTTCTTGCTGCAAGGCAACAGCTCTACCAACTGTGCCACCGTGCAGCCACTATATGTGACCTGCCACCTAAAATTCCCAATGCATTAAGGATGTTAATTAAAAGTTTAAATGGTAGAATGCAAGGCACAGAAATAGGTGATGAAATATTTATTACCTATTATTATTATTATTATTATTATTATTATTATTATTGTTGTGTATTACGCCACTTAGCCACTTATATTAAATATTGTGATATCCCATTTAAAACGAGATATTTTTTCAGGACTATCAGATGAAAACACAAGAAATCAGATGTTAAATGTTCAACACGAACGAGTGCAGAAATAACCCAAATTCAAATCTGCAGCATGAATCAACCAGCGTTATTTTTAGAGCCATGACAAACAAAAACAGCAATTAAAGACGCATTCTGAGATGTAAAAATAGAGAGTTCACAGGGAATGTTTCCGTTACGGAGTGAGGCCGCTTCATCTCTCATATTCCCCTCCTCTTCTTCCTCCTCCTCCTCCTCCTCCTCCCTCAGGTCATCCTAAATTATCGCTGTAGGTCACAAAGCGCAGTGCTGCCGAGCGCTTTTCTTTTCTCCACTTTCAGTAGATGATGCATCTTCATCCTGTTTATGTTGAACATATTAAGAGAGAGAGAGAGAAAAGGTTAGGATGATTTTAATTCGTCTGTTAAGGACGTTTATCTCGTTAAAGCGTCCGGTTTTTTTCTTCTTTTTTTTTATCGGAACCTGCGGCTTATTTTGCTTGATATAAATAATAAGAAGCAGTTGGTTTGTGTGCAGATGTTTTTACTCAGCGCTGCATGCTGAGAAAACTGCTGGATATTTGCATGGAGGGAACCGTTATCCTCCCTCCATGCGCCCCGATGCGATCCAGATTAATGCAACCCAGTCGGATTTTTACCGGCCTGTAATGTTCAGTCACAGGGATGCCAAGAGAAAGCGGGAGTTTTTATTTTTATTTTTTTACCAGATATCTATCTTATTGATAGGCATCATGAAACATTAATTGAAAATTAATGTGTAATTAATGTGTAATTTTCCCCGCATCCAATTTGTATTTTAAAACAAATTGTTTCCAAAAATCTCTGGATTAAATTCCAACTATTTTTACTATCCTTATTATTCTCTTGTTTATTAAAAATAAACAATTTCACATATTACTTAAATTTAAACT
>NW_006800036.1:1805181-1808925 GCF_000485575.1 Poecilia formosa
TATATATATATATATATATATATATAATAAAATAAAAGCGTAAATAAGAAATAAGATAAACTAAAATAAACATCCAGAGTGAGTTGGAGGCCTGAACGTAGGAGCGGAAGATTTATTGAGACGCAGGGCGCTCACGCGGAACCCGACAATTAATCTACCAGCGGGTTAATTAAAGTGTTACTCCCTTCTTTTCCCCACCGAAATGATCGAGAAACAAATTTTAAAAATTCGGTTCCATGTTTAGGGTAAGTCTGCCTTCATTTTACATGTGAGTTCTACTTGATAATTTACTTAAACCAATTTTTGGGCCTCGGACTGCCTCCAGGTCTCCGCAATGAAACGTTGGGAATAATGTTTGTTATTTAAGAATAAGTAACGTTTTCACTGATTTATTCCGAATCCATCAAATAATCCATCAAATAATATTTGATGGATTCATGTTGTGATTTTGTCTTTAGTAATTCATTTAAAAATGTGTAGTTTTATGATTTTAGAGGCATCAACACCAGCAACTAATTTAGTGTTTCTTTTTTTTTGTTTTAGAATTAGAATATCATTTGATACTGATAAAAGTATCCGCTGTATTTTTTTCCCTTAATTTATCTCTGCCTTTATTTTCTGTCTAGATGTAAGTGTGAAGGTGTGTGTGGACAGTAGATGAATGAAGTCAGAGGTTTCTGTCCCACATCTGACTCCACCTCCTCCACCCTCCTCACACACACTCACAGATCCTCAGGCGAACACAGTGGAGGGAAAAGAGGTCTACTCCTCCTCACTCCTCCACTCCTCTTCCTTCATTCACAGAGAAACCTCTGAGCCGAAGCCCTTCTTCTTCCTGGATGGACCCTCAGAGCCATTAAGCTGATAGCTCTGGATGGAAATCCGAAGATCTGAGCTGCTGGGGGGGGGAAGCTGCCATGAACTTTAGCCGGACTCGAGGAGCCTCCAGAGTGTGAAGGACACAGAGCTCGGAGAAGAAGGATCCACAGGGTGTCGCGTGAAAGGAGACAAGACTGATTTAAAAATTGCCTCCAGTTTTTTAGGCTTTCGCCCCTGGACCATGATGAGTTCAGACGTGCGTGACCTGAACTCCCTGCTGCCCTCGGTCCCGCCGGGTCCCAGTCCCGGCTGCACAGCGCTGCCAGTTAGCACGGCCCCTCAGTGGGCTCCCGTCCTGGACTTCCACACCGCCGCCTCCCCTTACCCCTCCCTTGCTGCTCCCCACTCCTCTCTGGGGCCCCACTCCTTTATCAAGCAGGAGCCCAGCTGGGGAGCCACAGGGGACCCCCACCACCACGACACAGACCCCCACTGCGGTCTCAGCGCCTTCACCGTGCATTTCTCGGGTCAGTTCACGGGCACCGGGGCCTGCAGGTATGGGGCAGCGTTTGGGGCCCCTCCTCCTGCTCCGCCGGCACCCAGCCAGCCTACGCCTGTGGCGGCCCCCCACCACCACCAGCCCCCCAGCAGGATGTTCAGCAACCCGTCGTACCTGAGCAGCTGCATGGACACCCAGCCAGCGGCCCGCAACCAGACAGGTAAAGTAAGACGGCAGGACGAACGTCACCCCCTGCTTTAGGTTCACTTTTCACTCCCTGAATCCACTGACGAAGGTTCACAAGTGGGAGATTCACACACATACATGTAGGCAAAGCAATTCAAATCAAGGGGGATTTTCCACGAATAGACTCGTATTGATTTATCCTTTAGTTCCTAAATTATATAAAGTGATTTTGAGAAAGCTGTGTTGCCTTCGGTACCGGGGCGTCTGAGTTAACTTCTTCGAAGCACATAAAGATTATCTAGAAACCCCAAACGAAGCAAAGCCACAAATCTGATACAGTGTGGAGAAAACGATGGAAAACTCTAATTTCGGCGGAAGCAGCGTGGATCGAAGCATCGCTAACCGAGGAGCCACTTGTTGCCGTTAATGTTTGACCCTCATCAGAGTCGCCTTGCAGTTTGGAGCAGCAAAGCTTTTTCGCCCTGCGAGTTTTTTTTAGTCCCCGTGAGGACATTTATGATGCTTCCGGTTATAAAAGTCTCACAAAACTTGTCAACTATTCCAGCATCATTTGGTGAAGCCACATTAGGTCTTTATAAATCCAATTTTTTTCTTTAAATAAAAAAAAAAAAATCCTTCATTATTGTGAAAGAATACATCACAAATTATTTTTCAGTCGTTGAACTTGTCCAGAGTTCATCTTTTATTTTCCCAGGAAAACATTTCACTACAGGAGTTGGAACAAGGCTCACAATGTGATTGATTGCTCAAGTTGCTCAGTTTGATTTTTTTTTTTTTTTTTTTAGATAATTATTTTACATTTGACAAACTCTAAATCGCGTCCTCTTCTTTCTGCGGTCACAGTGTTTGTTTTTTTTTCTTTTTGGGGGGGAAACCTTCTCGTCTTTGAACGTTTTTTCTTTTCTTTTCTTTTAAAACTCGAGCGTCTCCCAAGCATGTGATTTTACATTTTAAGATTACAGTGTGAAGCACATGGAATTAAAGGATTTATTGTTATTTAATTCATAAAAATGGCAAAATAAAAAAATTCTGTCTATAATTATAAATCAGCTAGACAGCAAAATAAGTGTTTATTCATGATACTTAATAAAGGAATAAGATTTGTCACTCGTCACAATTTTTAAGCTTAATTGTAAAAAAAAAAAAGTATTTTATGAAAAATGTTACATGTCCATTTACGCTTTGTGTTAGGAGTCTACTGTAATTTATGTTCTCCTGCATAGAGTTTGACTTCATGTCATCAGCAGGTGAAATTGATTGACTACGTCTATATTTCTGCTTGTTTGAGTCACCAGGAGGAATTCCACATTAGCCTGAATAAAACGGGACAAAAGAGTCAGTAAATAGCTTCGCTTCTTTTTTCTAGACTTGGCCACACGTAGATAACGATAAAAGGAAAATCTAGCCCTTTAATTCCTTTTCGTGCTGATTTAACTCTACTTTACAAGTCTAAAACTGAAAAAGCGCTCGTAAAATGAAGACTAAAAAAAAAAAAGAAGGGCGGAATGAAAACCAGGATGCGTTTGTCTGACTCCTCACTGAAAGGAGAGACTCTTTTGCGTGTTGTCGCTCGGCTGAGTGATTCCTAATTCATCACCGCGACTATTAGAGTCTGGCGTTTCTCACATCTCACAGCGGATCCACGCGTGTCTCCAGCGGCACAAACACGCTCGAGAGTTAGAAACACGAGCCACTTTACGGATTTACCTCATGAAATAAAATAAAAAACCAAAAACAGCAAACAGGTTAGGTGAATCTTAACTGCATCAAATTACTCATTTCTCCAGCTGTTGTCACCTAATCCCCGCTCCTCGTAGGTGAAAGGCAGGATAGTTAATCTGTTAGTGATTAGCAGGCAGATTAATTAGTAATAACATGCTTTCTGAGCAGATAATTCAGGAATAACATTATTATCAAAGAGCCGGGCCCCCCCCCCCAACCTGTTTTATCTGCACCCTGCTGTGGCTGGTTGAGCACATGCAAACAAACCAGCCAACAGCAGGACCCGGGTCACACAGTAGAGCTCGTATCGCTGAAGGGTCACACCGGGAATTCATCACATCAATGTCTTTTTTTTTTTTTTGTCCCATTTCTAAATGTTCTTCAGGAATGTTTTATCTTCTTGAGCTAAAAGTTGGGAATTCTCCACAAAGAGGGGTGGAGTGGGGTGGGGGAGAAAACAAAAAAAGCAGCATTTCTAGCATTTTTTTTTCTGATGG